>NC_064421.1:33092500-33435000 GCF_023375975.1 Astyanax mexicanus | reverse complement strand
CGTTAGATACAGATACAAAACCAGCGCGCCCAACCCCCGCCCCCCCTCCCCCGTTGGACAGATAAAAACAGTGATCACACTCCCGCCGACTGCGCTCATGCAGTGGCTATCTCTATTTAAATGAATAGGATGCGCTGTGTTGGTGCCGCGCCATTTGCGTAGCGCGCGCGGGAGGGATCGTCGATCCTCTTTTTGACTTCGATACTCGAGATCGTGACCTCATTTCGATTCGATTTCGATAAAATATCGAGATCGTGACACCCCTAAAGCGCGCACACACACACAAGCGCACACACACACACAAGCGCACACACACACACACAAGCGCACACACACACACACAAGCGCACACACAAGCGCACACACACACACAAGCGCACACACAAGCGTACACACACACACACAAGCGCGCGCACACACACAAGCGCGCGCACACACACGCGCGCGCGCACACACACGCGCACACACACACACACGCGCACACACACACACACGCGCACACACACACGCGCACACACACACGCGCACACACACACACACGCGCACACACACACACACGCGCACACACACACACACGCGCACACACGCGCACACGCACACACACGCGCACACGCACACACACGCGCACACACACGCGCACGCGCACACACACGCGCACGCGCACACACACGCGCACACACACACACACGCGCACACACACACACACGCGCACACACACACACACGCGCACACACACACACACACACGCGCACACACACACACACACACACACACAAGCACACACACACACAAGCACACACACACACAAGCACACACAAGCACACACACACACACACACCTGTCTACACAATCTCAGTCCAGACTGATTTAAGTGAGGCTAGTCAGACTTGCTCCCACGTGAATTAAGAAATGTTTAACGATGAAAAGCCCCAGCTCACATCCCAGGTGAGAGACAGAGGAGGGACCAAAAACAAACAATTAAACAAGCCAACTGTTCCCAAACACAAACACACGCTTCCACCCCATCTGCAGAAAGCATCAGAAAGCTAACGAAGCAAACACCTTGCCTGACATCTGAGCGTGTGAGGTTCAGGGGCTGCAGGGGCCTCTGGAAGTGCTCCCAGGGGCCACGTGTTTGTTTCCCCAGCTCTCTGCACATGCTGTGATCCAGTGTGTGAAAGCAGTCTGCCGTGGCATGTAATAATAATAACCCATTCATCTTTGAGGACTGACACGCAGGGAGTGCACGCGAACGCGTGTCTGATGCACGATTACACGTGAGCCACAGAGCGAATGACTTCACTCATCTCTGAGGAAAGATGGACAGACTGTTCTGATCCTCAATAAGGAATGTGAATATAATTGTGAATGTGAATTTAATATCTATGTAAAGTAGAAGTATATAAAAGACTCCCAACTTTCTGTCCTTCTCACATTAGCCCGCTTGTCGCTTTATTCTTACGTAACGGCCGAATGAGTCACAGGTGTGGAGTGTGCACACTCCTGCACTGTACGTGATGGCTCAATGGTGATTAAGGCTGATCCCCGCTACGGTGAGCAGCTGCCCGCCGCAGCTCACAGAGAAGTGGTTGACCAGAAGTGCAGGGGCGGAGCAGATTACGGTGGAAGTTTAAACTTGGTGGCATAATTAAAATTGCATTAAAAAACTAATAAGCTCCGTACAACAGTAGCTGAGGACCGCACAAATGTTGCTGAGCTCTGCGAGACAGTTAAAAAGCTCCGCACGGGGTTCCGGATGTAGGGGAAAGACGCAGGCGAGCGAGCTCCCAGATTAAGGGCTGACTAAACTTTAAATAATAACTTTTTCTCTCTTAGTTTTCTCACGAAACGTGTACGTAGACTTCCTAGCCGGACCTGTCCTCTAAAATGAGCAGCTCAAAGAACTCTAAACACGAAACAAGAGCGCAAATTCTGGCTACGCGCGCCGCTACCAGTGCTGCGGGGAAGTTAGCATCGTTTGCTAATCCGACCGCAACGTGCTCCCAGCCTGCAGCGATGCCTGACGACCCAGCTAATGCCGCGCTCATTACAGCGGACCAGCTATCTGCTGAATTTGCAAAGCAGAGGTCCTCGCTTAAGGAGGACATCTCTCTCCTCATTCGAGATGCTGTTAAACCACTGCAAGTCTCCATTGAATCTCTACAAGCTACAGTCAACTCTTTTCAAACACGCCTTACCTCTGTTGAATCTGTGGCCGGAGACAACTTCGACCGGATAACAGCGATCGAATCCACCGTGGAGTCACTGCGTGGTACAAACCAAAGTCTTATAGATCGTCTTGAAGACCTTGAAAATCGCTCGCGTAGGTCCAATCTGCGCATTCTGAATATTCCCGAGGGCAGCGAAAAAGGCAAAGACCCGCTCAAGTTCATGGCTGAGCTGCTGATGCAAGTGGTGGGCTCGGATATCTTTCCTTCACCACCTGAGCTGGAAAGAGCTCATCGGTCCCCATCGCTTAGATCCAGCCTGAACAACTCTCCACGCCCGTTTCTAGTTTGTTTCTCCAGATTTCAACAAAAAGAAGCATTGCTGCGCTGGGCCAGGAATCATGAGCCGAGTTATCAAGGTTCCGCTCTCAGGATTTATCAGGACTTCAGCGCAACTCTCACAAAGAAGCGCGCCGCCTTCAACGGTGTGAAGCAAGCCCTGTATCAGAAGAACATTCGGTTTCACCTGCTCTACCCGGCCCGGCTGCGTGTTTTTCTGGGGGACAACATCCATGTCTTCAACTCGGCCGATGAAGCTCAGAAGTTCTTTGATCAAGGGTCCGGTAAATAGTCATCTGAACTTTTATTAAACACAGTCTTAACTGTGCCAAGAGCACACATGTTACCACCGTAAACGAGGTTATGTAGCGCTAAAATTTTTTATTTTGCCCTTGGTCCTATGTTTCTGTGTTCATTTAATTCGATTGCTTACAAATGTGTAAACTTGATTTCTTAGAAGCATTTGTATATACTCACGTCTGTAATGCAAGTTTCACCTTAACACCCTATTCTTTTTCTGGGAGCTCTGTAGTTAGCAGCGTTATGTGGTTATACTTTACGAAATCCGTATGTGAAAAGGTTAGCCTGCAGCTTGACTCAAGAAGAGAAGCAAGTATAGGCATTTGTTCTGGGAATGAGTTAAGGGTTGGGATTCCTCTGTACCCCCCCTTTTTCTTTTTTTTTTTTTTTTTTTTTTTTTTTTTTTTTTGTATACAGATTCTTTTACTGCTTTATATCTCTAAGGCAAAATGGGAACACGCTTTGTTAGCTGGAATGTAAAAGGTCTAAATGGACCAGTTAAAAGAGCCAGGATATTCAATCATCTTAAGTACTTAAACTGTGACATCGCATTCCTGCAGGAAACCCACCTATTGGTAAAAGACCAAATTAGACTTAAAAAATCTTGGGTTGGACAAATATACCACTCTAACTTTAACTCAAAGACACGGGGAACAGCCATATTGTTTCATAAAAGGATCCAGTTTAACGCAACCCATATAAAATCAGACCCATTTGGACGCTTTGTGATTGTATCAGGCCTTCTGTTTCACAATCCTGTTGTTCTGGTTAATATCTACGCTCCCAATTGGGACGATGAAAAATTCATACAAAAAGTAATGTCTCTGATACCAGAGTTAAATTCCCATCAATTGATTTTTGGCGGAGACCTGAATTGTGTAATTAACCCAGCCTTGGACCGTTCTAACCCCACGTCCGCTATCCCATCAAAAATGGCTAAGACACTGTCAGTTTATATGGAGCAATTGGGATGCATCGATCCATGGCGCACACTATACCCTCAGAGTCAATCTTTTTCCTTTTTCTCCCCTGTGCATCACTCCTACAGTAGAATAGATTATTTTTTTATTGAAAAAAGCTCACTACCCTCAGTTAAAAAAATTGAATACTCAACTATAGTAGAATCGGACCATGCACCAGTCATACTGAATCTTGCACTCCCTTTTAATAATGTAACTCGGTCTTCTTGGAAGATGGATAAAACTTTGCTTGCTGATGCAGAGTTCTGTGATTTAATTTCTATTAAAATTGATAATTTCATAGAGTTTAATAAAAAAGACAACATCTCTCCATCAGTTCTATGGGACACGCTAAAAGTAGTAATTAGGGGTGAGATCATAGCATACTCATCTAAAGTGAATGCAATGTGCAGGGCTGAGCAAGATGTAATTATTGAGGCCATAAACAGAGTCGATGCTCAGTACTCAATCTCTCCATCCTCTGAACTCTATAAAAAAAAACTAGACCTTCAAACTCAATATAATTTAGTAACGACGACTAAGACAGAACGGCTTTTGTTAAAATCACGTGGACTGGTTTACGAACACGGTGAAAAAGCCGGACACCTTCTGGCACAACAGCTTAAGAATCGGGCAGCTACTCAGCAAATTCCACAAATTAGGAAACCCAACGGCGAGGTAACCATTGACCCAAAAGAAATTAATGATACATTTTCTGCATACTACTCAAACCTTTACACCTCAGAAATACCCTCAGACTGCACAGACATGGATGTTTTTCTTAACAGCCTTCAAACCCCTTCTATTAATGAAGAACTTAAAAATGATCTTGATTTACCACTGGAGCAGACAGAAATTATTAACGCAATTCATGCATTACAAAAGGGCAAGGCACCTGGTCCAGATGGCTACCCTATAGAATTTTACCAAGCTTTTTCTAATAAATTATCACCCATTTTACTGGACATGTTTACTGACTCGTTATCTAAAGGTGTACTGCCACCAACAATGACTCAAGCCTCAATTTGCCTTCTGCTTAAGCCTGGTAAAGATAAATTAGAGTGTAACTCATATCGGCCCATCTCTTTGTTGAATAGTGATGTCAAAATCTTAGCCAAGATCCTTGCCATACGCCTGGAAACTGCAATGCATAACGTGATCTCTGATGATCAAACCGGTTTTATTTCTGGCCGACACTCGTTTGCAAACATCCGTCGTCTTTTAAACATCATTTACTCTCCTAAATCCAGGGAGACACCAGAGGTGGTTGTCTCCCTTGACGCAGAAAAAGCCTTTGATAGGGTTGAATGGCCCTACATGTTTTCGAGCTTAGCGAAATTTGGATTTGGACCCATCTTTATCTCATGGATCAAACTTTTATACTCATCTCCCAAAGCATCGATTATCACAAATGGCAAACAATCACAGTACTTTCAACTATCAAGAGGAACCCGTCAGGGGTGTCCCATCAGTCCTCTACTGTTTGCCTTGGCTATTGAACCCCTGTCTATCATACTTAAATCATCATCATTAATTAATGGAATTTTCAGAGGTGGACTAGAACATAGACTATCTTTATATGCGGACGATTTATTGTTATATATATCAAACCCTGTTCTTAGTATGTCACATATTGTTCATATTCTAAAGAGGTTTGGCACTTTCTCTGGATATAAATTAAATTTTGATAAAAGTGAATGTTTCCCCATTAATGATTTGGCACTTAAAATTCCAGAAAATATACTACCCTTTCATATGTCGAAAAAAGGCTTCAAATACCTTGGTATAAACATTACAAGAGACATGCAAAACCTCTTTCAAGAAAATTTTTCTCCTGTCTTGGAAAAAGTAAAACTGGACTTGAAAAAATGGAGGTCACTTAATCTATCTCTGACAGGGAGAGTAAACTGCATAAAAATGAACGTCCTTCCCAAATTCCTGTACTTATTTCAAAGTATACCACTGTATCTTAGTAAATCTTTCTTTAAATCTGTTGAAAAATCTTTTACTGAGTTTATTTGGAATGGCAAAAATCCCAGAATACGTATAGAGCTACTGCAGAAACCCAAGCAACAGGGTGGGTTAGCCCTTCCAAACCTTTGTTACTATTACTGGGCTGCAAATATTCAAAAAATAATCCACTGGCTTCATGCCCCAGATTCTGGGTGGTGTCAACTTGAGGCCTTCTCTTGTATCTCGACCTCTTTTAAGGCGTTGGTCACCTCCAATCTCCCCCTGTCTGCCTCAACCTTTACTAATAACCTAATTGTTATCAATACACTTAAAATATGGAATCAATTTAGAGAGCACTTTGGATTTAAACACTTCCTTCATATGAGCCCTATATGCAATAATCACTTATTTCTACCTGCAAAACTGGATTCTGCATTTTCTACTTGGTGTAGAAAAGGTATCTCTAGCTTTAAGGACGCATATATAGACTCCACATTTCCAAGCTTTGATGAGCTATCAGCAAAATTTAACCTTCGCCGATCTGACATGTTCCGTTACTTTCAGATCCGGCACTTTTTGAGAAATTTGGACCCGAACTTTCCTAACTTGCCTCAAACTTCAGTCTTGGATGACATATTAGAAACCCTCCCCAACATAAAAGGGTTGATTTCAAAACTAACAGACGTTATATCTTCCCTTAAAAATCTGACTCTGACTAAAATTAAGGCTGATTGGGAGAAGGAATTGGGTATAGTAATTGAAGAAGGACCATGGAACTGTGCTCTGCAAAGGGTTAATAACAGCATCTCTTGTGCAAGGTTAGGCCTGATACAGTTTAAAGTATTACATCGTGTTCATTTCTCTAAAGCAAGACTGGCCAAAATGTACTCCAATAGTGATATCTATTGCGATAAGTGTCACAACACCCCGGCCAATCTAACCCATATGTTCTGGTCTTGCCCCGCTTTAACCGCCTATTGGCTTTCAATTTTTACATTTTTATCAGAATCTCTTAATATAGATCTTCAACCTAATCCACTTACTGCCATATTTGGTATATCTGATAAAAGTCACAGAACAATCATAGCCTTTACAACCCTTCTTGCTCGCAGGAGAATTCTATTACACTGGAAATCAAAATACCCACCAAAAGCTTCTGTGTGGCTTAGAGACTTGATGCAGTTTATTCAGCTGGAAAAAATTAAATATTCCCTTAGGGGCTCTAGGAAAAAATTTCTAAATATTTGGGCACCAATTCTAAGCAATATAAGCAACATTAAATCTATAACAGACATTGATTAATCCTTCTTCAGTAAATCACTTCCTTCCCTCTTAGTTATATATTTGTTTATTATTTACTTGCTGATCTCATTTGACTTTGTTTTGTCTATTTGTTTTGTTCCATTGTTGTTGCTTAATAGTTTTGTTTGTTTATTATTATTATTTGTCTTTTTTTTTTTTTTTTTTTTTGTGGGGGGATGGGGGGTTGAGGGATGCTGTGTGGGATTGGGGGAGATGGTGGGATGGGTGGAGTGTAATAATGGGGATTCGTTCATAGAAGTTGAAAAAGGGAGGGGGGGAAAAAAAAAAAAAAAAAAGATAAATGGAAATATCTAGTTGTGATTGCTTTGTGACTTTGTGTTGCTATACATTTCCACAATAAAAAATAAAATTAAAAAAAAAAAAAAAAAAGCTCCGCACGACAGTAGCTGAGCTCCGCGGTACAGTTAAAAAGCTCCACACGACAGTAGCTGAGCTCCGCGGTACAGTTAAAAAGCTCCGCACGACAGTAGCTGAGCTCCGCGGTACAGTTAAAAAGCTCCGCACGACAGTAGCTGAGCTCCGCGGTACAGTTAAAAAGCTCCGCACGACAGTAGCTGAGCTCCGCGGTACAGTTAAAAAGCTCCGCACGACAGTAGCTGAGCTCCGCGGTACAGTTAAAAAGCTCCGCACGACAGTAGCTGAGCTCCGCGGTACAGTTAAAAAGCTCCGCACGACAGTAGCTGAGCTCCGCGGTACAGTTAAAAAGCTCCGCACGACAGTAGCTGAGCTCCGCGGTACAGTTAAAAAGCTCCGCACGACAGTAGCTGAGCTCCGCGGTACAGTTAAAAAGCTCCACACGACAGTAGCTAAGCTCCACGGTACAGTTAAAAAGCTCTGCACGACAGTAGCTAAGCTCCATGGTACAGTTAAAAAGCTCCGCACGACAGTAGCTGAGCTCTGCGAGACAGTTAAAAAGCTCCGCACGACAGTAGCTGAGCTCCGCGGTACAGTTAAAAAGCTCCGCACGACAGTAGCTGAGCTCCGCGGTACAGTTAAAAAGCTCCACACGACAGTAGCTGAGCTCCGCGGTACAGTTAAAAAGCTCCGCACGACAGTAGCTGAGCTCCGCGGTACAGTTAAAAAGCTCCGCACGACAGTAGCTGAGCTCCGCGGTACAGTTAAAAAGCTCCGCACGACAGTAGCTGAGCTCCGCGGTACAGTTAAAAAGCTCCGCACGACAGTAGCTGAGCTCCGCGGTACAGTTAAAAAGCTCCACACGACAGTAGCTAAGCTCCACGGTACAGTTAAAAAGCTCTGCACGACAGTAGCTAAGCTCCATGGTACAGTTAAAAAGCTCCGCACGACAGTAGCTGAGCTCTGCGAGACAGTTAAAAAGCTCCGCACGACAGTAGCTGAGCTCCGCGGTACAGTTAAAAAGCTCCGCACGACAGTAGCTGAGCTCTGCAGTACAGTTAAAAAGCTCCGCACGACAGTAGCTGAGCTTCGCAGTACAGTTAAAAAGCTCCACACGACAGTAGCTGAGCTTCGCAGTACAGTTAAAAAGCTCCGCACGACAGTAGCTGAGCTCCGCGGTACAGTTAAAAAGCTCCGCACGACAGTAGCTGAGCTCCGCGGTACAGTTAAAAAGCTCCGCACGACAGTAGCTGAGCTTCGCAGTACAGTTAAAAAGCTCCACACGACAGTAGCTGAGCTCTGCAGTACAGTTAAAAAGCTCCGCACGACAGTAGCTGAGCTCCGCGGTACAGTTAAAAAGCTCTGCGGTACAGTTAAAAAGCTCCGCGGGACAGTAGGTGAGTGTCGCGAGACAGCAGCAACAGGACAGGGAAAGTTTTTGCTCTTACTGACTCTCCGTATTAGGCTTCAGAGAGATGTGTAGTGTTGTGTTAGTGTTTGTTGTTGCGCCGCTAAAGTATGGAGGACGAAGAAAAAGAAATCCAATCGATTCGAAAGAATCAGAAAAAAATCGAATCGTGACCCCAAGAATCAATTCTGAATCGAACTGTAAGATTCCCAAAGATTCACAGCCCTACTTAGCACGCATTCATGTGTTTTTTGTAACGTTATAACAGTGATGTGTTTGAATAGGAATGCTAATGTTTTCTAACGTTACGTTTCAGTGCTAAAAGAGTAAAGAGCGCAAGCCTTTCTCCAAGACATGTGGAAATGCTAACTTTCCTGGCTATGAACAAGAGCCTTGTGCATTTTGGGACTGTATAGTCAGAGTGTAGTAAGTTGAATGCAGTTGTGAGCACTGAGCACAAAATGCACTTTTGTTATATTTGAGTCAGCGAGACTAAAACCTTATTTTTGTGAATAATTAGTTTTAGGTACCTACCTAATTTGATTTAAATGCAGCTCAGTTGTTTGATGTCAGAGACAAATGAAAGAAAGAAAAACCTAAAAAAAAAATATTTGTTAATGTATTTATTTTTGTGTTGTTTAAGTCAGTGCCTTATCCTTATTTTGCACAGTTGTTTACACTTTATGCTAAACAGTTAAATTATTATTTGTTGCAAGGAGCTGCATATTTCATTAAAGGTTTAATAAACTAGGATTTTAATTGTTTTTATTTTTAGTTAGCTGAAATACCTGAAATCTAATGATGGTTATATAATAGCAGCTGCATTCTAGTGCGAAAAGCTGTAGGTTTTTATTCAATAAACTTATGATCCGATCATTCGACTAATCACAAAAAAAATCAGTGATTCATCAAATATAAAAATTATCGTTTGTATGTAATTGTCCTTGAAACGTGTCAGTGCAGTATGTTGTCTAGGTGGAGTTTAATAAAGCACTACTCATATATTTAAAGAATATCATTTTTTTTTTTTTTTTTACAATATTGCCCAGCATTAAGCTAAACTCTTAAACCTCCTGATAGGGATGCA
Organism: Astyanax mexicanus; assembly: GCF_023375975.1. Lineage (NCBI taxonomy): Eukaryota > Metazoa > Chordata > Actinopteri > Characiformes > Acestrorhamphidae > Astyanax > Astyanax mexicanus. Next base: position 33,425,109 of record NC_064421.1, on the reverse strand, counting down.
CCGATAGCACTTTTTTCTTACCGATACCAGCTTTTCTGGTATCGGCTGATACCGAGTATCGATACAGATACCAACTGTCTTATCCTGAATAAGATATGATAACCTGATTGGCTGCGCAGCAGTTTCTGCCTTATAATGATTGACAAGGAGCTCTTGTTGTCGCCTTCAATTAAACACATAATGACTAAAATATGGTAAAAACCAGGAACATTTTTAGGCCACTTTCAGATTATCTTTTTTTTATTTTTTTTATTACAAGATATATGAGCAGTGTTCCTTTAAGTGGTTGTTTACTGTTTGCTGTTTGAGTAGAAAGTCACGCTGCTGCTGCAGTAGCTCTTTGCTATGCTGCTCCATTTTGTCTGTATGCTCTACCCACGCTGTTTACCCTGCTATTGTTTACTCCCGCATTCCAAACCCCGAAATGGTATCGGCCGATACCCATTGCCGATACCGATACTGTGTGTTAATTGAAATTATGTCGTGGTCTCGAGCCTCGAAGTCAAAAAGAGGGTCGACGCGCTCTACGCAAATGGCGCAGCACACTGTAGCTGCATTGTGAGTGCTCAAAGAGCAGCCCTTTCTCCAGAGAATTTGGACATTCTCATCTTCTTAAAGAAAAACTTAATATAAAAATAACAGTTGTTTTGTGTAGCCTCAAATATGTTAATAGTTTTGGTACCTTAAGAAGCATCTTTCTCTCAGATAAAATTAATAATATATCTTTGCTAAAGAAAAAAACTTGTCATTCTCAGGGATCGAAAAAGTCTTATTTTTCATATTAAACTGTTATAGTAGGATAGAGTTCAGTTTGTTATGGCTCTAATTGTTCTATTATTTTGTACATGACTGTTCCTGTATTTTTTTATTATTTATTTTATGTTGCACATTGCTGTTCTTATAGTGCACACTGCTGCTACCAAAAAAAATCCACAAGATGGCATTACATATATATCTTAATTAAATTATTTAAATTTGACCATTAGTGCTTACTGTGGTGTATTACAGATCACTTGTATCACTTGCATCACTTATATCAAGCCCAACTTTTGAAATAAGCCTCTGTGCTGTAAAAAAAAAAAAAAAAAAAAGACCCTAAAATCGGAAATAAAATCGAATCGACGATTTAGAGAATCGTGACACCCCTAGTGTGTAAGTGGCAGTATCCGCACCGATACCGATACAGTATCATATCAGTGCAACCCTACCTCCTGACATACCAATACCATGCATAAGAACTGAGCGATAATAATTCAAGCTTTTCTAGCCTTTCACAGGCAGTGGCCTTTCACCATATGCCTCCCTCTCTCCACAGACCCTTCATTCTCTGTCAGTCTGAGCAGAAGCCAATACAGCAGTCACTGGATTACAGCTCTATTACAGAGCAGATAGAGAGAACTTGACCAACGTTCAAGAATGTGCAATAAAAGTAACTCACTGCCTGAGGGCGCGAGAGAGAAAGAGAGAGAGAGAGAGAGAGAGAGAGAGAGAGATAGACACACACACACACACATCTGCATGGGATATAGTGTGCCAGCAAGCTTGACCTTCACTGCTTTTCAATGTCCTTTCTGCAGTAAACCCAAGAGCAAAGGTCACCCCCTGGTGGCTACAATGAACAATGCACAGTATTTGACGTTGATATTCCTTGTGTGTGTGTGTGTGTGCGCACAGGTGTTTGTTCATACCTTTGGCAGGAGATCTTTGGGCGTGGGTGCAGGCGAGAAGCTGCTCTCACTTTCAATAAAAGGGGAGTTCTCCTTCCTCTTCACATCAAGGATGAGCTGAGCAAGAAAATTCTCCTGAAAACGAGTTCTCTTCCCAAGCGCACCTGAAAAGCACAATACAAATCATCAGTACTGGCTCTAGGTGTTTTTTTCCTCCCATACTCAGCCCATACACTCCATCCCTCTCTGTACTCCCCCAGCAGAGCACTGCTGTACACAGTGCAGGGAGTGTGGGAGGGAGCCCGCAAGAGCCAGCTAACATTGGTTTGTCCAATGTTTAACAAATTAAATTCAAAAAAGAAATGTTCATCATCACATTGCACAAGGTTAACTCCCTTTTCATTAACTGTTTTCCAGCTGAAATATATATTCTGAGCTGTACAGGGCAAGAATGGTAAAGGTTAGCTAAGCTAACGTAGCATTAGCATTTGTTGATTTTTTTATTTATCTAAATTCTGTCTGTCTTTTTCTGTGTAAATTTTACTGAGCAGTGATCTGCTTTCTGTGTATCCATATGCAGCACTGTCATAATGTTACGTTACATGGGAAGCAAGGTTTGTACACAATTCAGAACTAAACTGAAAAAGGTCCCCGAAATTCTAATTAAACTCTTGATGAGATTGCAAACAGAAAGCTGAAATCCAATTCAATGCAACTCATTCACATTTTGGGCAATATCCATCTTTAATTGGGATCTATAATTTTTTTTTTTACGATATTGCCTACCGTAATTTCCAGGCTATTGAGTGCACCTGAATGTAAGCTGCATCCACTGATTTTAGAAAGAAAAAAAGAATATTTACAGATACAGGCAGCACCTGACTAGGGCTGGGTATCGAAATGCGCTACAAAAAAGGCACCGATCGAAGCGTCTCGTTACTACCGATTCCCAAAAGGTATAAAAATATTTGGTGCCGGGGTGCCGAGTGGTTCAGCGGTCTAAAGCGCTGCCACTATGAGCGGGAGGTCGCAGGTTTGAACCCCCGCTCATGCAGCTTTGCTTTGAGTTCCTTTGATTTTACCAAACAGAAAACCTCTGGAATATAATCAAGAGGAAGATGGATGATCACAAACCATCAAACCAAGCTGAACTGCTTAAATTTTTGCACCAGGAGTAAAGACAAAGTTATTTAAAAGAAGCGTGTAAGACTGGTGGAGGAGAACATGCCAAGATGCATGAAAACTGTGATTAAAAACCAGGGTTATTCCACCAAATATTGATTTCTGAACTCTTAAAACTTCATGAATACGAATCTCTTTTCTTTACATTATTTGAGGTTTAAAAGATCTGCATCTTTTTTTTATTATGTCAGCCATTTCTCATTTTCTGCAAATAAATGCTCTAAATGACCATTTTTATTTGGAATTTGGGAGAAATGTTGTCCGTTGTCAGAGAAACTGATTCAGAAATTAAATAAGCCACAGGGTTCAAAGCGTGTAAAAAAAGAAGCGGCTTATATCCTGGAATTACAGTAACTCTGTCAGTGTAAGACGACTGAATTTTATGTAGTTCACATCCATATCAGAATATTATTACATAACAAATGCACATCAACCAGCACTGTTCTTAACATGTACACTCACTATGCTCAAATAACTACAACAATACAAGGGATTACTTTATTACCAGTCATGTTAATGTCGAGCGCTGCCAGATCCCGGGCTTTCTGCAGGCGCTCTTTGGCCTTGAGGAAGTCGTAGTAGGTCAGGCAGGTATAGCTGCACTCCAGGTGAAAGAGCAGAGACAGGTTCTTGTGTGTTTGGCTGCTGAAGAGTTCCTCACGTTTACACACTGCAGGAAAAAAGAGCAGAGAAGAGAGAGCAGATGAGGGGGGGGAGATGTTGACTAGCTGCTTACAAGGATGTAAACACAGTGGGAGCATATGGACGCTCTATGGGGGAGCAAGGTGTAACATGCGCTGACTTACAGATGCAGGAGAGTCAGGAATATGTAGGGCTGGGCAAAATTATAATATTACCACAACACACTGGGAGACATTTTGACCATGTGCATTACAATGTTTTAACACGGATATAATTAAATAACATTAAGAAAAACTGTTGATATAGACTAGGGATATATTGATTCAATTTTTTTTTTTTTATCGATTATGAGTTCATGCGTTTTTGTACTGTATATAACATACATATACCTATATGATACCTACCATTCCTTACTTAAAATCAAGCAATCAGAAGCATTATGGAACAATGTACTTGTTAGTCTAATGAGATCAGTGTGTAAACATTTGCATATAATTCTTTTTTTGCTTATTTAATTAAAAAAAATAAGAAATTATGCTTAAATTAAAAAGAGATTACCAGATTTTTTACACTGTAAATGCCTCCCGACAGAGCTACACTAAGGGAACCCTGAGTGTTCCGGTAAACCAGGGCACTACCAACTAGCAGGATAAAAACACTCATATGGTGAGGAACAGCAGCAGGAGCTCCTCAGATAAAGTGCTGTTCTCTTTTCTCTCCAGGCTGGACAGAGCTCATTACTCCAGTGTGTTAGCTTGTTGTGCTAACTGACTAATGTTTGCTACAGAGCTGTATCTTCTTTTTTTAATTGCTACCACTATCACTGGTGGCACGCAAAGATTTAACAAATAAAATGAAACAAAGTCAAATGTCCCTTTGCCTTCTTTCAGTGCCTAAATCTAAGACATATCCTACACATGTAAGGAGTTGAGTAACAAGACCTTGAAGGCACAGGCAAAGCAGACAGAATCATGTGACAGCTGTGTCCTTCACGTGCTCTATGTGGCCATGACCAGAATGAAAATCTCCGAAGGCTCCACAGCTTCGAGATTAAAATCCGTTTCAGTACACGCAACACACACACCAGGATAATTTATACGGCTGCCTATGCTAACGACGCTCTTCAGCCTTCAGGAGCCGACCACATATTAAGGGATGTGTGTGTGTGCGTGTGTGTGTGTGTGTGTGTGTGTGTGTGTGTTCTTTATTGGAAGTCACCTTCATGAAAAAATATCACGTGTGGTGACATGACTAGTTACGAGAAATTACATCTATAAATTTGTATCTATAAATCAGTCAGTCAATCAAGGAAAAGCACTTTCAGACAATAATGTCTATGAAAAAAATTATAATAATAAAAAAAAGCCTTAATTTTTTGAGTGCAATTCAAATGTGCTTCACGAAAGAAAAAGCTACTCAAAATACAAATTCCAAAATGTAATAAAAACAAAAATAAATAAATAAAAATTCATTCACACACAATTTCCCATCTAGAAATTCCACACTATTTCCACCTTTCTCCCCCAGTTTAAATCCTAGCAGGGTCCCACTCTATTACCCTCAGTAAACCCCTGCTGCAGGTTGACATTTACTAAGTAGAGTGATGAAAGACCTGGCTCCAAATCCGCTCACCCATGTAACTCATTGCGTATAAAGGCTGATTAAAGAATAATTCACCTTTATTATTTACTTACTTATAAAATGCTCCATCGATTTGAAGTCAGAGAGGGATTCGAATGAAAAACGATGCATAAAAGGCCACAAAACTTCATGATAATTGCTTTTTTCGGAACAGGGTTCTCAATGCAGCTGTACTAAAGATCATATGTAAATGCATATATATATGCAATATATATATATATATATATATATATATATATATACACACACACATTCAGGGTTTCTTAGGGTGCAGTGATTTTCTTTGAAGAAATGGTAATAACAGAACCTGTTTAGACCTTATGTAAGATTAGAATTTAAGCAAAAACATGAATCTTACCATTTGGGAAAATCCCTGCTGATTAGCAATACCTTGGATTTTAGTAGGAGGATCATTTTGTAACCAATAATATTGTTTGGTTAAAAAATTAACCAATAATATTTTTTGAAACAGTAAAAATAAACAAACAAAAAAAAACTAGCATGACAATAGTAATATTCTGTTTTAAATTTAGTATATTTTGTAATCGTTTTGTTATTAACTCTAAAGCTTTAAGGGCATTTTTTACTAGAATTGCACAAGGTATTCTGCATTAGTATTATTCTGGTACTGCATCATCATTAAACTTCTATTTTCTGGTCTATTTTCATACAGAAGGGGCACTGGATAATAAAATGCATTATGCAACACTAGTAAGGAACAGGGCCATGTTTCATCATGTTTTCCTTCTAATTCAGCACGTCTCACCACTGAGTGGTGACCTGTAAATCTCAGCTAAGTAATCAAAACTGTCATTCTTAAATTCTACACAGATTTCTCTCCTGAAAACGGGTTATTTGGAAATCTAAGCTTACTGTAAACAGAAGGGGTATGTATTACTGAGATTTCCACTAAGGCGCTAGCGCTAGCCATGTTTAGCAGCTAATGCCACCCAAAAGCGCTACACTGAGGAACCCCGAGTGTTCTAGAAAGCCAGGCAGATGTTAGCTAGTAGCGTCCCATGAAGCTTGTTTTAACACGGTAAACACGCGGGTTACAGTCCGATATACTCACCTCTGAATTGCGAAAGAGCACTTGGTTAGCGGTAGAGATGCAATGATACATTGTGGCCACAGTTAGGTTGGTACGCAGGTTCTTGGGCCACGATATCGGTTCGGTTTCGATCTATCAATATTAGAGCTTAGATTCTCTGCCCGAACCCGACTCGAGATTTCCCACCACATTCCTCAGGCTCCAGGAAATTGTGACATAGGCATCTGTTTTTTAATGCTATTTTTATTTTATATAAAGCTCTGGCATGATAATCACAATAAAACCAAGTCACCAAGTATTCTCGTTAACGAAAACGAACGAAATAACGAAAAGGTAAAAACAAAACAAAATTAAACTATCATGAAACATTCAAAACTATTATAACCTTAAGTAACAAATCAAACTGTTTAAAAAATGCTAATCAGGCAGCTCTGGGCGTGGGCGAGCTTCTCCACTTGTCTGCGTTTGACGTGCAGCGCTGTGTTTAGCTGTTTTTACACATTTTTGTTAAATAATAGGTCTGCGCAGTGTTGTAGTGTTCATTAACATCATTCTGAACAGATTTTACTCATTCAAGCGGCCGAAAACAGCCAGTTTATGGTGATGTGGAGAAGGAGGAGAACTCACTGCAACCACCAACTGCTGCGCCCAACAGCACGCGCTCAGCAGCCTCTCCCTCTGGCCATTCAGTACCGGAGCGTTCGCTCTTCCGTAATACAGAGGTCCATCTGGGTGTATCGCACCGAACAGGCCTTACCTAACGGTTCAATAAAATACCAAGAACCGTTGCATCCCTAGTTAGTGAGCAATGCTTATGCTGCTCCAGCAGTGCTAGTTGGTTAGCAGCATGCTACAGTCTGATAATACTCACCACTGAACACTGAAAGAACTAGCGTTTAGAGCGGTTAGCAGCTAATACTAATACCGTTCCAGTCTCAGTGCTGCAGAACTAAACTAAAACTCCTATATAACGCTGTACTTCAGCAGAGTAGCTTTACTGCTGCTTACATCCTGACTGGTTATTTAATTTTTTTTTTTTTGCTTCTACTTAATGTTTAAAACTGTTAAACTAAAAACATTAAAGCCCCTATGTGATAAAGCACACCAAAACAAACTCCTACTCATACTTCTGAGAACTGTGTGGGTGTGGTCATAATATTAAAAATTAACAGGTGTGATTGAGAGCTATTATTGAGATAAGCGAAAACACAACAGCTTGCCTGTTTCGGTTACTAAGACTCGGAGATAGAGAGGGCGGAGCTATGCTAGTAGCCTTGCGATTTGTCATGATTCTGCTGACATCAGCCTGACCGACTATTAGCAATGCTTATTCTATTTCCAGAGGAAAGTGATGGTGGTGAAATACAGCAGACATTAGATTTTCATAAAAATGTAGACATTAATTAAATCATTTTCAGCGTCTTGCATATGGCCAAGAATATCATTTTCTGAAAAATATTCTGATTGCGAGATTATTTTTGGGCCATATTGCCCAGCCCTAGACTGTAGAATTAGATTCACAGTTTGATATTCAATATTGTAACAAAATGTAAAGTCAGGAATACGGTTCTTAAGATAAATAAACTCTCTGAAAAGTTGAACTGCTGTTTCAACACTGCATTTAACAGTCCAGCAGATCCAGAATGCCACTGCTCTATTGATTGGTCAGATCTTGGTGTTCCTGCAGCAAATTACTGCCTAAAAGCTCCCAGTGAGAGCAGATGGAGTGTGAAGGACAAACTAGTCTAAAGCGCATTACAAAACCAAAAACCCACAACAGTAAACTGCTACCATGGTTTTTAAAACTCTGCAGGAGATTTTACTTTCTTTTATGCTAAAGGCTACTGATGCAACATTCAAATTCCTCCCACTAAACAGCACAGTATCAGAGAATCTTAAAGTAACAGAGTGGGACAAGCTCTGCTTTCTTCATTTTTCCAAAATACCAAAATAAAGCACAACATTACATCTTACCAACAAACACCCTTCATACATATATACATATATATATACATATATATATATATATATATATATATATATATATATATATATATATATATACATACACTTTGGTATTTCTATAACCTATGTAAATGTATGTCATCCACATACAAAAACATCAAAAATTTACATTTATATATTAGTGCTGGGCAACCTAATGTCAATATATATTGTGATAAAAAATCTTTCAACAACAATTATACAGGGGTTGGACAATAAAACTGAAACACCTGTCATTTTAGTGTGGGAGGTTTCATGGCTAAATTGGAGCAGCCTGGTGGCCAATCTTCATTACTGCACATTGCACCAGTAAGAGCAGAGTGTGAAGGTTCAATCAGCAGGGTAAGAGCACAGTTTTACTTAAAATATTGCAATACCAGAGTTCAAAGGATGACAAATTGTTGGTGCACGTCTTGCTGGTGCATCTGTGACCAAGACAGCAAGTCTTTGTGATGTATCAAGAGCCACGGTATCCAGGGCAATGTCAGCATACCACCAAGCAGGACTAACCACATCCAACAGGATTAACTGTGGACGCTGTAAGAGGAAGCTGTCTGAAAGGGATGTTCGGGTGCTAACCCGGATTGTATCCAAAAAACATAAAACCACGGCTGCCCAAAACACGGCAGAACACAATGTGCACCTCAACTCTCCTGTTTCCACCAGAACTGTCCGTCGAGAAAATAAATTATTGTGGTCTAAAACCAGGTGTTTCAGTTTCATTCTCCAACCCCTGTATGTTTTTTGTGATGTTAAAGTATTAGCATCAGTCACAGACAACATTTATTATATGACTTTGATTAAAACAGTATAATAGCTTGTTTTAACACAGTAAACACGCAGCCTACAGTCTGATATACTCACCTCTGAACAATGAAAGCTAGCGCTTCGGTTAGCAGCTAAAGCTAATACTGCTCCAGCCTTAATGCTGGAGAACCTTAACTGAAACTCCTGTATAATGCTGTATTTCAGCAGAGTGGCTTTCCTGCTCTTTTTTTTTTTTGCTATTTTTGGTCAAATTAAGGTGTTTTCACACCTGTAGTTTGTTTCTCTGGTCCGGATCAGTTGATGAGTTTGTTTAATTGGAGCGTTTTCTCCCTCTGTTTGGTCTGGTTTCACGAACCTCTCCAGAGTTCGTTTGGGACTTTGTTTTGTTCTTTTGATCCGAACCCGACTGCGATTACTGTTTTCACACATGCTCAATCAAACCACACTAAGAGTTTTTTTTTAACTGGACCAAACAGTGCTGGTGTGAAAACACCCTTAAAGGATTTTAAGTGTGCCTTATAGCGTGAAAAATACGGTAAATTTACAGTAGAAAAAGAAATGTGTCCAAACTGGTACAGTATTTTTTTTAAGAATCTTGGTAAATTGATCTAACTGAGCACAAACACACAAAACCCTTAGGCATAATCAATATCACTGCTGTCCAATGAAAAACACTTATCTCCAAAACAGCAACTTTATAGGAGAGAGAAAAAAACCTTGTAAACTTTAAATGGAAGTCAATGTAAAAAGAGTTTATTTCAGGTCATTTTGAAGAGTTTCTATTGGTCCGTTCATCAAGAAATTTTAGCACGGTGTAAGGAACAGTTTGTCTGTTCAAATTATGTAGTAAATAAAAAAATCGACAAAAATGGAGATAAGTGTTTTTCAAGGAAAGCGACAATATATTAGTCCTTGGATTAATCAGTTAATAAAAAAAGGTTAGATGAATTACTAAAAAAATAATGCTTAAGTGCTGTTCTAACTGAGTAAGTGGTGCTTAGCGTATCTCCACTATTCAGTGACCCACTGAGATGACTCCAATGAGCAGAAAGATGAGGATGAAAGTATCCTTCTCCTTTTTTAATGTATGAACATCATCTGAGCTGGCTTCAGCTGAAGTGTGTCTGATAGGAAAAGATGCTTTAAAAACTCATTTCAAAAGGCAGGAGAACCTAATTAAGACTGCAGCTTCAAGCAGAACAATTCGTTTGACCAACAATTCCCAACTGAGACCAGGCTCTTACGGTTCTCCCTCTGTGAGGAATAAGACTGCACAGCAGCAGTATAGCAGAGCAATTATTGTTTCTTTTCTACATCATGAATGAAGTCCTTGTTTGGAAAAAAACTTCAAAGGTGAAAGATTAAAAGAGGTGTTTGATGCACTGGTGTGAAGTTCACACGTTTGATTAGTTTGCGCACAGTAAAATATGTATTTAGAATTACACATGGCAGTGAAGGGATGGGCAATATGATAAAATATATATATATCATGATATTTAAAGATTTTTTTGTTCAATACTAAATATAGAGACTTTAATTTAGAATATACTGCAATTTAATTAATTAAACTGGACTTATTCTTAATATTAATAACATTTGTTTGCTCTTGCATAGTTTTCTTAAAAACATACTGTACCTTTTTATTTTACAGAAGTGAGAATGCAACTACACTTTTTACACTTTATGCTAAAAAATATGTTACTAGCAACGGCATGTATACACTGAGCGTTTCTGACAGTGCTGTGTGAAATGGCCAAACACAAACAAGCCAGGATGGATCTGACTTGCAACAGACCCACCCTGACTTGCCATAGATCCCTCCTTCAGACGAAGTCTGCTGGCCAATCCTGCTGTGTACTCTCTGAGGTTCTCAACCAGCCAGCTGACCGAAATGGCATTTCTACAGCTGATCTAGTGGGTGAGGCCCTGGTTGGAGTTAAAGCACACAAAAGTGTGTTTTGCATAATATGATCACTTTAATTTACAGAGAATATAAAGGACAACAGGTACGCTAGCCATCATCAGCCCAAAGGAGGGACGACTAAGGTATTTAAACTAGTTCTCTAAAGTAGAGAACTAGTTTAAATATTCTCGACTGTTATTTCATTTCTGCTTTCCAAACATCAAATCCCACTACAGAGATTACACACAGTGAAACTGAGTATTTTGGAGCCAAATTGAATTTAAGAGATAAATTAAGAGGGTCCCGATTTAATCCTATCCAGTGACTCAAGATCAGGGCCAATCCAGGCATATTTTAAAGCAGGGGTCGGCAATAGGCGGACCACGGGCCGGATGGGGCCCGCAAGCTTGAAACATCTGGCCTGTGAGGTTGTTTGAAATATAACTGAAAAAAAATATAAAATGCCTCTCTGGTCAGATATTGTATACATTCCTCCCGTCACGCTCGGCGTGACTTTAGTATCCGCTCGTTCTTAGCCTCCCTATTTTCTTATAACGGCGGTTTTTCATGGCTGTGTCCCAATTCACTTGCCGGGGCAGCGGTAGTGTTTTTGGACCCGGGTTCGATCCCGCGTGAGGAGCGGTGTGTTTATGTTTATTTTTTTCTTCCCCAATCACCCCCCTCCCCCCTTGTGGCCTGCTACATGATGACCTGGAAAATATCTGGCCAGCAGCAACACTTAACTGCCGACCACTGTTTTAAAGAATCTCCCAACATCTATTTTAATCCCAATCCAGTTCTGAGTATTTGTTGTAAACACTGTACAGAGGTGGCATCTGAAATGCTTAAAGCGACATTAATGCTAATGCTGCTCCAGTAGTGCTAGCCGGAGTTAGCAGCAGGCTACAGGCCGATAATACTCACCTCTAAATGGCAAAAGAGCTAGCGCTTAGCACGGTTAGCGGCTAATGCTAATGCTGCTTCAGTCTCAGTCATGGAGAACTAAACTGAAACTTCTGTATAATGCTGCACTTCAGCAGAGTGCAAAATTCATACATAAGGCGCACCGGTTTATAAGGTGCAATGTCGATTTTTGGAGAAATGAAAGGATTTAAGTGTGTTTACAGTGCGAAAAATACAGTACATTTTACCAACAAACTAATTTAAACAGGCAACACTGACCACCCGGTAAAACTGAGGAGAGTTCTCAGACTGTAAATTAAAAAAGAGTTTACTATATAAACTTGTTATTATATACTAATTCATAGGGCCCTACATATTATGCACATTATTAAGCACAAATAGCATTTAAACTATGACTATATTATATTTATCTATAAACTAAACTATGATTTATATTTGCTGTTCAAAAAATGTGACAAAAATCCACCCCCACACCACCACCTCCATTAGCCCATCAGCCTGCACTGTACACACAAGGCATCTATCTATGAGGCCGTGGATTCAAGCTATTGCTGTCACATCCTTTCCCACACTGATGGCTGAGTGCAAACATTACCTGAAGGTGTGTGATTTTCTGTACTGTGCTGCTGCCTCACAATTGGCTGATTAGATAACTGCATGAATGAGCAGAAGTGGTGCAGGTGTACCTCATACACTGCTTGGTAAGTGTAAATATGTATGTACGAGTATTCATCCAATGGTTTAATTTGGAGTACCCAAAAACTCTTGCTTTTCGGTGTTTTAACTATTGCACTATTGAACAATATCTCCTGCTCAGTAACGTGTGTGTGTGTGTGTGTGTGTGTGTGTGTGTGTGTGTGTGTGTGTACAGATGTGCACATGTGCAAGAGCAAATGTTTTCTTGCCTTTCTCCATGCAGCTTTTTGCTAGGTCAAAGAGCTGTGGGGATTTTTCCTCCAGAACCTGCTGATGCAAGGCGACATATCTCAGGGTCCACCAGGGCAGAAGCTACAAACACACACACAAAGAGAGAGAAAGCTGTAGGTTAGTAAACCGTATGTATATATGGACCTGGGTTTCCACTCTACGCAATTTTTTTTTTTTTAGAGTATTACATTAAATTACAGCCAGAGGAGATCAAGAACATAAAATTTACACAGAGAAAGGCAGACAGTCTTTTGTGATGGGGAATATACAGTAAACTAGCACCTGAATGAGTGGAATGGTTGGCCTAGCTAAATCGCAAGAAAAATGAAACAAAAAATTGAAATAAATAAAAAAAAAATGGTCTGTTATTGTCTGACGCTTTTTTTTTTATTTAATAAGCTAACCCTGCGTTCATGGCGACCATTCATTTCCTATGACAGGGCGACACGCGAAAGGCGACAAAAGACAAAGCAGCAGAGCAACAAGCGACACAGAGTTGAAATTTTCTCAACTTTATGCAAATGAATGACACGGTGAAGCGACATTCTTTTTTTATGATTTTACTTCAAATTTTCCCATTTTCTCCCCAATTTACATGGCCAATTACCCAACCCACTCATTAGGACCCTATCACTAGTGATGCCCCAACACACCAGGAGGGTGAAGACTAACACATGCTTCCTCTGATACATGTGAACTCAGCCACCGCTTCTTTTCGAGCTGCTGCTGATGCAGCACTGCCGAGTAGCATCACAGTGACTCGGTTCTGATACATCAGCTCACAGATGCCCTGTGTTTTGGACATCACCCTAGGAGTGATGTGGGGAGAGAGCCCCATCTAACCACCTGGAGGGAGCAGGGCCAATTATGCTCCCTCTGAGCGCCGGCAGTTTGATGGCAAAGCTGCATGAGGGGGGGTTCAAACCTGCGACCTCCTGCGTGAAGCGACATTCCAATCCGATTGGCTTCTAGCATTTATTTGGACCCATCACAAACAAGGCGGTCCGACGTCCTCAAGGATCTGCTCTCTAAATTTTTTGTTTCTTTCGCTGTTCATTCGATTGAATGGGCTGGACCATGATACACGCGTGCGCTGAGCTTGACACGCCCACAAGCGACAAACGCTGGGCGACACAAGCGACTTGTCGCGTTCCAGTGTGAACGCAGGGTAATGCTGCAGAGTGCAGCCACTGTCCTCTGTTTAAACTGGAGTGATAGAGTTAGACTAGCTCTGCTGCCACTGGTCAGGTCTGTGTTTATATTAATGCCAGTGTGCCAGACTAGTACTAATATTGGAGGAATGTTTGATAAAAAATATGTAAAAATGTGCAAATGTTGTTAGGTGCAAAAACACCCCTAAACCTCTACTCCTAGAATCACCCCTGTTAATACTTAAGGGACAAATATGACAATTTTAACCCTCTGGTGTCCAAGTACATTTTTGTAATTTCATTTTTATTTTCTTAAATTCACTTTAAAAGAGTAAACTATGACCTAGAGCAAGTGTTAAGAGAGATAATCAGGCCCTAAATGTGAAAAACATTATCAGATTTTTTTGGGGGGAAATTATAAGGCGATAAGCCCCTTCCTCATGTTTAGGCAATGAACGATTTACAATTGATATCCTGAGTTTCCATTAGTCAACTTCTCAAAAAACATATACAGAATCGATCAATTACAGTGGAGATGCAAACGATGGACCCACAAATGTCACGCTCTTAACCGGGATGAAGTTGTGAACCGACAGTGGATATTTTAAATGAAGACCGATTTAAAGAAACAAACACTTTTTTTTAAACTCACTTCTATTGAGTAGCAAGTAGTCGTTTGTTGGGGTCTAGGACTGGGGATGAACTGTGAGCCTACCGCCACTCACGTAAATTTTTTAGAACGTGTATAGGTACTGCATGTGCTAAGGCAATGTCACTTATAGTTTCGCTTACTTTACATTACAAATATTTCCAAAAACTGCATGCAAAAAAACTCAAACTAATGCAGGGAAAACAGCAGACCTATATCTCTTCCCATTGAAAACGCAGACACGATGCAAGGATGACCCTTGGTCAAACTGAGGGATATTCATCAGGAGTTCAGCTTAATCTGTATTCATCATACATCACCACACACTTACCACCTTAACTCTATATGCAGATGGAGCGTTCTTCCCCACATTTATTGCTGGGAACGCAATCGAGGCGAGCTGTTGGGGGAGGAGGACTTCATTCTCGTTTGCTTGGAAGCGGCAAATTAATTTTTCCTCAGTCATTTACACACTCAAACATGAAAAACAGTGGAGAATGCTTATGTCTCTGTGTGCGAGTGTGTGTGAGATGTATGTATGTATTTAGGGGAGGAGGGGCTCTCATATAACTGCCAAGGAACAATTTAATAGAGGTGTGAAGTGGTAAAATAACAGCGGTGCTCTAGTTGGGACTGATTACACACTAATTACACTTAAATACACAGAGACTAGTAGGGGGTTTGTGTGCTATTGAGGCCACATCAGGCAGAGTCAATTCCCTGGTGTTAGAAACACAATGAAAGATTATGTAATATTAATATGGCAAAAATGAGAATTAAAATAATTTCAATAAGTAGTGACTGTACTATTTTCAGTCTGTGTTACATTACTTCATCAGAGAAAGAAAAGATCTGTTAGATTCAGGATTTTCTCCTCTTTCTCAGTGGTATATGACAATATATCAATAATCTGGTAATCTTTTTCTTTTATAAAGGATGTATTTTTCCTCAGTGAATGACTATAAGTAATGTATTTTGGATGATTAGTGGTGTCAGTCGATTAAACAATTTAATCAGATTAATCACAAGAGTATTCTGTTCTTATTAAAACGCAAGTTTTTTATGGTATAGTATAAAAGCAAGAAAGTAAATAAACAGAGAACATTCTGTGTTCCAGCGAGTATATCTGTGCAGTGCGAAGCTTTTTTAACACAAAATGCAAGAAAAAAAACTGAACACAAAGTTTTCAATGGGATGTGCAGCGCAGGTGTCTGCACAGCTGCGAGCAGTGAATGCAGCACATGCTGCATTCAGTGTTATACAGCATGGAGCAGCAGACAGAACATTTCTTTATAGCAGTGTATTCTCTGGGTAATATATCAGATTAAATGGTGCCTGTGCTATCGGTATGTTAGCTCAATTAAAAAGGGGGACTTTTGATATCTGGCATGTTGTTGTCCATGTGGGAGCTTTTGAGATGGGTGGGGCTGATTATGGTGGAAGTTCGGGGTGCAATTAATTGAGATAAAGTAATAAAATAGCGCACTACTGATTCCAAATTAATCTTGTGTTTTAACGATTTGAAATTGACAGCCCTAGTAATGATATATAATGAATCCTGCTACGTAATAAGCTGTTTGATAAGTTTTTTTTTATTTATTTACTTGGAGCTCAAATGTAATTGGACATAAGATCTAAAAAGATATTCTATGGGCTGCGTGGACAACTCCCACGTATCATCTATGAAGCAGGTAAAAGTTCTGACAGTGGTGTGCAGTAAGGCCCTTCTAACCCTTTAGAGAAGGAGTGACACTAGGTGCACGTAAATCATTACATAATATTTCATCAGGAAATATTATAGTTATTGTAAACTATAAGCATATATTTTATAAATTATCTAAAATAAAAAACAGCAACTAATTCAAAGCATTAGTCTGTGTTTTTCAGTTACTACAGGACTCTTATCTGACTGACAGCTGTTTTAACCAATCAAAGCTTTTTAAAATGGCTTCTGCCCACGTGTGTCTGCGTGACCTTGCTGCTGATTTTGTGAAGGGTGTAGTGATAAGTATATTAGCAATGTTGCAGGACAATCTAACCAATCAGATTAGTCACAATATTAAAACCAGTTACAAAGAAAAGCAGAAACAGATTAGATTCCAGAAACAATGGATTCCTAGAGCGGGAGTGGGAATATTCCTGGAAAGCAGAACACAGATCATCAAAACACTTCAGTAATTTTGCAGATATAAAAACAAACAAACAAAAAAACTGATATAGATGCATAAAACCACAAGACCAAACAACACAAAAGACTATTAGATGCATCGTGTGCACAAACAGCCGGACTCTCAGAAAGCGGACTCCCAGCAGCAGCACCGGCTCCATTCTAATTACCTGCCTAAGTCTGAGTTATGCTCCTCTGCACACACACATGAAGTAAACAGGGAGCATAAATTAACCCCTGTATTTACTGAGCCTTCTGAATTACTTTCTCCTCACTCTCTCTTCCTGTTTCTAAGTAGCGCATCGACAGAGTGAGATTTACAGCAGCAACACAGAGAGCCATAAATTACACAACAATAAGGAGGAGTCAGGGAGGAAATCCAGCGACACTAACAAAAGAAAACACACACACAGCACTTAACAACACTGCAGCTAAACCCGGCTAGCACTGCTGGAGCAACATTTGTATTACCCGCTAACCACAGCGCTAAGCGCTAGATATTTCACTGTTCAGAGGTGAGTATTATCAGCCTGTAGAATGTGCATATGTTTAAAACAAATTACGTGGAAGGAACTGCTAGCTAATATCGCATTGGCTTACCGGAACACTCAGAGTTCCTCAGTGTAGCGCTGTCAGGTAGCATATATGATATGATCATTAATATTGCTGCACCCAGCCTTAGTGGAAATCTGAAAATCTGCCGTCACTCCAGTGAGTTAGCTTGGTATGCTAACTGGCTAGCATTAGTATTATCTCAACATCAACAACTAAAAGTAATTTAAGATACAATAATTAATTATAAACAACAGATTCTTCAAGTAATTGTTTTTCCCCTCTCAATTCAAGTAGTCTAAAATAAAGAAAATGAATTTAGTGTCTATTTGGGAAAAAGTGCTAAACTAAAGTGTCTTAGAAAAAGTAAGTAAGCATAGGGCAGTGACAAAATTATTATATGAAGTGTTCAGGAATTACAACTATTTTTCTACAAAGCCTCCTCATTCTAGTGGCTCAATTGTAATCGGACAAAAGATCTAAAAAGCTAATTTATGGGCTGCATAATGATTCCAGGTGAGGTATTTGCATGGAAGCTTTTGCTGTGAACCCACAACATGCAGTTAAAGAGCTCTCAATAAAAAGAAACAGATCATAATTAGTGTGTGGGGAAAAAAAATCATCAGAGAGATAACAGAGAGGCCAAATCAACAGTTTGGAACATTCTGGAAGTCCACTAAAACAGTGAAGGACGATTGCAAAACGGAGCGGCTTGACACAAAGCTAACCGCATCCTCTGTTAAACATGGTGGTGGTAGTATGAGTGTGATTGGCTTCCAGTGGCACTGGGTTGCTAGTGTTTATTAAAGATATGACAGAACAGAAGAGCAGAAGGATGAATTCTTCAGTGTACAGGGACTTACTTTCTGCTCAGATTCAAAGAAAAACAGCAGAGTTGATTAGATGGCACCTAACAGTACTGATTGTAAATGATGGACCCAAAACTACTATACAAAAGCAAAAGCAACCCAGGAGTTTTTCTTTACGGTAAAGAAGTAAAGGATACTCTGCAGAGGCCGAGTCATTCAGCAGATCTGAACCTGTTCAAGCAGCAGAAATTAATTTAGCTGTGGTAAAGGCCTGGCAAAGCACCATAAAGGACGGAACCCAGTGACGTGCATGGGTTCCAGACTTCAGGCAGTCAATGCCTGCAAATGATTCTCAACAAAGGAATAAAAATTAACCATTTATTTATGGTAAAGTTCATTTGTTCAATTACATTTGAGCCACTGAAATGAGGAGGCTTTGTAGAAAAATGGTTTTATTATTATTATTTTTTTTAAACACTTCATAGAAGAATCCCTTGAATTAAACCTGAAAGTCTAATCTTCAATTGCATCTCCATTGTCTCCTTCCAACACAGAGAACCAGAGACACTTAAGGCACTTTTCCACCGGCACGGTGCCGGTGCTGGTGCCAGGTTCCCGAACAGTTCTTTGCGTTTCCACTGCAAAATCACATGTTCTAGGCCAGAAAAGCCAGTTCCGTTCTGGCCCCACAACCTTGCTGGTCTGGAACCAGCGAACCTGTGACGTGAGCGACCAAAGGGCGGGGCGCTGAAGCGTCTCCGGGGCAAAGTTGTTTACAAACCTCACCTCCATTCACAGCTAAGAGCAGCAGAAGCAGCTGAATGAATAAAAATGAATCAACAGTGGTCCACCGAAAATAGCAGCACAAGTTTCAAGAGGAGCTCGGGTTCCGCCATGTTGTTTTCAAATCCCCCCCCTCGACTTCTGTTGACGCCCACATTCACATACATAGTGAGTGACTCTTTAGACCAGTGGACACACGGGCCGGTTCTTAAAAGGTTCGCAGACAGACAGACACATCTAGCTCACCTGCAGACTTTCCAGTTTTGCAGCACAGTTGACCAGCAGCACTCTGGCAAGCAGCAGCAGGAGAGGGTTGGCCACCAGGCTGTACACAGATTCACCATCCAACTGCAGACTGGAGAGCAGCGCTGAGGTCAGAGCTCCAGGCTATCAGTAAAGGAATATTCAGTTAGATCCATTAGAAACACACTCACACACACAACGGCACCCACAAACATGCAGTGCAGCTCTGCAGTTTACAATACTTCTCATATTTACACTCACACAGGGGATTCTCTCCTACTCTCTGTCTAATTTAAAGGGTCTCCACTCTCCAATATAGGATAGATAAATAAGGGACAGAAAGATGTGAGACAGCAGAATGTGTCCTCTCCTGAGAGCAATGCACACACACACACACACACACACACACACACACGTTATCTCAAGCAGGCTCACAGGAGAATCCGAGGGCGTCAAAAAGAGGCATGTCTTCACCTCTGTATAATTGGTGGCCCTAAGAGGCTTCATTAGCGTGGGTCCTGCCTATGGCCTGTCCTCCCTCCAGTCCTCCATGCATCCTCATTATCCTGAGCAAAGGCCTGCCAGGGGTCACCAACACACTCCATACATCACCAAGTTAGAGTACACACATGCTCCCACATGCACACACACACACACACTCTCTCCCTCTCTAAACAAATATCCTTTCTATCTGGAACTGCTAATATTCAGAAACAGGGAGCAGGAAATGTGATTCATATACAGCTCTGGAAGAAATCCAGAAAGAGATCACTTCATTTTCTGAAACAGTTTATCTGATTTTGCTATTTATAGATATATGCTTTTAGTAAAATGACCATTGTTGTTTTATTCTTTTCTCCCAAATTCCAAATCAAAACATTGTCATTTACATCATTTATTTGTAGAAAGTGAGAAATGGCTGAAATAACAAAAGATGCAGAGCTTTCACACCTCAAATAATGCAAAGAAAACAAGTTCATATTCATAATCAATTTTTAAGAGATCAGAAATCAATATTTGGGGGAATATAATAATCCTGGTTATTAATCACAGTTTTCGTGCATCTTGGCATGTTCTCCTCCACCAGTCTTACACACTGCTTTTGGTTAACTTTATGCCTTTACTCCTGGTGCACAAATTCCTTTTGATTATATTCCAGAGGTTTTCAATTTGGTAAAATCAAAGGAACTCATCATTTTTAAGTGGTCTCTTTTTTCCAGAGCTGTATGTTTAATAAAGGAGAAATCCGGGGTGAAATAGACGTGCACCCTTATTGAAAATGAACTTCCTACTTTCCCTACTGCACACTTTCCTACAGACATTCAAACTGATAATCACACTAAAGCTACATTCAACAAATGAGCAACACCATAGCCAGAAGCTCATGTAAGAGAGCTCTAATCTAAGTTATCAGTTTTCAGCACTAGATTAGTAAGAAGCTTAAATCTGTGTTTGTTTTGAGAGTGAAGACCACACAAATACCACTCAAATCTTTGGCAAAAGTCTAATAAAAAATAAATAAATAAATTAAAAAAAAAAAAAACATAATACTGGTAAAGTACCTCAGAGTACGCTTCCAGCAGGGCCGCAGGAAGGAAGTCAGCAACATGCAGGTTGACTGGAGGCCCCGTCCAATTACTCTGGGCAAAGAGGTTCAGACAGGTTACCATCAACGCCAACACAGCCACCTCCCTACAGTGCAACAAAAGGCAAGGAAAGAAAAAGAGAGTTTATTAATCAAATGCAAATAACATTCCATATATCTTATACAGAGCACCACCTCAATTAGTGCTGGGCGATATAGGAAAAGTCATATATCCCCGATATGGAATTTTTTGATATCATGATATCGATATATATCATGATATACCACATTTAGGTATGTTTTCAGTTATTCTTCAAAAAATATGACAAAATAATATAATTGCTTACTTTTTTCCAACTTAATTTCAAAGTGACATTAAACCCAACTTTCACAAATGAGAATTACTACCTTTTAGTGCAGAAATATATATATGTATCAAATGAAAACAAATGAGGTAGATGCAGTAGCTCATTTTTTCTTCAATGCGTCTCCATTGTTCAGCTCTCATGAGTTTAACAATGTAAAGCATGTTGTAAACCGGCGTGTCCGCAGAAGTCCTTCAAGTAACGTAAAACATCATGTCGTAAATCACATTATGAAGCTTTTTTTGCGAAGATTACTTTATCATCACTTCTATAAACCGAGTTTATGCAAAGTGACCACGCAAATACATTTTATTGTAGCTTACTTTATATATTTACATGAATAATTGATGAACATTACTCAAATAGAGATGTTATATAATGTATACCAACTCTTCCTCTTCATAATTTTACAACTAATGCTCTCAAACACATTAAGAGAAAAGAAATTCAAGTAATTAACTCTTGACAGGCGACTCTACCTCATAAAGCTGACTGAGAAAATCCAGCCAAGCAAGAGGTGCTATTTTGAAGAATATAAAATATAAAAAACATTTTTCTTTACAGTTTGGATGAGTTTAGTATTAATCTACAATACAGAACATTTAAAAATAATGAGAAACCATTTAAGAATTTAAGGTGTATGCAAACTTGTGGGGTACTTATATTGGGTAACAATTCTTTTTTCAGATCTTCAGAGAGTTATTTGTCATGAGATGCCATGTTCAACTTCCAGTGACAAGAATGCGAGTGTGTGAGTGCGATAACACCAAATTTAACAAGCCTGCTCCCCATTTACACCTTAGACCTTGTAACACTAACGATTCACATGGCGGAGGCAAAATTAAGTATAAGGGAAAATAAGCTAATTGGACACAATTTGGCCAGTTTCTCTAAGGGGTGAACTCACTTTTGTTGCCAGCAGTTTAGACATTAATGGCTGTGTGTTGAGTCATTTTGAGGGCACAGTAAAATTAGACTGTTATACAAGCTGTACACTGTCTACTTTTCATTGCATCTAAGTATCATATCTTCATTGTTGTCCCATGAAAAGATATAATAAAATATTTAGGAAACTGTGAAGAGTATACACACTTTTGTAAGATACTGTATATTTAACCATCTGAACATTGAACCAAATGCTAAACAACAGTAAGCAAAGTGGTCTGTTCTATAGAAACAGTCCAGAAGACAAAAAAATCTCACTGCACTGAATAACTGAACAACTGAATCTCATTCCCTGGGGTAATGAGGCAGAAGTAATAGAGGTTGCAAGCCAAACTAAAACTGTTTGAACCGGCTGAGGCAAAATCTTAAAAGCAGTTGCAATTTGTAATTCAAATAGACGTTCGCTGATTAAACTGAACTATTCTCAGTCAGGCCTTAAGAAAGATTTAAATGTCTATTAGAACAAGGTCACATATATTTGACAAATGAATGCTGCTGCACTACAGGCACTATTCAACTCGATATATAACAAGATATCTAGATAGCTTAGTGACAGAAGCTTACAAGTGCAGTCATCTGCATTTACCTGCATCTGAATTCTGTGTATTATTGTTATACAATCCGTTTCTAAACCAGTTAAAGTTATATAGTTGAATTCTGCAGCAAATGCATTGACATGTCTACAGCTGAAATGTGAATATTTTGCTGTTTCAGGACTAAAACAACTAGTCAGTATAATCGACAATGTTGATTAGAAATAATGTGTTGACTCTAAATTTAAGTGCTGGCTAATCACTTAAAGGGATATCAAAAATATTAGCAAAAATAAAATATTACATTTGGTTTAAGCTTGTTGATCTGTCTGATATAGTTCACCAGTCTAGAACCATTATAATATTAGTATAAAATAAAAAGTAAAATCTTAAATAGAGCTGGACGATATTGCCAAAAAAAAAATCACAAAAAAAAAAATATATATATATGATTTATGATTAGAATACATTTTTACCCTACTAAAAAGCCAACTACAGATGACAAAGAAATGGTTCAAAACTAGGTTTATTGTTATTTAAGTTTTACTTAAACTTCCCCTTTGAGGTTACAGTACCAGAACAGTTTAAACACAGCGTAATCTGTAGTTAACACAATTTACACAATTATATAATTTCAAATTAAAACCAAACATTTTGCATTATATTTTGCCAGCAAAAGTAGGAAATATTCTATGGGTTTCAACCTTCTGCAACTCTTGGCCCACATGGCTCACCACTGAGCGTTCCACAGCCCACAAAAATGTAACAGACCATTTAAAATCAATGATTAACTGTGATATTAAACTGATTAAAGACTTGATTTGCATCAGGAAACCTCCTTGCACCTGTTTATATTCACAAAGGCTAAAATATATGCAGTAAGATCAAAACAACAGCACTATATTATTATTATTGTTAGTCATGTGACTGCACTATGCCAGACTAAGCAACAAGCTCAACCTAATTGTATTATTTTATTTTTTATAATATTTGTTATAAAAAATTTGTGGGTGGGCGTATCCGTGATATTTTTTTAATTCAAATGAAGCAACAGGTGTAGTCAATCATAAGTTTAAGATTTTTAAATCAACCTCACTGTGATCTATAGTTCTATACATCTGTTTTCAGCTTCTCCTCTGTGTTGAAAGGCAGCTGTTCTGTGTGTAAGAGGCTGGTATGTGCCTCTCTCACACACAGCGGAACTTTTTGCTGGTGGGCGGTGCTGCGCTCATGCAGCAGCTCTCTCTATTTAAATGAATAGGATGCGCTGTGCCGGTGAACGGGGAGAGGGTGCGTCTTTCTTGTGGTCGCGCCGAACTAACAAAAATTAGATTTCAAGTAGCGGCCCACAAAATATCGTTCTGCGGGCCGCAAAGTTAGAGACCCCTGATTTAAATTGCTCCCTACAGACTACTTTCTCCCTCTGAGGATGAGCCTGCGGACCCCTAGAGGGCCCCCCGTTTGAGAAACCCTGATTTAAACAAGATTTGTTCTGGCCAATGGCCCCCCAGCAGTACAAATGTGGCCCACCCTATGGGTTACACTAAGCATTTTCATCACGTCTTTCAGTTTGGTCTGCAAGACCAGAATTCAAGCCAATAACAAGCAGGTATTATACAAGCATCCCCTATAGTAAATGTCCTCTGAGTCGGAACGAATAACCTCTAATAGTAATTCATGTCCTCTCATCTCAGGGCAACAACCTCACTGATGTTATTTACATCCTTTTTTCTGACTGGCAAACACATACACACACACACACACACACGTGTTTCTCTGAGATTAATGGTGTACTGAGGTATTCACACAAGAGCGAAACAAAGGAGAAAAAGCCATGAATCTCATTGTGTTCCCTTTCTTTGAAGGGATGTGGAGTGGAGAGGGAGGAAAGACAGCAGAGGAACAAGAAAGAGAAAAAGAGATGAGGAAGAGAAAAAGAGAGAGAGAAACATAAGAGAGAGAAAGACAGTTAGTCTGTACAGAGTGACAGCAGAGCTTTGAGAGAACGTAGACCTGCTCAATCTGAACGGACAGTACATTCAGATAAATGTTTTTTTTTTTTTTTCCTTTTTCTTCAGTCAATTATAGCTGAGCCCTTTTTCTGGGAAGCTCAAAACTCCTAAAACGTGTCCCAGCACCCCTAAAAGTGAAAGCACAGGCTGGCGTTTTAGTTGTTTTTTTAATCTAAAAAGGCTTATCATAAAGTAGACCATTTACCTGAATTTTTAAGAACCGCAAAAATGGTACAATCTACTTTCTCTCCACTCAGCCACATGCTGAACGTGCACGCACACACAAACAATCAAAAAGCACTAGCTAAACATTTACAGTCTACAGTCTACATTCTACAGTCTACAAACATTTACAGATGTTTAAATTAGAGCAGATAATGGAGAATGCATCTGAGGGGAGAATTTGTAATAAAATTTGTAAAAATGTGTGCCCAAAAATGTTGTCTTATCTGCTCAAAAGTAAGGATGTCCCAATCACATTTTTTGTCCCGAGTCAGTCATCTGAGTCAGTCATTTGATTTTGAATATCTGCCGATACCAAGTGGCGATCAGATACATTGGTAATGTAGAAAAAAAGAACACATCCAAGTTGTTTATTTTAATTAATTTTTGATTATTACTGAAACAACAGTATCAAAACAGCCAACTTCATCACAAAATAAACAAGTACTAAACGGCCATATAAATGATTTCTATTTAAATATGCATCTTTTCTCAAATAAACAAACTACAATACTTCACACAAAATTAATTCTGTGATTCATAAATTAAGATCATTTTTAAGATCAGATTCATTTTTAAATGCTGGTATTTTTTCCTTATTTTGGGAGGCAATAATGATGGTGTAGTGTGGTTTATGCCTGGCAGATTAGATTCAGACTACACCTTTAAGGCTAGAGTTTAAATGCCCAAAAGACATGAACTAATTCCCTTAATTAATCATGGGTGTGTTTTGGACGTAACGCAAAATAAACCATCAGTGTGTCACTTGTCATTCCCTTTAAGAGGCAGGTGCACTCTGACTTTTTGTGCAACGTTTTCTGACGTTTTGTGCAACTCAGCAGAGGATACTGACCTGCAGGTTTACGCTAGAGGTCTGCACTCCCACGGGACCCGTCAGAATATGTTGAATTGTTATTGGATTGTTATTGGAGTTTAATCAATCCAGGCGATGCGGGAGGTAGGGAACAT
Source organism: Astyanax mexicanus (assembly GCF_023375975.1). Classification (NCBI taxonomy): domain Eukaryota; kingdom Metazoa; phylum Chordata; class Actinopteri; order Characiformes; family Acestrorhamphidae; genus Astyanax; species Astyanax mexicanus. Next base: position 33,399,415 of record NC_064421.1, on the reverse strand, counting down.
GTGGTCCCGCTCCCACAAATTGATGAATAGTTAAGAAAATTGAAATAATCACGCAATGATTCCCAGCAGGCAGCAAAAAAACCCTCAAGAAAAATCTCGAAGCAGAGGATGGACCGACACACACACACACACACACACACACGCATGCACACACACACAAACACGCACACACACATTGATGGGAGATTATCAGCATCTCCAATTCACCTGACAGCATGCGTTTGGACTGTGGTAAGAAACGTGACAGCACTATTCAGCAGTGAATTGCTGTTTTAATAAATACATAAATAAATTTGAAGCACTAAACGTAATTAATTAAATTCCTATAAGGACCGCGGGATGGGAGCAGCGGAAATGTGTATGAGGCGGGCGGGCACGGGATTAAAAGAAGCAAATTTTGGCGGGAGCGGGCGGTAACGGGACAAAAACACGCAGACGCGGGTTTAAAAAAGCAGTTCCACGCAGACCTCTAGTTCACTCTGTGAAGGTACGCCAGCAGCTTATTTAGGGACCAGTAATGTTATTTTATACTTTATTCTGTTTATTGTTGATTTAAAAGTCGGACTTGTGCTCCACAGTGCGTCCGTGTGTGTGTGTGTGTTTATTGAGTGGGGGTGTACGCAGCGTGCTGGGCGCACCTGTAAGAATCTGGACTCTGACGATTGACTGTTGTCTAGGTTAATTCCAGTCAGTGGTGAATCTGTGTTTTCCATGACCAAAATAAAAAATTGCCAAAAATGTACCTGAACATACCTCACATCCAGACCACCACACCCATCAGTGCAGATTCATTCCAAAACGCTATTTTTTCAAGGCGTGAAATTAAGACTGTTAATGGGGCGTAAGGTAGGGACGAGCATCACAGTGTGCCTTGCACAGGGTGTATGATAGAACCCCATGTTTTTTATTTAAAGGGGGGTTCATTGGGTGCTAGATCATAAACCCCCTAAATCTCTGAACCTAGAATCACCCCTGGCTGAGTATCAAGTCTATACTCACTCAGTGCTGGTCTGAAAAGCAATCTGAACTAACTGCCAACTGCAGTACACACACTGTCACAGTCTTTAACCTCCTTCACTGCTGTGTGCTGCCTGCAGCTCCTTCCACTACATAATGGGTAAAAGTCAGCCTTTTACGCTGATTTATAATTGGCTTTATAACTCTCTACATGAACTGGAACAAGAACCTTTAGAGATCAAAACTCCAGTTCAAACTTCAGTTTAGAGTGAAGAGGACCTACCGATTAAGGTTACAAATACAAATTAATTCTATGCAACAGAGAGAGAGATGAAAAGAAGGATAAGAAAAGGGGAAAGACAAAGGATAAGAAAGTGTGTGAAAAATGTGTGCACTGCACCCTCTTTCACCGTTTTATTTCACAGGAGAAAGGGAGGGATGTTAATCTGGACTTATCAAAAATTAATAATTCATGGCAGCAAGACGGAGGACAGCAGAGACAGGAATGGAAGAGAAGGGGGAAAAAAAGTGGTGATAATATTCAACCAGAATCCTGTAAAGAGCTCGGCTTAGACAGGCTACTAGAGTACGCTGAAAACAGCTTGTAGCTTTGCAGCTCAGCGCTGAGCTCTAAACTGGTAAAACAATAAACAATAAGACTTGCAATAAACAACGAGACATGCAGTAAATGATGATTCTCGTCAATATCAGAAATACTCTACGGCTATTTCAGCTTATATTAGCGTGTGGGAATCACAAAGTATCTCATGATACAGTATTATCACAATACATTGTACTATACTCAAGAAAATGATTAATAAAACTTCACAGCATCTGTGTCACTGAAGTGGATAAAATACTCCTAAATAAACAAATAGCAGGAATTATGGATTTGTTGTAGCGCTGGGCATATGCATTTTTCACTTTGTAGAACAGCACCACCAAAGAAGCACACTGATAAGCTAGCCAGTTAGCATAACAAGCTAACATACTGGAGTAACAGGAGCTCAGCTCTCTGGAGTCAAACGCTCATCTTGTGCTGTCTTGCCAGGAGAGAAGTCTAATTTCTTCATATATTGTGTACATTTTTGTTGGACAAAGTAAACTCCATAGTAATCAAAGCCTTAATGATTTATATTATATGTATTCCTTACAGTAGATTTAGTGACAAACCTATATACAAAATTTTATAAATGGCGCAGAGTGGTCCAGTGGTCTAAAGCGCTGCAACTATGAGAGGGAGGTCGCAGGTTGGAACCCCCCGCTCATGCAGCTTTGCCATCAAGCTGCCGACGCTCAGAGAGCAAAATTGGCCCTGCTCCCTCTGGGTGGGTAGATGGCGCTCTCTCCCCACATCACTCCTAGGGTGATGTCTGCAGCACAGGGCGTCTGTGAGCTGATGTACCGGAACCAAGTCGCTGCGCTTTCCTCCGAGCTCGCTGGCTGCTCAGTAATGCTGCATCAACAGCAGCTCGAGAAGAAGCGGTAGCTGACTTAACATGTATCGGAGGAAGCATGTGTTAGTACTAACTGGTCTCCCAGCCTGTGTCCAGATGATTCAGAACGCAGCAGCACGTCTGGTCTTCAACCAGCCAAAATGGGCTCATGTCACCCCGCTGCTCATTGAGCTCCATTGGCTACTAGTTGATGCTCGTATCAAATTCAAAGCTCTTACAATCGCCTACAAGGTGATGACAGAACAGCTCCTTTCTACCTGCACTCGCTCCTGAAGGCTTACGCTACCTCCCGGCCGCTGCGCTCCTCCAATGAACGACGCCTCCCTTTACCAAAACATCCACACAAAGCAATCCAGACTGTTCTCACAATTCCCCAATGGTGGAACAAACTACCTTCTACTACCAGATCAGGAGAATCTCTCGCTATCTTTAATAAACTCCTAAAGACAGAGCTCTTCAAAGAGCACTTACTCTCTTAACACCTCTAACACACTAACTACTTCTAACCTCACTACCTTCTTCCCCTCCTTCACTCCTCTATCCTATTATTTCCCTTTGACCTCCTTTAGGCCCTGTCTAAAAATGTTTTACCTTCTATTATTTCTGTACTTCACTATTGTAAGTCGCTTTGGACAAAAGTGTCTGCCAAATGTAATGTAATGTAATGTAAAGTTAGTCTTCACCCCTCTGGTGTGTTGGGCATTACTAGTAATAGGGAGAGTCCTAATGAGTGGGTTGGGTAATTGGCCGTGTAAATTGGGGATAAATTAGAAATAAAATGATATTAAAAAAGTAATAAATAATATTATTATTAACAATAATAATAATAATATCGTAATATATTGTGAAACCGTCAAAACCTTGAAAAAATATAGCAATGTACATTTTAGGTCATACCACCCAGCACTAATTTTTATAGAATTTCATAGACAAAATGAAACAATGTACAACAAAATGAATAGCTTAGCTTGCTCCAGTCTCTTAAACACACAAACACACCAAATGCAAGTTTTCCAAGTATGGCAGTATTTCCACACTGCAATATAGACATAAAGTGCCATCAATTAGAACAGTTCCGGTATAACTGTGTTGGCAGAACAACTACACTACGCTTCAATTAAACTTTGTATCAGTAGCTTATAGGGGGAAAAAAAAGTAAAACAAAAAACATTAAGTATCAAAAAAAGAAAAAGATCAAATATCAATATTTGATGCCAGGTTTTGATATCACAAACAAAAACAATATGATATATCACTGTATCAAGATTTGATCATACTCCTTTGTTCTTGTGTCTATTATTATGTATGAATGTGTAGCATTGGACTGCAAATAAATCATCATTTTATATAAAAAAAAGCAAAGAAAAACTTCTCTAATCTCAAATTCTCTAATCTCAAAAACAATACTTTAATTTTATCCAGTCTGTAACCATGTTATGCATTTTGCATTGCAGCTAATTAGAGTAAACTACTGTATAGCCAATTTCAGTCGACCATTTCATAGTTGTATGACTGAAATCATTTTATTTATAAATATATGACCACAATAAAAAACATAAAAAACAAATACATCTATTATGTATAATGAATGTTGCACATTGATTAAAACACAAAATATTTCTCACTCTTCTCTCTAATGGTTCTGCTTCATGCACTCTGAATCCTAGCTAATGATTTTTCCATATACAACTATAATTAATATGTCAAAAATCAATACGCATATTTGGTGTAATATACTTCTGAGAGTCAAATGTGTCATTTTATCATCAGCCAGAGCTGGAAGATCCAATATGTTGTCAGAATTATGCAGTAAAATATAACTGCAAGTTATATCATTTTCCATCATATAGAGACACTTTTATGTTCATTACTTTATTAATAATTATTTTTAATGTCTAAATAAACTGCATATAATTGACTGAAATCATGAATATATGAAAAACAAGTGTACAGCATGTCGCACTGTGTAGTACAGGCAGTTCCCTCTCCACAGAAGCCTCATACAGTATCTAATAAGACAAGGTACTCTATATGACACATTACTGGACACACCTGGACTGGTCGTGAGTCACCCATCATACAGTATCCTCATTATATCTGAGTTTATCTGAAAGCCACTATAAAAAAAAAAAAAAGAGAGAAAACAGAAGGGGCACCAAGTGGTCCAGTGGTCTAAAGCGCTGCAACTATGAGAGGGAGGTCGCAGGTTGGAACCCCCACTCATGCAGTTTTGCCATCAAGCTGCCGGCGCTCAGAGGGAGCACAATTGGCCCTGCTTCCTCTGGGTGGGTAGATGGCGCTCTCTCCCCACATCACTACAGGGTGATGTCCACAGCACAGGGCGTCTGTGAGCTGATGTATCGGAACCGAGTCGCTGCGCTTTCCTCCGAGAGCACTGGCTGCTCGGCAATGCTGCATCAGCAGCAGCTCGAAAAGAAGCAGTGGCTGACTTCACATGTATCGGTGAAACCTCAACCTCCTGGTGTTTTTGGGGGGGTGGAGTCCTAATAGGGGGGAGTCCTAATGAGTGGGTTGGGTAATTGTCCGCGTAAATTGGGGAGAAATGGCAAAAATTTATAATTTTTTTTACAATTTTTTAAATAAAATTATAAAATAAAAAAAAGACAAATGACGATCATTTAAAATCTTCTGTCTATTGAAATGTCAGCATGCTAGTGGGGAAGCCCCGCATTGGAGATCTGCACAAGCACAGTAGCCACGACAAGCTTTACGTTGACATTTTTGGACACTAAAACCCTAAAAAGTATTCATGAGTTTAATGGTTTTAATCAGTGATGCAAAATATGTTTCTGAAATGGTAATTTAATCTCTGATCTCCAGACTTTTCTGAGAACTGTGTGGGCGTGTTTTTTTATATAATATTTTAATGAGCGTGTGACTGACAGCTGTCTAATACTGGAGAACGAATGTTTCTTTACATTACTACGGTAATAAACACAACCTTCAGACAGAGAAGCCTAACATCTATTTGAATATTTGACATGGTTGCTAAGTCACAGCTTATCAGCTCACTGGTTCGGGTTGCTCAGACTCGAAGAGAAGCCTGACCCACTTTTAGACCCGCCCAAATTACATTTGGAGGAAAGTGATAGTGGTGAAATACAGCAGAGATTTATTTACGAGTTTGGTAAAATACTAATAACAAATACTGTGCACATTTACACATGGGACCAGAAGAGCCACATTAATCCCATTAGAAAGCGTCATGCTTTAATTTAAGTAAAAAAAAAAAAAACTGAAGAAAATTAGCCCAAAACACATCTAGTTCATGATTATCTGGTGGGAGTGTTCACCTGTCATTCTTCTGGTCTTCAGTGGCATTGCTAAGGAAGACGAGGACCCGTCTTTCCAGGTAAGCCTCGATGCTTTCTCCCTCCTCTGGATCTCCAGCCAGCAAGTCCAGAACCTGGGGACTGAGCAGCACTGCCTCAAAATCCCCCTCGAGCACATACTGCAGCAGCACACCTCCATCTAAACATCAAAATAACACACACACAGAGTGAGAAGTTAAATATAACATATTGCAGCCTATTCATTCACAAACACACTTCTTTTTCTTCCTATAACAACATATTCACTGTAAAAATTAATCAATCTTCAATATCTTCCCTATTGGACAGAACAGCCTGCAAAGCTTCATCAATCAATACAGACCGCCGCTGAAAACATGAAGATTTCCTTTGAATGTATATTTTCACTCAGTATTTAATCAGGATTTATTTTTTTCAGAAAGTGGCAATGTATGTTTGAGCTTACAACTATCAAATTTAACTTTAACCAAAACATCCTGCCACAAAATCATTAGCCTGATCACGAGTCAGTTCTCTGCAGCACTCAAAAACACAGCTCTTCACATGCGGTGGTGCACTACTGGACTTTAGAGTGGGCTGAGGAAAGAGAGTCAAGGCTGGGGTTTAAACCAGCATGCAGCAGAAAGTAAGTGTGTATAGACTGAATGAAATTTAAAAGACTCTGCAGAAAAAAAGGATATGCACAAAATAGTTACTGATAACAAAACGCCAGACTGTATTAATAAAACATATTAAAACAATACAAGAGTAAGAACAAAGAGGATTAAATGACAGGAGTTGTAACAGATTTAAAACAATGAGATGATGCAGGCAAGAGATATGATGTGTATTATTGCTGGGCGATATGGGGAAAATCATATCTCATGATATGGAATTTTTTATATCACGATAACGATATATATCATGATATACCATATTTGAGTATGTTTTCAGTTGTTCTTCGAAAAATATTACAAAATAAATAATATCATTGCTTACTTTTTCCCACCTTTTTTCAAAGTGACATTAAACCCAACTTTCACAAAAGAGAATTACTACCTTTTAGTACAGCAATATATATATATATATATATATATATATATATATATCAAATGAAAACAGGTGAGGTAGATGCAGTAGCAAATGTTTTCAAAATTATACAGTTATTTAAATTGAGTTATCAAAATAAACTCAATTAACATTTTTTGAAGTAGAGCAGCGTCATGTTGCAAAACCACATTATGAAGCTTTTTTTGCGAAGATTACTTTATTATCACTTATATAAACAGAGTTTTTGAAAATTGACCACGCCAATACATTTTATCGTAGCCTACTTTATATATTTGCGTGAATAATTGATGAAATTACTGTAGAGACGATAGGGATGATAGAAGGTAAGTAGCACGATAGACACTTTTATATTGTCTCCACAATATTTATTGTCATATCGCACAGCACTAGTGTGTATATAGATAGATTTAAACAGAATTTGAATTTGAAGAAAACTGAATGATTGGTCACTAAATCTATGAAGGTTGAAAGAGGGGAAAGTAAGCAGTCCAGTTAAAGAAGGTCAGACACTTGCCACAATGAGTAGTGCCCAAAATCTGTTCTTTTATGCACTGATTATTTAAAAAAAAAATGTTTTTTCATTTCTTTAAAAACACCACTAAACCCTTAACCATATTTTTTCACTAATAGCTGAAATGTCTTCCTTTGTAGTAATGGAACATACCAGTCCTGCTTAAAATTATTAGAAACCTTTGCTAACCTTTAAAAAACGCTTTTATTGTGGTCACTTCTGCCTCTGCAGCACCTTCTCAGGTTCTCTTAGGTTCAACTACGCCATAAGCGAGGATAATGTTTCCGTGTACTTTGGTACCAGCCAACAGGTGACGTCCAAAAATCTGTGTCTCACTGCTGTGAGGGGCAAACTACTCAGCCGAATCAGCTCTACCTCCTGCCCCACCCCTAAACCCATACATCACCCAGTGACCGTCCCAAACTTCCCAAACTTCTCCTGGCATTTGTTTTTAGCATTTGCCACTGAGAGTGGAGTCAGCTAAAACCAGGGCATTTAGTAACCCTTAGTATCCTACCCACTCATTTAGACTATCACTAATAAGGCCCCCAACAACAGGAGGGTGAAGACTAGAACATGCCACATCTGATACATGTAAAGTCAGCCACCACATCTTTTCAAACTGCTGCTGATAAAGCATCGATGAGTAGCCAGTGCACTCGGAGGAAATACAGCCATCTGGCTTCGATACATCAGCTAACGCAGCTAACGCCTGTCCTGACGATCACACATAATGCAAGAATTCCAATATTTTAAAATAACATTTAAACCTGAACTAGGCTGGATCTGTACAGTTTACTGGCATCATTTCTTGCTCAACAACTACCTTGTACATTCAACCCCATCCCCCAGGAAAAGCTGTTTAACAAACTAAACTTAAATCAACTAGACTCTATACAATGTTGTCAGATTGCTTTACCTTAACGTGTTCAATGTTAACAAAATGTATATGTTATGGCCTTTGCAGTTTCTTTACGGCATTCAGTATGTAACAGCATTTAGGAAAACAAAGTAATTACAAAAAAGAAAGGGAGTTGCAATTTCAAAAGGGAAAAACAAGGAATAAAATTAGAATATGTGCCTAAAAATAAATGTTCTGTATCTGTAAACGTGTGGGACAAAAATGAAAGCAGCTAGAATGCAAGATTTTAGAAACTTTCATGAGAAAACAAATCTGATAATCTGACAAAACAACAAAGAATGTAACAGATGGAGGGTAGAAGGTAGAGGCGTTTAAAAATAGGCACGTAGTATGATGAGACGCCACCTGTGATCATTTAGAGAAGAAAGTGTATCTATTTTTACGTGACCGAATGTCATCACTTTCTTTCACTTAGTACCTTTCTCTTCTGAAGAGAAACTGGAGTAAATTTATTTGACTGAACGAGGACAGACCAAAAATAGCTTTTCTGTTTGAGATATCTAAAGGCTAGGCAATTTTGAGAGATTCTCTATAACACAAAACAGGCATTAATAGATAGATATTAAAGATGGGAGTGTAAGTGAGGGTGATGGCTAGGCAAGAGAAGAAGAAGAAGTGTTGTGTGTGTAAATGAGTGTTGCTCATTCCTGGTTCTGAAGATCCACATCTCTCACACCTCATCCTGGAGATTAAAGCCTTTAAGGACATTTCAACTTTCCAGACCTTGTATTGTGTTGGATTTGAAATCTCCAGGGTGGCAGATCTCCACAACAAAAAAGGGGAAATGTCCTTAGATAGGACTGCAACTATTAATCAATATCATGGGTAATACTGATTAGTAAATGTCAGTACAATTAAACATCTGTGCATTTAAAGGGGGTTTTAATACCACATTTAGCTGAAAAGTCAGAAATAATTGTAGAAAAACTGAAAAAAAAAAATCGCACTATTCAACTACCAAAATGATCATAATCTGATGTGAGAGCAAAAAAGATTTGATCCCAAGTATTCTGTAGCATTTCTATTGGTTCATTCATCATAGGTTATACAAAACTGACAGATTCAGATTATCAATGCCTTGTTATTTTAAAGAAACAATGACGCAATGACTAAATACAAGCAAGTACATTTTTTACCACAGCCCTACATCAAATTACAAAGAGACACGAAGCTCACACAGGTTGCCAGATTGAGAACTGTTTTAGCCAAAGCTATGTCTGAGTCCATTATCCCTGGAGTTAGTATTACTACTTTACAAATGCTGATAACTACAATATGTGTTAAAGTCGGTAGTATGTTAAGTGCTTATCATTCTGTAGAACATCTTGTATTACTTCTGGACTGTAAACTGTAAATCTCCATCTAACAAACGCATTGTTGAGATTTACTCATGTTTTACGCTATTTCTCTGGTCATTAAGCTTTTTAGAAAGGCTCTGAGGCTGCAGCACACTGTGTTCTTCTGATATTGTGTTCAATACCTGGCAGTCTGGGGTGTGGAAATAGGACTGGGGAATGGGCAGTGGGCAGGATCATAGGCTTAAACACAAATAGATTTTGTCTCAATAATGGACAATTCAAGGAAGAACATAAATGGAAACCTACATCTGAGTTTTCTGTCTAACTGAGTTAATGTGACTCCTCTGGTCCCCCACGTAAACGCACAAAGTATTTCTGATTAATATTTTCCCAAACTGTAATAAATCTCTGCTGTATTTTACCACAATCTCTCTCCTCTGGATGAAGAAAGGGTGGCTCTAAAAGTGGGTAAGGCTGACATCAGCAGAACCCTGACCAATCACAAGGCTAACATAACTCCGCTCTCTCTTAGAGTCTGAGCAACCGGTACTGGCAAGCTGGTGAGCTGTCGCTTAGCAACCAGAGCAGCTTCTCCATCTCAAGATAAAGTAATGTAAACAAATGTTTATTAGCCAGTGATAAAACAGCTGTCAGTCACACAAGCTTATTATAATATTATGACCACGCCCACACAGTTCTCAGAGAGGTCTGAAAAGTGCATTTTGGGGTTTTTTTTGGAGTGTTTTATCATATTTTTATTTTTATTTTTATCTTTTTTGCTTCTTCATACAAAGAAAAAATCACAAACAATATCGTCCAGATTATCTTTTTCACCCAATATTATTTATTTAAGCCCAATTACTGATGCACAGATTGAATTTTATTTCAATATAACGCTACAATGCATATCTATGTCCAAACATTTTACTTACTGAATATATGGAGATATTTGGAGTGCGTTATTAGTATCATGGCATTCTGGATTATTGACTTCTGTTACAATCTGATCAAATTATTGTACTTTATTATATTTCAGTTAGGAGCGTGCCATATCTTATGCGCTAATAAAATGTAATTTTTTAAATTTTGTTGCAGTAGTGTAATGTTATGTTTTCTTTTATTCAGTGTTTTGTCATATCGCCAAGAGTATCATTATTGAAATACTGTGATATTATTTTAGGGTCATATCCCCCACCTCTACACCATTCCATACCATATTATACCATGCCTTATTTTTTATGTATGTGTCTTTTATTTTTTTATTACAATATAGCTAATGTTACAAAGCATATCTATGTCTAAAACAATGGGGCATACTATATTTCCACATTCTTGTGAGCTCACTAATACATTTTGTAGATTATATTTGTTGCCATCATGATGAAGCAGTGGTGATAAATATATAATTAGCTTGCTATGAAAATAAAAAAAGTTTAAAAAAATGTTTTCTCCCAAAAATATAATTCATGCAATAAAGAGCTAAGATGACATGTTGGATAATTGACTTGATGATTTTTTTTTTTTATCAGAAATTACAGCTCTGGGAAAAAAATAAGAGACCACTTCAAAATGACGAGTTTAAAAAAAAAAAAAAAAAAAAACAGGGTTATTTCAACAAATATTGATTTCTGAACTCTTAAAACTTTATGAATATGAACTTGTTTTCTTTGAGGCATTATTTGAGGTCTAAAGGTTAGCATTTTTAGCCATATGTGTACGTAGTTTCTAGAATAAAACTTTCTCAAACATAAATCAGACGCTAAATCAGAAAAACTAATTCAGGAACTCACCCTTTTTTCTCTATTTTTTTCCAGAGCTGTATATCACAGAGCAAAATATCACAATGCACATTTTCCTCAATATTGTGCAGCCCTAATTCCAACCCACTTCTGAGAAACCATTAATCATAAGGCAAAATAATTGGCAAAAATAAAAATAATAATTATAATAATAATAATAGCTCTAGCTATACTTTTAAGCTTAATTAATGTCTATTAAGCTATATTAACGAGGTCTGCTCTGCTAACGCCTGCACAGCAAGTCAACTGTTACCGCAACTGTTCCTTCTTAACACACACACACACACACACACATACACACCATCGCTGCAGCTCCGGAGTGACATTAATCACAGCATCCTCCAAAACGTGCTAAAATGCATGTTTAATCATTTCACGCCTTAAAACATCAGCATTAAACTGAGGACGAAAGGTGACAGAGCGTATACAGTGAGTGTGGAGCTCCGGGCTGAGCCCCCGGTGTCTCTGAGCTAAACCACGCCGATAAAAGCCACACTTACCTCATTACCTCCCGCCCACAACACCGGCAAGATCCTCTCACAGCTCCGCAGCCTCAGTATTAACTCTCTCATCCAGCGCTATCTACCTAACTAACCTCCTCAAAACCAGCTGGAGCTAGCAGCCTCACCTACACCAGAACCACGAGCCCGTCAGCGAACGCCTGCTCCTGATACAACACGCCTCCTCGCTAGATAACTATAACTAACGTCTTAGCTAAAGGTCCCCCTTTAACTGAGCCACAGCTTCACGCAGCACGTGAGGAGCCAGCCCGTCCGGTGTTCCGTCGAGTTATGCTACCCATCGAGATGCGCTTCGTACCCCCCCCCTGCGCATGCGCGGACCCAGATGTTTTAATGTTCTTATGTTTTTCATGATAATTCTCTTTTATTGCACTAAAATGTTACATAAGTAAAACATTTAAGAATAGAAAAATAGTAACAAACGAAAATACAAAACATATCCATAAGCACTACCTTAACGTTTTCCTGTTAATCTCATTTAGAAAGTCAATCCAAATATTCTACCTTCAAACTTCTGTTCTACGTTCTACCGATTTGTGCCACGCATCAATAAACTACCAAGCAGTTCTGCCGCTGCACTAAACCACGATGTAAAATGTTTTCTTGTGTTTTTTTTACGATAATACCTCATTGTGTGTTATGTAGTATGAGCATAGCTATCTTTACTGTTTGTCTTGAGTGTAAATGGCCATTCAAAAAAAACATTAAAAAAAATATTTTTTTAATTACCTTATAAATAGGTTAATTGAGGTTATCCTCATAACCTAACTGCCTAGACTTAAGCTGGGAGCATAGTACCAGCCTGCGTGTAAGTAGGTTATATATCAGCCTAGTAACCTTGTTAGCTAGCTAGGTGAACTAGGTTAACACTTTCACTCACTTTAAGGTAACCTGGTTTTCATTATTACCGAAGATGAGTTTAGAGGTCAATTTATTGTTTGGTTTATTGGCCGATTGGTTCTTGGTTTGATTGGTTACACGCTTTACAACTACCGTTACAACTAACGTTAGAAAAAATATTAATCTAGTTAGTGAACGATTTAAGTTAGCAGATCGGTTCAGTCCGTTATTGGTCCGAGTCCGTTACAAGCGTTACAAGATGCGTTACAGTTAGCTAATGGACTAATCACATGAATAGCGTTAGGTAACTTGTGCACTCAACAATTAAGCGAGATAACTAGCCGATCGGTTCTGTCTCCTAACGATTTGAGACCCTGTTACCAGCCTTACAAGAAGCAAACATGCGTTACAACTGACACTAGCTAACGTACCTAACTAACTAAATGGGTAGGTAACTTGTGTACCTAGCTATTAAAGGAATTAGCCGAACGGTTCTGTCCTTTAACAGATCAAGACCCATTAAGAGCCTTACAAGCAAATAATCGTTACAACTAGACAATTAACAGTTAACTTAACATAGCAACCTAAGAACAGTTAACTTAACATAGCAACCTAAGTTATTTAGCTAGCCAGTGAGTAAGTTAGCTGGTTGGTTCTGTACAAGCATTTCATGAAGCGAAGAAGGGTTACAACTAGCTAAATAACGAATGAAGGTTATAGGATAACGTTAGGTAACTTACCCTGTTACAAGCGTTAGTTAGAAGAAACGAAAAAGCGTTACAACCAAACTAACAGTATACACAACAACGTAAGCTGTTCGTGTATTAGTCATTGAGTCAGTTAGCGGTAGCTGCTTGGTTCTGTCCGTTACGAGAGTTACAAGTAGCGAAGAAGTGGTGCAACTAGCTAAGTTAGTTGGTTAACTAATTTTTGTGCCCCCAGGTACTGAGAGAGTTAGCCAATGAATCTGTCTATTAACAAGCAGAGACCCCCGTGTAAACTAACGGTTTACATGTGTTGGTAGGTAGTTAGCTAAACAACTTATTTGCCAAGCTAGTGTGCAAGTTAGCTTATCGGTACTGTCCGTTACGAGCGTTAGAAAAAGTGTATCAACAAGATAACTAGCGATATAGCTAGCGTTAGTTAGTCAGTTTAGCTAACATAGCTAACACACCGTTCCAGTTGCCCTGGCGAGGTTCGAGGCTCTACTCGTCCACAAATTATCATTTTTATAAGAAAAAATATCGTTAAACAAAGCCAATTCCGCTCAAACAGCTAACTAACTTGTAACGAACGTTACAAGGCCGTTAAAACCGCTCCTCGCGCAGCCGATTTAAATCGGCCGGTACAGCGATTTCATTTTATTTAAAATAGCTAAAAGCTGATGTCTCGCGCGCCTCAGTACAACACGTACTGTGTTAATGCAGTAAACAGCAGGGCTGTGATCGGACTGTGTTTCTGTAACAGTTACCTCCGCCGCTGAAGATGCTCTGCTCCCACTCGCAGCGCTCGCTCTCTGCCACAGAGCCCCGCAGCACCGCTGCCTCCACATCCAGCAGCATGTCTCCGGCCTCAGATCTGCGCTCACACCGGGCGGGAAGCGAGGTCACACCGGGGCGTCTGTTACCGCTAAGAGTCCGAGCCCTGCAGAAGCTCCGCTGCTGATCCGCGGGGGTGGTCAGTTCAGCTCTGTCTGAAAAACCTGTGTTTATTTCTGCCCATGTGCTACAAGTGTCATCAGTGAGCCGCCATGACAGCGCCGCTTTGCATTCTGGGAGCTGTATGGGAGATGCGGTGGAGCTGCGCGCGCGCACACACACATATACACGTGCCACATTTCTGATCCATGTTTTTGCTATCAGAATTTGAATTTTAACATTTAAATAAAGTTTTTTTAGAATTGTTTCGTAAGGTCTAATACATAATTAATAAAACACAAATAATATGATTTTCATCCGTTTCAGTCGGGTCCGGGTCGGTCCGGGTCCTGACACAGAGTTGTTTAATGCTGACCCAAACCAATAAACTATACTGAGGAGGATTTAATTCTGAGTGTTCATTTGAAGCGGCGGAACTTTTCTTGTATTTACGGTATACGTGCTTTGCGCCGCTCTCCTCTGCCAAAAAGATCTGTGCAGATGCGGGAAGGACAAAAAGTAAATAAATAAACACACTGCTCCTCACGCGGGATCGAACAGGAATCATAATACTGAATCATTACACAAGTTAAAAACGACGACGGTCGGGACCTTAGCCTGACGACATTTCTGGACCGTACTGAGTTCTAATTAAATTGAATATTACATAGTAACAGAAATAATTCAATTTAAAATGTACATAAACTGTAAAGAACTGATTTGTTATATGTAAACTATTGAAAAACACTTTTCATAGAAATGGTTCAAAGAGCCACTAAACCCTAAGCCACATTTTTTTTCATTAATAGTGGAACGTCACTAAACGTCCTAAAATCGACGACATCGGATTTTAGAGAAGTTGATTGTGATCATGTCTTGTAATACTGTGAAGGCTACATTTAAAGCTCACCTTCAGGGCAGTCGCTCTACTCCCACGGTCTCTGCTAGTCGGCCGAAGCGCCGGTCGTGTGCTGCGCTTCTTTTTTTTTTCTAGTGAAGCCTGCTGCGTGTCCCCCGCTACGCCCGAGCCCCTCCCTTTTGCCTCTCGAGGCGTCTGAATCTGAATAATTGACTCTGAAAACTTTGTTTTACGAAACTTCAATCAAAATTACGAATTATAAGAAAATCTTATTGAAATATGAAATCATATTTGCCTATATTATTTTTTTCCCCTCCCCTCGGAAGGGCAATATCAGCCAAGGAAGGCAAAAGGCAGTTGCCCAAGCACATTGGGCCATAGCGTCTGCACGTCACTGTCAGAGACATTATTAATAAGCAGACCAACCACTGCCTCAAATATTGCTGCCTTCAAGTAGTGTCGGAAATATCGTATTTACGAGATGAAAGAACATGAACGCAACCACAAACTCGTATTTACCAGTTGTAAACTCAGATTTCCTAGTTGGGGGCGTGTCGGTAACAAGAGGTCATGGTGGCTGCCAATATAGATCCTTCTCCTACAGTAAACTTTATTAGTTTATTATTTTATAAGTAATAATTTTAAGCTGTACAGGTTTAAATAAAGGTTTAAAATGTAAAAGTCTGGTATGATTCACAGTTTTAATGGGATAAAAACACCACTCTTGGAGTAGGCTAAAATAAACCTCCTATTATTTATGATAATAGACCAAAAGTATATTTTTTTCTAATGGCGTCCATTTCCACCGGACCAAAAAACACTGGAACGCATTTCAAGTTGTAATTATGACCTCCAACCTCCTAGGTAGAAATTTCCAAAGAGGACTTAAAGGCAGAACATGACTGAGTTTTTGGTAATGCTCAATCCCAGCATCCAATCAAGGATGAAGTGTGTTGGTTACTTTCTCTCTCTTTTAGTGTATATAGAGGCAGCAGGACAGAAACAGTCATGCTTACATACATTAACATTAGTCTTCAGTGTTGGGTTCTTGCCTTTATCTTGGTGAAACTCTCCTCACTCTGCTGACGGATATTTGTCCACCCCCACAACTTCAGGTATAGAAGGCTACACTGCATTAGATCAGGCCTACCAGGTGGAGATATTGCTGCAATTTAAGAATTCTGCACTTTAAGAGTAAAAGTTCTGTACTCTTTACATTAGTGTGCATTTTATATTGTTATAATTTTGCACTTTAACACTGAATCCCACAATGCCAATTTGCTGCTATTGTACTATTCTTGCACATAAGGGCACTTCTGTAATTGGGTCCACTTGGCCAATTTTTTATTGTCTTTTAGATCTCCATAATCTATTGTATGTGCTTATTATCTGTTGTATTATTTAATGGTTATACCGTGTGCTTCTAGTATTGCTGTTATTAGACCAGGAGTAACAATATTTTTAAATTTTTTCATTTACGACACTTTCTGGAATGACAATTAACTAATTCTAATTCTCATTTTGCTAGTATTTCCCCACACCCTTGACTAAAAGAGACGGAAAAGAGAAGGGGGTGAACTCAGATGATTGGGCAGGAGTTCAGGGCAGCTTCGCTGGAAAAGCGTGAAGCTGAAGCCCCCTCACACAAAGAGATACAGGAAGAGAAAGGGAGAAAATAAATGAAGGAGGAAGATGTGGAGGAGGTGGGTGCGAGGTTGTTCAACACCCAGGTAGAGAGGAAGTGACAGTTTATATAGGTCGGAGGTGGGAGGAGTAAGGGCGTGGATCAAACTCCCAAAATTAAGTTATGTAACTCCACTAATATCATTTAGAGTAAATATTTGGAATGTATATGTTGTAAAAATAACCATAGATATTGTTAATTAACTTTTACTAGAACAAAATGCTGTTGCCTTGTTTTGTTTTCCAGTCCCTGCCTCTCCTCTCATTATCTCCTCCAGGTGTTCCTTGTCTATCACATTGTATACTATATGAACCTTTTTTCAGCTTGGTTGATTTGCATTTGTTTGTTTTTTGTTTTTTTTTTTGTTTTTTTTGTGTTATTTTTTTATTTATTCTGGTTATGTTTATGTGTCCAACTTTTGTCTTATTTAGTTCAATAAATATTATTTGCAATTATTTCTGCCTGCACGTCCTAGCTCTCACTACGATAACATGTAAAAACAGCCTTACAATAAATAGAAACATATTTACATATGAAGAAGAAATGTATAATTGTTACAAGTAAAAACAGCTGTTTTAGACCCACATTGACATTCTAGTTTTAGATATGAATACATCTACAATTATAATTTCAATCTGAACTTCATATACCTTGAATACTTTTTGAACAAGTGAAAATTAACTCACACCTTGAATTAACATTTGCACTAGACAGGAGTCATTTACAGTTATATGGACCATGACATTAAGAATGGAATTAAATAGTTACTTAATAAATGGTTCTAATGTTAATTTGTGAGCATTGCATGCTGTAGAAAATGAATTTGTGAGGGAGATTTTTTAGCAGCATTTACATTATGCCAGCAAAGCGATTCAGGTGTCATTTATTATCTCTGGATTAGAAACATAAAGCCATATAGGAACTTCCTAAGGCACAGTAAATGTCACCACATCAGAGACCGCTGGGTGCCGGGAGATTTATAATCTCTATTTTTCTTGACTCAGGTCCCATCCTTTTTTTCTGAATATCATTTAAAAACAGTGCACAGTAATATATACTGCATTACTGTACTTGAGTACCATTTCAAAGTATCATGTAGTGTGTGTTTGTGTGTCATTACCCATTAATGACTGTAGAAAGCTTGGCCAGTGCAAGATCGAAATTGAAGCCATATTTGGTCTGAAGCACATTTACCAACCAAAACTCTTCCAATACAACTGTGCAATGAGCAAATGTACATATATTTAATCCCAATAAGCAATCAGATTTCATTCTTACTAACTGGAGATGCACTGGTCTATCAATTGTAAATATGTGTTATTAAAATATTATCAGAATATAATCCAGATGCCTTTGCCATCAAGCTTCCGGCGCTCAGAGGGAGCAAAATTGGCCCTGCTCCCTCCGTGTGGGTAGATGGCGCTCTCTCCCCACATCACTCCTCGGGTGATGTCCCCAGCACAGGGCATCTGTGAGCTGATGTACCGGAACCGAGGCGCTGCGCTTTCCTCCGAGCACACTGGCTGCTCGGCAATGCTGCATCAGCAGCAGCTCAAAAAGAAGCGGTGGCTCACTTTACAGGCTTTATCGGAGAAGGCATGTGTTAGTCTTCACCTTCCTGGTGTTTTGAGGCATCACTAGTGATAGGGGGAGTCCTAATGATTGGATTTGGTAATTGGCCGTTTAAATTGGGAAGAAATTGGAAAAATTAGAAAAAAAGAATACAATCCAGATGCTAATCACCCACAGTAATCAGGTGTAAACAGGGCATAAAAAATCTGATAATAATGAATGAAGGAGATATAAGTACTTTCTGAAACTGAAACTGGTATATACAGAGCTGGAGAAATATACAGAGCAGAGCTGAAGAAATTCATGTCCATGTTTTGAATAGCCCATAGATCTATTCTAACTTATTCCAAAAAAAAAAAAAACATACTATTTTTAGCAGTTTCTCATTTCGAACAAAAGCCTTTTGGATGTGACAGACGTACCCAGGCAGCGAGTGATCTTGAAGGTTGGATGAAAGTGCTTTTTTTGAGTCTGATGAATTCGTTTGTAACGCACCTCGTTCACATAGAAGCTTGTGCGTTCTACTTTTCAGTGCGAGTTATTTCTGTTGTTGCAGGCCTAGACCTCAGCCTACTTTTAGTACGCTGTGATCAGCACTCCTAATGGGCACTGCTACGGGCATCATGTAGAAAGCTCTGCTCAAATAAAGGCATGATCACTCAGAGCCTTGGGGGCTGGCGGCTTCCGTAAGGAACCTTCAAGAATTGCCTTCAGAACCTGCTTCCATCTCCTGGCGTGGATTTCTCATCTGTGTGGAGCTGCTGGCGTGTGTGGAAGGGCATTCTCTTTAGAAAAATCAGCTGGATGATTTGTCTTGATTACGCTGAGTGGTAGAGGATCCCTGGAGGACTCTCAGCTCCGTCACACTGTGTGGATTGTGTACTTGTGTTGTGTACAGTGTGGGTCTCTCTGTGCCTCTAAGATGGAGAGAGGGCAAATTAAGAAAAAGCAAAGACACACACGGACAAACAACGAAATGATTGTAACCAAGAGAGTGACCCATGACATTATCTGTGACATTAAACAAAGGTCAGATTCATCTGAAACCACATGATGTGTTGTAAATAGGAATTTCACTGAATTCTTCTAATTCCAGCATATATGAGAAGAGTTTGATGTGAAACAGACCCCTATGTACTATGTGAGTCAGAAATGGTCAATGGCTCTATAAGCCATAAATATGTCCTAATATAATATTTTCTATCCAAATCTGATGTTTGTTTCGGTTGTTCACACTAAGTGACCTATATCAGAGATTTGCCTGAACACTTCACCTTATGTAGCTAAAACTCGTATGCAAAATTGGAGCGCTTCACGTGAAGTTTCAGTTTCATCCTTGCCAGAATCACAGGGGCTGTACAGCGTCTTAATGTAAAATGCTGCGTTATTCAGCCAAACTCACTAAATTATCACCAATAAGTAATTTATTTTCAGTACTAAATGATAAAATGATCATGATGTATCATCAGATATTAAGGAAACATGCTGAGTTAAAGCACTAGCAGCTCTTGTCAGCAGGGCTTCAGCCAGTAGGTTACTATTTGAAGTGTGCAGTCTGTCACGGTATCTGTATATTTGTTTTGAGCTCTGACTCCACCTGCTGCTTGTTCCCCAACATTTACCTCACCCCCAAGGGGGCCAGTAAGGTACACAATAGCGAGCGAGCGGTGCTGCAGCATAAAAACTAGCTAGCAGGGCTGGCTGTAACACAGCCTAAAAAGCCTCAGCATAGACCACTAAAGTCCTGCGTCATTCTGTAGTCCTCGTACGGCTTCCGTGACTAAGCGTTTTTTTTTTCTATGAGAAAAATGAATAGGGTTTTCAAATACTCCCCTCTGTCACATTCTGTGGTAAATAAATATGTTCAGACCCCTGTACATTTTATTCTGTGTACATTTTACTCCTGAACATTACTGGATCCTCTGAAAAATGCTAACTTTAAGCTAATGCTACAGCGGAGTGAACTGACCTCCCAGCCTAGCTGCAGAGATCAGCAGGAGACTCTTTTCGGCGCAACACCAGCGAACTCCGGCCGTAACTATACAGTATATTAAACACAGCTGAGCTAACTAATGAACTAACTGCACTTACTGAGGAGAGCTGAGCGTGTCACAGCATAAAATCACTAAAACAGGTCAGTGATACTCCAGAACCAGCTGTAACACGTTTTAACATTTACCGTCTTTATTATGCAGTGAATTAAATTGGTGTTTCTGGTTCGGTGTCGCCTCAGTGAGAGCAGATAGTTAGTTGATTAGTTGATTAGTTAGTTGTTAGTTGATTATTTGGGTCAGGTGTTGTAATATAGTATAAACTAATGACCGTAATTGAATACTTAACCTGCAGGGAAGCGCTGCTGAACTGAGATCCATTTTCTCTTATTATCTGCCTTTTAAAGCTCTAACACAGACTACACTGCTCAACATCACACAGCTCAACATCACTGAAAGAGTTTTCACCTGTTTAAATGCTTTAATGCTCCTCTGTGAAGAAGCATAATAATGCAAAACGCGATCTGATCAGAGTTAGCTGTTGTTATGCAGAATCCAGTCCGGGGTCATTTCCAGCCGCGGTGCTGTGACCTCAGTTAAGCATTAGCTTAAAGTTAGCATTTTTCTAATTACTACCCTTAAACGATCTCGAAATTCAGAGGATACAGTGATATTTTGGAGGTAAATGTACACAGAATAAAACGTACAGGGTTCTGAACATATTTATTTACCACAGAATGTAACAGAGGCCAGTTTTTGAAAAGCCCATTCAAATTCCCTATTTACTTAAACCGCTTAGACACGGAACCCCACATATGGGCATAAACAACATGCCGCAGACTACAAAATGATGACACATCTTCAGTGGTCTATGTCTCAAAAAAGGAATAAATCAAGAGTAAATATTGGCACTGAGTTTAAAAGGTGGAGACTTAAAGCTTAAAAAGACTACAAGACCGACCGAGAGCTGCTACTTTTCTCCTGAACAGGTAAGCTAACTGCCTAGCTAATTTAGTGTGGTAATCTATTACAAACACCAGATTAGCTTACTAGGGACTTGTGTTTAAATTAATAAAAAAAATTGAGTGTTCTTATTCATATCAGTGGTCTGTGTGCAGCTGAGATAACATGGCAGAGAGTACCTGAGAGAGATAGATAGATAAGTTAGCAAGGTTAGCTAAAGTGATCTGAACTTTGCTGGCTAACACAGTCATGCTACAAATGCTAGCGTGAACAACAGTCAATTACAACAAAGGAGCAGCCGTGTCACATCTAATTACTACCTCAGCAGAGATGAGTACTCCAAAATATAGCCAGAAACCGAAAGTTAGTCTCTATATTGACTCAGTTTTGCTCTGAATGTTACGTCCAAAACACTTAATGGTAAACGATACTTATGGCCATATATATGTATGTAATATACAGTCAATATAACGCTAGATACTGGTTTTAGAAGAGTTTTAAATTCTGTATTTCTCCTCCTCCTCCACTCTCCCTCTCGCTCAGGGTTGCCAGGTCCAACAAAAATATCCAACCCAAAGTCAGTCTAAAACCTGCCCTTCAGAAGCTTAGCCCAAAATATAGCCCAAAATATGTGTCACACATTTGAAGCAAATGTCAAAACAACTACGAGTGTACGACTTAGTATTTTGTTTATAAGTCGTTAATAATATTGTAATGTTTATGTTTTATTAGTTTTATATCCCATTCAACATTTAATAGTAACATAATTATAAAAAAAAGACATTTACTTACTCTTTTCTGTTCTAGCCTCTTCTCACAATCACATTGTCTTGTGATTTCTGGTTACATTGTGATCTCAATCTTAATCTCTCTTTCTTTCTCTTCTTTTTATGCTATTCTTTATGTTATGTTCTCCTGGTTCTTATTGTTGTAATCAATCCAAGGAAGATTGATTTTAGTGTAGACTTGTAAATGATTGCCTGCCGTGTTGACGTAACATCCAAGGCAAAACCTACTTTTTTCTGTTTTTTTGGCGGCTGCTGTAATTTTTAAAAGTAGCCAAAAAAAATGCACCTCGCTACCAGGGACTGGATTTTCGAACAAGCCTAATTTGAAACGGACCCCTATGTACTGAGTCAAAAATTTGGGCGTGGTGGGGTGCTTCTTTTTGGGACACTTTTAAAAATTACCCCAGCCACCAAACAAACAAAAAAGTGGGTGTTGCCTTGAATGGTACGTCAACATGGCAGGCAAACGTGTATTTGTCGAATTTGGCGGGAAAACTGCAAACCTGGCAATCCTGCTCTCGCTCGTCCTCTCCATCCTCTGCCTCTCATAGTCATCTAAACTGGCTTTGCTTGACAGCAGTGAGGGCACATAAGATCTAGATCAGGCTGTAACAACATCAAACGGCAGGCTAATGTGATCTGCTAATCTAAGCAGTAAATTACTAGGACTTGTAAAGTAGTAACTTCAGCTCTGGGGTGTGTATTTTTGGAACAGTGGGATTTTTCAGGAATAACAGGCTTGGCTTAGGCTAACGCAGCTAGTGGTGCATGAAGCTAGTTTAGCTAGCTACGGATAAAGTTCACATGAGCCGTTTATAGATTATAGTATGACTTGTCGTTGCTTGCTGTGGTAGAAGTTACTGAACTCGTCTTGCATCAGATTGCGTAGATTCAGCCTCCTCAACTTGGCAACCTGAATAAGCTTCTTGTCTGGGGAAGGATGGGTGTGGCAGACTACAGACTATTCTCTGTGGTGTTTTGAAATTGGGCTGCTGTAGCATCCTTCAGTGCTGGGTGGATTGTTGAAGATGATTTCTGGGATAGTGTATATAATTTGAGGGCACTTGGAAGCTCCTAATAAAATGCGAGGGACTCCGTGAACTTCCATAAGAAGTAGGACCTCTGTGTTTATCAATATCTCCCCCTTATGGAGAACCTGCTGCCTGCTATGAATGAGTAAGTGAGTTCAACAAATAAAATGTAATACATATAAGCATTTAAATACAGCACATAATGAATAATGGAACCCAGAAAAAATAAATACATAGAGCTTAGATTCTCTACCAAAACCCGACCCAACCCCAGTTTGAGGCCGGGGTAAAGATAATAATCTGTGAAGTAGGCGTCTGTTTTTTAATGCTATTTTTTTTTATATAAAGCGGTGGCGTGATAATCACAATATAGCAAAGTAACAAATCGAATTTTGCACATAGACTATAAACTCACTATAAACATATTTTTTTGTTTAGAGTTATTTTTTTATTTCTAAACTATGTTAAATCATATTAGACTACAGGAAAGTCATTTAGACATCATTCTTGTAGCATAATTTACAGATGTTTAGGCCTGTGGATAATTGTTCGCATTGATTGTGTTTTAATCTTTTGGAGACCTGTTCTTAAATAATTCTTTCTTAAATAATAGGTCTAAGCTTCGTCAGTGTTGCAATGTTAATTAACATCATTCTGAACAGATTTCGCTCATTCAAACAGCCCTAAAATGTTTTTTAAAAGCTTAGTTTTAACATTGTAATTACTCTAATAATGTCAGGTTTAATTCAGGCTCAGGCTAAAAATAACAAAAAGGTTTTTGGGGTGGGGCGGATCGGGCTCGGGCAGAACGTGCACAGGCTTGGACCAGGTCAGACTGAATATTTTGGTCCCGATCTAAACTCTAGGTTCTATCACCACAAGTTATTCTTCAAAGAGCCTTTTCTCACCAAACCCCATCTGATTACAATTTATTATTTACTATTGCACAATAAAAAATAGTTAAAATTCACCTTTAGAATGAAAATTACTCGAGTGATGCTCGTGTTTATGATAACTGAGAATCAAGCTGGGCTCATCTGCACATAAAGAGCGTCTCCATTACGCTCTGTAAACACCGGCGCTGAAACTCGGCCTTTTTCTCTTTGCTTTAATTAAATTTCATTGTTGCTTACACTACTCCTCTGCAGCGATGGAGGAAGTTTAATTAGGGAGCAGAGATATAGCTATAATAGAGAGCCTCCTTGCCCAGCGTGACTTGGAGGGGAAAATGCGATAAGTTCACTTTGTGTATGCTACTGTTCCCATAAGGTTTAATCCTTTTTCTCAGGCATTGTGTGTGATTGAACGCTTCCCTGGGACATCTTAGCCTGCGCTTTCTAGATTTACTGGAATACACTGGAACAAACCTTCATCTCCCTTAAGGAGCTCACAGCAAGCCACCAGCGCACTAATACACTACCCAGGGTTCTTGCACCATTTTAAAAGTCAAATTTAATGCTTTTTAAAACATTTTTAAGACCTCAATAAATATCATTTAAGACCCCAAAATTTGACCACATCTTTAAAAGTGGTGCCTGATAACATAAAAACCCACAAAAACAAACTTTGTAAAGCGTGCAGATTTTGGTTAGTACTCCAGGTAGGGTGGGAGGCCCCAGTAATACTTATCCTGCAAAAAGAGGGTCTCCAACTGACACGTTCCAGATCTGCAGTTGTAAAATGCAGATAACTTACCTAAAAGGTCAGTATCTTAGCTAGCTCGCCGATAACCTTAGTTCTCTTTTCGGTAGCTTAGCTAACTCACTGGTAAGGTCAGTATGGGGTGGGAGGGTAGTGTGCAGTGAGCGAGTGTCTTTGCTCCACAAGGCAACGCTTTGTATTTTTTTACCCTGCCATTGTGTTTCTCCCTAACCCGCCCTGCTCCTCCGTCTCCACCCCCACCCAACCGCCGATTTTTTTTTTCTTTTTAAAGAAGAAAGAACACTTTGAGTTTGCTAATTCCCTGTTTAGAAAATAAAACGTTTGAGTTTGTCCAGTTGTCTCTGTCTGGTTCTGGTCCTTATCTGTTTCGTGGTGACAAAACTTATGGTGACAAAACTAATGTTTTATTTGCGGTTATTCTGTGTATTGGGAGATAGTCAGGACTGCTTAGGACCTGGGGGAGACCTTTTTTCATATACTTCTCTCAGCGTGTCTGTCACGTCTGGTGCTGTTAGCTCCTCTGTCCCTTCCACACCCAGCTCTAACGGAGGTTCTCAGGTCAACAACTACACTACCCAGAATGCACCACCCACTGACATCACGCACACACCTGATCACGTGACACCTCACCTGCTTCCTCCAGGAAGTCCCGAATACTGATTACTGGCACTATATAAGAGCACACCACACAAACACCCACGCCGCGTATTGTAGGTTCTCTTCATTACAAAGCGTTTCTATATCTCTTGTCTCAGTTTATCTTGTGTATGTCCTTGCCTTTGTTTTCTTGACGCCGATTATTGCCTTTGCCTCTGATATTGGATTACCTGTGTATTACCTGGACTGTGTTTTCACTTCTGCCTCTTGGATTACCTCTGATACTGGATATCTCGTGTATGAACT
Organism: Astyanax mexicanus; assembly: GCF_023375975.1. Classification (NCBI taxonomy): domain Eukaryota; kingdom Metazoa; phylum Chordata; class Actinopteri; order Characiformes; family Acestrorhamphidae; genus Astyanax; species Astyanax mexicanus. The sequence continues at coordinate 33,373,638 of NC_064421.1, read as the reverse complement.
CTGGACTGTCTCTCGTTTATGGTATGGTTTTGTCTACGTTGCTCCTGTTATTGGTGATCACCTATTTTTCTGTACCGACTACGTCTTACATCTGTTTATTTTTTAATAAACAATCTTTTATTAGTATCTGCACGTGTCTGCATTCTGTATTAACCATGACAGAATACGCGGCCGTTCAAGATCAGATAACAGATACTGAGGCTATTAGATCTGGTTTAGCCAACCAGGGGAGGCTACTCGGTCAGCACCAGCAAACGCTCGCTGGTGTGACCCAAGCTGTTTCTGAGCTAGCCCGCCAACAAGCTACACAGCAGCAACAACTTTCCGAGCTGCTAGCATACCTCAGAGGCTTAACTGAGCCTAGCCCTAGCCCGTTAGCTGCCCCCAGTATGCCCAACGCAAAATCCTCTGTGCCTGGTTTTTCTGTGTCTAAACCGGAGATTTTTGATGGGGATCCGGAAAAATGCAGCGGTTTCCTTTTGCAATGCTCTGTGTATTTTTTTAGTTAGACTGCCCATAGCGAGAATGATCGAAAACTGAGCGAAAAAGAGTAAAAAAATCAGCCTAACTAGCCCCAGAAACTTCCTCCCAAATAGCTGTAGCCCACTCAAGTGCCTTACCAGAAAGTCGGGAGATAATAAAACCGATCTTGGCATTATCGGTTTTATTATCTCCCGACTTTCTGGTAAGGCACTTGAGTGGGCTACAGCTATTTGGGAGGAAGTTTCTGGGGCTAGTTACGCTGATTTTTTTACTCTTTTTCGCTCAGTTTTCGATCATTCTCGCTATGGGCAGTCTAATGGAGAACTTTTGCTGGCTCTCAAGCAAGGTCAGAAGCCGGTGGCTTCCTACGCTTTGGAGTTCCGCACTCTTGCAGCTGGTAGTGGTTGGAATAACGCAGCTCTGCTTAACGTGTTCAGATGCGGACTCAACCCTGACATACAGAGGGAATTAGCCTGCAGAGATGAATCGCTTACTTTGGATCAGCTCATCTCACTCTCGATTCGTTTGGACCAATTTCTCTTGCGCCGCCCCGAGACCAGCTCACGTACTCAACACACTCCTGTGACTCTGCCCCGCGCCCCCACACCAGAGAAAGCTGCGCTGTCTGCCCCAGAGCCCATGGACATCCAGAAAACCCCGTTAACTCCAGAGGAGCGACAGCGCCGGATCCGGCTTCATTTGTGCCTTTATTGCGGAGATGCCGGTTATTTCAAGGCTGAGTGTGGTCTCCTGACCCGACCTGTGAAAGCTCCAGCCCTGGTACGTAAGCAAAACACAATTCTTCGTTCCAAATGTTTCTCGTTGCCCGTAAATATTATGTTGCCTGATGGTATGCTCTCTGCGCTTATAGATTCCGGGTTGGAAGGGAACTTCATCAGTCTGGACCTGGTTAAGGAGCATGCCGTACCCACCCGAGAACTTCTGCGTCCCTTATCCATTCATGCTGTGGACGGGAAGACGGTTCGCTCCAAGCCAGTTACTCTGCAGACGCTACCCATCACCCTACAAGCCAGCGCTCTTCATTTCGAGGAACTGCCACTTTTCGTGCTTCCCAGCACCGAGCATCCAGTTATCCTAGGCATGCCATGGCTCAAGACACACGATCCCACTGTCTCCTGGCGCGATGGGGATATCACGGTTTGGTCTTCTCAATGTCATGAGAACTGTTTGGTTTTGGATAGTCTTATCATTCAGTCCACTTCTGTGGAGAGCCCTGAAGTTTCTGATTCCCCTGTTATTCCCACTGAGTATTCAGATTTTTTAGAAGTGTTTAGCAAAGATAACGCTACTAAATTACCTCCTCATCGCTCTTGTGACTGTGCTATCGACCTAGTGGAGGGTGCCACTCTACCCAAAGCTAGAGTTTACCCCCTCACTCTCGATGAGGAAAAGGCTATGAATGATTACATTACTGAAGCTGTAGCTCAGGGTTTCATTCACCCGTCAAAGTCACCAGTCGGTTCAGTTTTTTTCTTTGTTAAGAAAAAGGACGGGGGACTGAGACCCTGTATTGATTACAGAGGATTAAATGCTATTACTAAGAAGTTTGCGTACCCATTGCCCTTCATTCCTTGTGCTCTTGAGCAGTTGCTTATTGCCACCTATTTCACCAAGCTTGATTTACGTAGTGCTTATAATTTAATTCGCATTAGGGAGGGGGATGAGTGGAAGACTGCGTTTACTACTACTAATGGCCACTACGAATATTTAGTTAGAGTTATGGTCTCGCTAACGCCCCCGCAGTGTTTCAGTCGGTTATGAACGACATTTTCCGAGACATGATTGGCAAATATGTCACCCTTTTTATAGATGACATTAATTTATTTATCCGACCTTGAATCCCACGTGCAACACGTTCGCTCGGTTCTCCAAAGACTTCTGGAGAACGATCTCTATGCTAAAGCCGAGAAATGCGAGTTCCATCTTCAGAGTCGCATTTCTCAGCTATGTCATCAGCTCCCAGGGAGTTCTCATGGATGACTCAAAAGTAGACACCGTAACTAGTTGGCCCGTTCCCCAATCCATCAAAGACCTCCAACGTTTCTTAGGGTTTGCCAATTTTTACAGACGTTTCATACGTAACTTCAGCAGTATAGCTGCCCCACTCACTGTGCTCACTAAGAATGCCACCAAGGTTCTTAAGTGGTCCCCTGAAGCCGACCAAGCGTTCCACAAGTTAAAAGCCGCTTTCGTCTCTGCCCCCGTTCTCATGCACCCGAAACCTGAACTACCATTTGTAGTCGAGGTCGACGCTTCCAATACTGGCGTAGGAGCAGTTCTCTCCCAACGCAGCGGTTCACCGCCTAAACTACATCCCATAGCCTTTTTCTCACGAAAAATGTCACCAGCAGAGCGTAACTATGGGATAGGGGATAGAGAGCTGTTGGCTGTCAAACTTGCTCTAGAGGAGTGTCCTCCTCACAAGATTTATGTACCCGAACAATTTCGCGATCAACTCATTGGCTGGGCACATGCTGCCCTTACTTCTGGTCACCCCGGTGTTACACGTACGCTACAACTAATCTCAGCTCGTTATTGGTGGGAAACCATGCGAGCTGACATACAAGCTTTTGTAGTTTCATGTTCCGTCTGTGCACAATGCAAAACACCCAAAACCCTTCCAGCTGGTAAACTATGTCCTCTGCCTGTTCCTGAAAGACCATGGTCACACATTGCTGTAGATTTTGTTACAGATTTACCCGAATCTGAAAGTTACACTACAATTCTCACAGTCGTAGACAGATTTTCTAGGGGAGTTAAATTTATCCCTTTTCCTGCACTACCTAATGCTCTTCAGACAGCTCAAGCTATATACACACACATTTTCAGACATTTTGGTGTCCCTGAGGATATTCTGTCAGATAGAGGACCACAATGTACTTCCAGAGTTTGGAAATCCTTCTTTGAACACTTAGGTGTCCACGTTAGTCTCACTTCTGGGTTTCATCCCACTAGCAACGGGCAATGTGAAAGGGTCAATCAGGAATTGGGAAAATTTCTGAGACTGTACTGTTTTAAGCATCCTTCTGATTGGTCGCAGTATCTTATTTGGGCTGAGTTAGCCCAGAACTCTCTTATCAACTCCACATCTGGTCTCACTCCTTTTCAGTGCATTCTGGGTTACCAGCCTCCGTTGGCTCCGTGGACAGCGTCGTCTACTGAGATACCTGCTGTTGACGACTGGATGAAGCGGAGTGAGCAGGTGTGGGAGGAGACGCATCAACAAATATCTGAGGTCTTACGCAAGTATAAGGAGCAGTCTGACAGACACAGAGGTACCACCCCCCAATACCAACCCGGAGACAGGGTGTGGTTGTCGACCCGGGACTTGAGGTTTGAGGGGGCCTGTAAGAAACTGCTGCCTAGGTATATCGGCCCATTTAAAGTTTTGTCTCAGGTTAACGAGGTAACTTATAAAATTGAGTTGCCTGCTCAGTACAGAGTGCATAACTCGTTCCATGTTTCTCTGCTCAAGCCTCTTGTCCCAGGTCCGCTTGCTGAGGGTGTTCCTGATGACGTGCCGCCCGCGGCAGTGGAGGGGGGGATTCGTCTACCTATGCGGTTCGAGAGGTGCTGGATTCACGCAGGCATGGCGGTGTGCTCCAGTACCTCATAGACTGGGAAGGTTACGGCCCTGAGGAGCGTTGCTGGGTTGCCGCCGGTGATGTGTTGGATCCTGCTCTTCTGGCCGAATTTCATGCCCGTCACCCTGGTAAACCTGCGTCCTAAGCGCTCATTCTCTTCTTCAGCTCCGGTGTGTCGGGGTTCCCAGTCCCGCAACCCCCGCCTGTCCGGCACCTCTGTGGCTACGCCTGTTCCTCCCGCCGGTACTCCCTGCCCGTCGGGTGGACGTCGTCGTGGTCGTCCCCAATCCGTCTCCATTTCGACTCCCTCGGGGGGAGGTACTGTCACGTCTGGTGCTGTTAGCTCCTCTGTCCCTTCCACACCCAGCTCTAACGGAGGTTCTCAGGTCAACAACTACACTACCCAGAATGCACCACCCGCTGACATCACGCACACACCTGATCACGTGACACCTCACCTGCTTCCTCCAGGAAGTCCCAAATACTGATTACTGGCACTATATAAGAGCACACCACACAAACACCCACGCCGCGTATTGAAGGTTCTCTTCATTACAAAGCGTTTCTATATCTCTTGTCTCAGTTTATCTTGTGTATGACCTTGCCTTTGTTTTCTCGATGCCGATTATTGCCTTTGCCTCTGATATTGGATTACCTGTGTATTACCTGGACTGTGTTTTCACTACTGCCTCTTCGATTACCTCTGATACTGGATATCTCGTGTATGAACTCTGGACTGTCTCTCGTTTATGGTATGGTTTTGTCTACGTTGCTCCTGTTATTGGTGATCACCTATTTTTCTGTACCGACTACGTTTTACATCTGTTTATTTTTTAATAAACAATCTTTTATCAGTATCTGTACGTGTCTGCATTCTGTACTAACCATGACAGTGTCTCTCCACAACCATGCAACAACCAATCAGAATTTTTTCCTGAATTTTCCAGGAGCAAATCGGCGCTCTGAAGGCAGATGCTGAAGATTTGAGGGCTAATTAAACAAAACTTTCTCAGCTGTGTGATCATGGAGAGTGAACGCCAAATGGAGAAAAGGACATTTGAAAAGCCGCTGTTTGGGACCATTTTGGCTTCAGCATTGAGTGCTAAAGCTTAAGCACATTTGGACAAGCCAGCTTAATTTTGGAATAAAGTGCTGTGGACTAATAAAACTAAAATATTAGAGTTATTTGGAGGGCGGTTATTTATGCATGGAGGAAAAAGAAGAACACAGCATTAAAAGACAAACACAAACACTTCCAACAGTAAAATTTGATGGTGGTTTCATCATGCTGTGGGGCTGTGTGATCAGTGCAGATAGCCTACTGAGGAAGCTTGTTAAAGTTAAGGGTCGCATGGAATTCAGTCAATAACCGCAGATTCTTGAAAGCATTGTTTAAGAATCAGTAAAAAAAGTTGCACCAGGGCTGGATACTTCAACAAGACAACGACCCTAAACACTAAACACTGCTCAATATCTACTAAACCATTATTATTGAAAATCTGTGGTGTGATTTAAAGAGGGATGTTCATGCTTAGAAACTATCAATCCTGACTGAACTGGAGATGTTTTGTAAAGAAGAATGATCCAAAATAACTTCAACCAGAAGCCAGACTCTCATTGGAAGTTATAGGAAGAGTTTAGAGGCTGTTATTTCTGCAAAAGGAGGATCTACTAAATATTAATGTAATTTTTTTTCTGTTGTGGTGCAAAACATTATGCACCTGCCTATTTTTGTTTAAAGAATTATTGCACACTGTAAATCCTATAAACTTCACAATGATTTATAAAGGAAAATCAGTAAAATGATCAGAGGTGCCCAAACTTTTTCATACCACTGTATGTGCCTTAACGTTAACACTGTGTTCATTAGCCATTAGCTGCAGGAAGCCGGGGCTGGGGGGATATGAGAGGGATGGGGGGATATGAGGGGGGTCACAGGCTTTAACAAATGGGTTTGGGTATCTATCACTTCCTGCTCTCTCATATAAGTTAAGTGCTGTTCAGACTCTTAATGAAGGCTCTGCTCTGATAGCCCTAATCTCCGCTCGGGAGGAGCCTGCCTCCGTCTGCCTCCATCACCTCCGCGCTGAGGACTGGGGGGGCGGGGGGAGGTGGGGGGGGAGGGAAAGAAGAGCGGGGAATGGGGAAGATGAGGATTGGGGGGCATCAGTTGCACTGTGAATCTGTCTGTCTGTGGCCATGAAGCAGTAATTGAATTAATTGAGGTTCACACACACACACAGACACACACACACACGAAAACGAGAAAAAAACAGCGGTAAAAATATCTCCTTACACACGAGGTCAGCCACTGGAGCCATGAGGCCATGACACACACCTACACACACACACACACTACAAACATCTCGTTACACTATACCAGCTACTAGGCCCATGACACACACGCATATACACACTCTCACAGATACACACTTTTGGCCACAGAGGCCACAGTACTCACACACACTCTGATATATAAAGGACAGGCTTAATTAGGAGGAAATGTCAGTGGTCTCGTAATGCAGCAGCTGGAGCCGTGACAGAGACCTAAAAAACCTCATGAACCTCACTTCTAATTCACTCACTCACTCGCGTTCAGCAGCTTGAAGATTCTCCACAAGGAGGTGCTGTTTCTACTCAAACAGCATCAAGTGCTCTGTGTCATTAGTAGGTTTTCCAGCCACCAGGGGCCTCATGTACTAAAGGTGCGTACCCATATTTCACGCTCACGGTCAGATGTACCAAATGTGACTTGAACGTGAGAAAGTGCGTTTCCTCACCATACTTTCGTTTCAGGCGTACGTATGTTTTTTTTTGCGTATGTATTGTGTTTTTGTCATTTGGCGACACTTAGAAGCCATGCATTTAATTTACAACTATTTAGATATCCTTTATTCACACATTGTAGTAAGCCTATATTGGGTCAAATAAAGTTAATTTATCAGACAATTAAACAGTAAATTAATCGGACAATTTCATTGGCTTACTGAAATAACCATTCAACGTGTTTCCACTTGCCTAGATTATATAAACATGCACAAAATATATCGGAGAAGCATGGGTTAGTCTTCACCCTCCTGGTGTGTTGGGGCATTACTAGTGATAGGGGGAGTCCTAATAAGTGGGTTGGGTAATTGGCCTTGTAAATTAAGAAGAAAATGGGAAAAAATAGAAATAAAATTATATATATAAAAAAATCATTAGCAATGCTTTTTTTAATCAAAACTTTACCAGTGTTTTTTTTTTCTACATAATCCTCTAAAGTGGCAAAAAACTGACAAAGTGCCATATCGTCTGCCCTTATTGTGGTAAAGAGTGATCAAGTTCCTACTAGGGTGCCCCTTCTTACCACATATAATGGTGATGTGCTTTCTAGATAAAATACATCTTGATAATGTGTCTCAATTTTGATGCTTATGGCTCACAGGTAATGAAAAACCAAACGTCAATATCTCAGAATATTAAAATAATTATTTAAATATATTATTGTACCTAATCAAATACAAATTAATTTAGAACATGTATTTAATGTTTTGGTCTGGATTTTGATGTTTTTGATATTACGTCTCTCTGTTACAGTAACTCCAACATAGTAAAAATTAAACACTGTTAGTGTTTTTGTGAGGGGTAAGCTTACAAAATGAGCCAAGAATCAATTCATTATTTTCCCTATTGTAAGACCAATTGGTACTTTTGGCAGTTGGCAGTTTCAAGTCCTGCTGGAAAATGAAATCTGCATCTACAATGTCCTGGTAGATAGTGTGCAGACATTGGAGTCAATATAAATCGGTGGATCAACACCAGCAGATGACATGACTCTCCAAACTATCCATCACTGATCATCAGTAAATTTTACATTTCATTTGAAAATCAAGAGACCCAGTTCAAGCTGCTTAAGGTTGTGGTAGTGTGAAGTTTCCACAATCAGTGATGGTTTCTATTTCAGCAAGTTCCAGTAAAAATAAAGAAAATCAGCACTCTAAGTACTCTTTAGAGGTGTCAAGCTCAAGGCAAGTTATTGTGTTGCCTAGCCCATAACCTTAGCTGCCATCTAATCTTTCATTATTATTATACGTGCGTATATTTCATTATCTGCAGGTGACTTCAGTGCAAATTAAGTAGCCAATCCCATTTCAATCCTATCTGAATTTTACAGATATCCTGTAGTAAAATGACTTTATTCTATCTCCTCATATAAAACTAACCAATCCAAGAATGGCTTAAATAGGACAGTAATTCTTTACATCAACCCATTTTTCTGTAAAGATTGTAAAATCGCCAGTATAGTGCAGCTCCTTTTATGTTTTATTCTGCAAAATAAGCATTCTATTTTCATTAAAATAAACCACAACATTTGCACATATTTTGCAACTTTCTCTGGGCACACACACACACACACACACACACAAGCACAGCACATATAGGAAATGCAATCCATAAGGCAGTGGAAGAGCGAGGAATATTTGTTTATCACGCACCGCAGGCGCCGGTGTGTAATTTTATTTCCCCAACACCAGTTTATTTATTTTGCTTTATTTATTTATTTATGCTGGTTAATTGCGCAGAGATGAGAGGAGTAATTTATGCATTCAAAATTGTCAACTGTGAATAAATAATACTGGTAAAAAAAAAAAAATAAATTAAAAACATATAGAGGTCACACAGAGGCTAAAATACAGGCTGGGAATGGTAATGAGGAGAAGTGAGGCCTGCTGGTTTAGATTCTCACCCAATTTTTTTCCCCCATTTAAATCCGCCAATAAATCCATCCATCACTTCAATCACTCCCAACACTGGAGCTGTGTTCAGACTGCTGACAAATCTGAATATTTCTGAAATCAGATGAGTGTCCACACTGTTATTTGCGAGTGATTAGATCGGATTTACCTGTCTGAACATCATTAAATGTATCTGCATATGTTGATCCAAGTCAGCAATTAACCTTCGGGCCTCATCTTGGATCCCTGTGAATCCATGCATTATTCCTTCATTTGTTATTCAATTGAGAATCAACATCGGAAAACTGATACAATAATACAATAATAATTGTATTTTCTGTATTTTTATAAGCCAATCTTAATTCAGATTCTACACCAGTGTCTTATTTAAATTTCTGTTCCATCTTAAATGCTTACTGCAGTAACACACATTCATTCTTCATCAGTAAAAGGTTTATTTATGACTGGAATTTACTATATCTTACGATGGCATTTAAGGAATACTCTTAAAAAAAACAGTTAACTTCAAGAATAAAGTTGTAATATTAAGAGAATAAAGTCGTAATATTACGAGAGAATAAAGTTGTAGTACTTTGAGGGAAATGTAGTTCTAACTGCTTGGGCTGCAGCACAGAGGGAGGGAAAGGAACCTTTTTTGCTCATGATCTGTTACAGGACTGCTGTGATTATCATCAGTTATCTACATTTCCAACCAGTTGTTGATTAATGCTCTGGTTCTACTGTTAGATAATACTGTGTACAGATTTTGATTACTCAGAGAGGATTCTCTGTGGTTCGAATCCCAGTCATGCAGCTGGCCATCAGGCAATGGTCTAAACCATTAACATTTAGTAATCTAGCCTTGTTATTTAGAGGGAGAAAATGTTAACAGCTAATGACTTCACCAGTGAATGCTTGAGGTTTATATCTAGCCGTGATTGGTCCATGGCTTGGCAATATCAGAATATACTTTTTCCTTGTGAGTCACATTCAAAGACTTTCATTATTACACTGTATTCTAAAAGCTCAGTGTGGAGTCAACATGTTGTATACAGCATAGCCTGCACAGGTGTCCTATGCTGCTGTGAGCATTTATACTAATGCATCGGCAATGTGGGGGCATGACCACAATGCTCAACGGACCAATCACAGCCTCTGCTGTGCACATCACGCACGTGTAGTTACATTTCTGGGGAAGTGCAAGTTGGCTATTGCCATTTGTCACACAAGTAGAAATTGGACTTAAGTGAGATGTTATAGGCAGCTAGTCATAAAGTCACCATTTCTTGTATATTAGACAGAGGGTAGGAGTAATGTGTAGAGAGAGAGAGAAAGAGCATGCTCTCTCAGACTCTGGCTGCTGATGCTGAAACAGCATGTCCCAGCATGTTTGGAACTTGTGCTCCTCAGGATGTAGTTTCCAGAGATGGAAAGTAACAAATTACATTTACTCACGTTAAAGTAATTAAGTAGATTTTATGAGTAATTTTGAATTTTTAAAGTAGTTTTTAAAATAAGTAATTTTACATTTACTCAAGTACATTTTAACACAAGTAATTTACTTTGCTACATTGGAAAACTCCCCGTTACTGAGAAAAAAAATAAAATGCTGGGAAAAAAATAATTGAACCAATAAAGGATGCGATTTGTTCCGTATTTTCATAAATGTGGATTATGTCTGACACTCACATCCACACTAAACCCCTCCTCCCTTCTTCCGCTCTTCTGTGTGCTGCTGCAGCGGACCCACCCACCATCCCTAACCCAAACACACACCGGCGCTGCTCTACTTTTTTACATCAATTTATTAAAAGTAACTATGTAACTTTTACTCAGAGTACTTTTTTTACTTTTACTCGAGTAGATTTTTAAATGGGTACTTTTACTTGAGTAGAATTTTAGCAAAGTAAAGGTACTTTTACTTAATTACATTTTTTCAGTAATTTTTTTCACCTCTGGCCACTTAAGAGACAGTAGAGTCGGCCTGGCTGCCTGTTGGTATTTTTTGGAAGGACTGAATTTGAAGGTTCTTTCTACAGCCACCAAAAGTCAGCGTGCACAAACGCCGCATCAGCAGCACTAAGTGGGCACGGGGGGACGGTGGTGTAGCTACACTGCGTGTGTATGCAGGGGCTGATTTAATATGGGAGGTGTTCATTTAGCGCCGCTCATTTCACTGCATGTCAAAACAGAGCCATTAGGATTCTCTCCAGGCGCCTGGTTATAATGCGAGGCCCAGTGGAGGGACTGGGAGGAGAATTTAGAGGCAGTTTTAACCCTTTCAGACCAGTGGCTGAAAGGAGACTGGACAGAATGGGGCACAAATTAAGAGGTTGAACGTGCTTCTTCTCATAAACATGTGGTCAAAAGTACTGAGACACCAATTCATTCATTGTTAACTGTCTAAAATCAAGGGAATTAAAAAAAGTTTGTCCTGTTTTTGTTCGAATAAATGTCTATATAAATGAATAAATAATTCATTTTTACTTCTACCCCATTTTCTTCCCAATTTGGAAGGCAAATTAGCCAATCACCCTCTCTCGGACGCCGGCTGCTGATGCAGAAGCAGCACGATCTGAGATTTAAACAGCTGTGCTGACAATATCACAATAGGAGCAATGAGAAGAGAGAGAGAGAGAGAGAGAGAGAGAGAGAGAGAGAGAGAGAGAGAGAGAGAACGCCATCTACTCACCCTCTCTCGGACTACGGCTGCTGATACAGAAGCAGCACAATCTGAGATTCAGACAAACGAAGCACAGATCACAGTAGCAGCACCCAAAGCCCTATCCTTAGGGATTAGTTTCTCAGGGGGTTTGTGGGGTAATTTTGTTTTGTGTGATTTTATTCTTGTCTTAAACGACCATGTATGTTTTTTTCAGGCGTCCTCTGAGAATATTACAGGCTGAATTGCCCACTGTTTTTCTCTGAACTCCGTGGTCCTCCAGTAATTTTAGTCCCGTCCGGACGCACATCTCTGAGTTTTGTCACCTCGCGTTTAATAAAATAGCTATTTTATTATATACTCTGTTACGCACCGCAATTACACCTTGGGCGTGCTTGTCTACGGAGATCCACGTTAAAACAACAACAGCGAGTGGAAATGGAGGAGCTACTGAACGTGATGTCATGTGACTAAGAAAGCCAAAAAACTCACTGGTCCTGCTGTTTTTTTCAATTCCATTTCGGATGCAAGAGTTTTATCACTAGAAAGAGTAGAAGTGGGATTTTTTTTTTTTCAGACATCCACCTCAGAAATTAATCCCATCCGAATAGGGCTTTAGTCTGCTAAAGCAATCTGAGCACAGATTTTTTTTTTCTTTTTTTCTGGACAGCAACATTATGAGCTACTATAGGTTTATAGCAGGAGGCGGGGCTTTTGAGAATACACTCAATTCAGTCTTGGACTAGCTGGTGATCTGGAGCCTGAAATAGAACACATTATTATTAAAGCATTTCTCGGCTACAGTGAAGATAGTGATGAATAAGCAATAACACACAGCAGCTTCTCTATCAAATACATCATCTTTAGCATCCACACCAACTCAGAGGAGCAGCAGCAGAGCAGCAGATACAACTCTGAAAAACATGCATCAACAAATGTCTCAAACATGTACAAGGGTGCTAGGCTGTTGCTGCTGTTGTGGTGTAGCTAGTTCAGAGTCCAAAAAACTCCAATTCCCATAGTCCTGCTCGCAGGAAATAGACAGCACCTTAAGTATATAAGTGTACGAATATACAGTGGTGTGAAGTTTTTTTTAATCATACTTAAAAAAATGTATTATAATACACTGAAAAGCGTGTCGATGGCGCGTGTATGAGCAGATAATCAGCGTTATTAATGGGGGGTTTGATCCTGTTATCCTGTGTTCCGTTACACATTAAACAGAAGAAGATGAGCTCAGTAAAGACAGTGGTTTACATTCCTCGTCTTTACAGTGTTAACGTCTTTACAAGAGCAGAAATAATGAGCTGTTCAGGAGGGGGCGGGAGGATGTAATTATTTGACGATTAGTACAGAGCTTCATTAATATTAATGGGTAATCATTAAAAACAGCGCGAGAGATAAACAGCGCGAGAGGAAAGGAGAGAGGACGCCAAGCGACAAACACAAAGAGTCGTAAAGCAAGTTCACACAAGAGTATTCAATCATACACACACACACACGCACCCACAGCAACACAACACAAATCAACACAGAAGCAAACACACACCGACATACACGTGCAAACACACACACCCACAGCAACACACCCCAAAATACGCACACACACACCCACACCTACAGCCAGAACACACACATAAAACACACACCACACAAGAACACACAAACACAACCAACATACACCATACCACACACACACACACACAAACGTACACCACACACTAGTGCTGTGCGATATGACGATAAATATCGTGGAGACGATAGAAAAGTGTCTATGGTGCTACTTACCTTCTATCATCCCTATCGTTTCTACAGTAATTTCATCAATTATTCGCGCAAATATATAAAGTAGGCTACGATAAAATGTATTGGCGTGGTCACTTTGCATAAACTCGGTTTAAATAAGTGATAATAAAGTAATCTTCGCAAAAAAAGCTTCATAATGTGGTTTTGCGACATGACGCTGCTCTACTTCAATGATCATAATCTGATGTGAGAACAAAAAAGATTTGATCCCAAGTATTCTGTAGCATTTAAAAAAATGTTGAGTTTATTTTGATAACTCAATTTTAATACCTGTATAATTTTGAAAAAATGAGCTACTGCATCTCTCTCATCTGTATTCATTTGATACATATATATATTGCTGTACTAAAAGGTAGTAATTCTCATTTGTGAAAGTTTGGTTTAATGTCACTTTGAAATAAAGTTGGAAAAAAGTAAGCAGTGGTGATATTTATTTTGTAATATTTTTTGAAGAATAACTGAACACATACTTAAATGTGGTATATCATGATATATATCGTGATCGTGATATAAACAATTCCATATCGTGATATATGATTTTTTCTATATCGCCCAGCACTAGCACACACAAGAACACACCACATAAGAACACACCCCACACAATAGCACACAAACACAACCAACACACACCGTACCACACCCACATTCACAGCAACACACACACACACAAACACACACCCACAGCAACACAAGCCTTTACAACAGTATCCAGGAAACATGGTGGTTAAGAATCTCCATTGCAGCCTTTATTGAAGTTTACAGGAGTTTCGTAGAAATCAAAGAAGCAAGTATCATCAGATAATCGGAGGCTTCCTTGAGTTTGGGGAGTATACATGTGTGTGTGTGTGTGTGTGTGTGTGTGTCTGTGTGTGTGAGTGCGTGTGCATGTGTGTGTGTGTGTGAGTGTGCATGTGTGTGTGTGAGTGTGCATGTGTGTGTGTGCGTGTGTGTGGGTTTGCTCTTAAATAGTTTCCTTAAAGAACGACCAATATATTCTTCGTTACAACTGTCCTTTGCGCTAACAGCTGAGAAAAGAAAGAAAAAAAGGGAAAAACATTCAGTAAACATTCTTCTCTAAAGGCAGCTCCCTCATATATACTGTGATTTCCTCTGTAATTATGTATACATAAACAAGTTTAATAACATAGCAATCAGTGGTTATTTCACAATTGGGAAAAAAAGCACAAAAGGTTTACACTCTTTTACAGGTAAATAAAATCGTCGTGTGTTTGCTGTCCACGCTTTCGTTTCGTTTGTTTTGTTTTTTTCTCAGAAGGGCATCACACAGTTCCGGGGTTTCGCCTCTTTTTTGTATGCGGTTCTGTTTTCGGTGGATTTCCTGTGTTTGTATTTTTCGTTTTTCTTGCTGTTACATAAATCCATTTTTTTTTTTTTACATACAAATATAATATTGACAAAGTGGCGGCCTCGTCGCTGAAGCCGTCGAGTCCATTTGATTGGAGCGGATAGTCGTACAGAGGCGTGGCTAGGGCTGGGAGGGGTGTTCTCATAGCTGTCCGTCGCTGCAGTGAGCGTCGGGACTGTCGCTCTGCTTCTCCGCCTCCTGCTCGGGCAGCTCCTTCACCAGCAGGGCGGCGCTCTTCTCTGAAAACTCCTCTCCGTCCGGCTCCAGGCCTTCTGGACAGGGCAGCTTCAGTAGCTCCTCCCTCAGCTGGGCCGTGTGCCTCTGCACAAACACACAAACACAAACGCTAAAAATCAGGGTTCTTGCACCATTTTAAAAGTCAGATTTAGTGCTTCAATACGATTTTACTCAAAATAAAAATATAGTCATGATTTCTTTGGTAGAAAATACTTTTTTTTTTACTGAAATGCTTGAGAATTGCAGTTGCTAAAGTTAGTCTGTTAGCTAGCTCACTGCTAAAGTTAGTCTGTTAGCTAGCTCACTGCTAAAGTTAGTATGTTAGCAAGCTCACTGCTAAAATTAGTATGTTAGCTAGCTCACTGCTAAAGTTGGTATGTTAGCAAGCTCACTGCTAAAATTAGTATGTTAGCTAGCTCACTGCTAAAGTTGGTATGTTAGCTAGCTCACTGCTAAAGTTAGTATGTTAGCTAGCTCACTGCTAAAGTTAGTATGTTAGCTAGCTCACTGCTAAAGTTAGTATGTTAGCTAACTCACTGCTAAAGTTAGTGTTAGCTAGCTCACTGCTAAAATTAGTATGTTAGCTAGCTCACTGCTAAAGTTAGTATGTTAGCTAGCTCACTGCTAAAGTTAGTATGTTAGCTAGCTCACTGCTAAAGTTAGTATGTTATCTAGCTCACTGCTAAAGTTAGTATGTTAGCTAGCTCTCCACTAATCTTATTTCTCTCCCAAGTAACATAGGTAACTCGCCACTAATGTTATTATTTTAGTAATGTTAGCTAGCTCTCCATTAATCCAAAATTAGTATGTTAGCTAGCTCACTGCTAAAGTTAGTATGTTAGCTAGCTCACTGCTAAAGTTAGTATGTTTGCTAGCTCACTGCTAAAGTTAGTATGTTTGCTAGCTCACTGCTAAAGTTAGTCTGTTAGCTAGCTCACTGCTAAAGTTAGTCTGTTAGCTAGCTCACTGCTAAAGTTAGTATGTTAGCTAGCTCACTGCTAAGGTTAGTATGTTAGCTAGCTCACTGCTAAAGTTAGTATGTTTGCTAGCTCACTGCTAAAGTTAGTCTGTTAGCTAGCTCACTGCTAAAGTTAGTGTTAGCTAGCTCACTGCTAAAATTAGTATGTTAGCTAGCTCACTGCTAAAGTTAGTATGTTTGCTAGCTCACTGCTAAAGTTAGTCTGTTAGCTAGCTCACTGCTAAAGTTAGTATGTTAGCTAGCTCACTGCTAAAGTTAGTATGTTAGCTAACTCACTGCTAAAGTTAGTGTTAGCTAGCTCACTGCTAAAATTAGTATGTTAGCTAGCTCACTGCTAAAGTTAGTATGTTAGCTAGCTCACTGCTAAAGTTAGTATGTTAGCTAGCTCACTGCTAAAGTTAGTATGTTATCTAGCTCACTGCTAAAGTTAGTATGTTAGCTAGCTCTCCACTAATCTTATTTCTCTCCCAAGTAACATAGGTAACTCGCCACTAATGTTATTATTTTAGTAATGTTAGCTAGCTCTCCATTAATCCAAAATTAGTATGTTAGCTAGCTCACTGCTAAAGTTAGTATGTTAGCTAGCTCACTGCTAAAGTTAGTATGTTTGCTAGCTCACTGCTAAAGTTAGTCTGTTAGCTAGCTCACTGCTAAAGTTAGTATGTTTGCTAGCTCACTGCTAAAGTTAGTCTGTTAGCTAGCTCACTGCTAAAGTTAGTCTGTTTGCTAGCTCACTGCTAAAGTTAGTCTGTTAGCTAGCTCACTGCTAAAGTTAGTATGTTAGCTAGCTCATTGCTAAGGTTAGTATGTTAGCTAGCTCACTGCTAAAGTTAGTATGTTTGCTAGCTCACTGCTAAAGTTAGTATGTTTGCTAGCTCTATGCTAAAGTTAGTATGTTAGCTAGCTCACTGCTAAAGTTAGTATGTTTGCTAGCTCTATGCTAAAGTTAGTATGTTAGCTAGCTCACTGCTAAAGTTAGTATGTTAGCTAGCTCACTGCTAAAGTTAGTATGTTTGCTAGCTCACCGCTAATCTTAGTTCTCTCCCTGGTAACGTTAGCTAACCGTTAATTTAGTTTTTTGTCAAAGAAAAAGAGCTTAAAACAAGCAAGCATGCCAACTTATCAAGAAACTGAGTAGAATAAATAAAAAAGAAAGAATTATAATTTTTTAAAATATAAAAATCGATAATTAAATAACAATACAAAAATATTTCATAGATTCACACTGGATTTAGGATTATTTAAGTTTTGTGTGGGTGGGTGTTACCTTGAGTGCTGCTGCGTGGTGAGACATGGTGCGTCCTACCCTCTTGTCGCTGCTGTACTGCTGAATGTCAGAGATCCACTCCTCACACTGAGCCATGATCTCCACCCGCTTCAGATAGAAGTGCTTATGAATCACCTGCACAAAAAAAAAAACACACACAGAACATCAGTGTTATAAAAACACACACATTTATACTCAGAGTGCCGATCTGATTCTGCTTAAATCAGTTAGAGATTACAGATTTTCATGAACTTTTGATGCATTCATTCTTATCTTTTGAGAGGGAAAAAGAAGGCATCTGATGGGTATCTATCACTGACCATCTCAATGATGGTTGTAATGATGGTTTGGAGAGGCATGTTATCTGCTTAAATCCAAACTCTTGCAGCTTTTACATAACTTACAGCACTTAATGCTTCTCTCTGCTGACAACCTTTATGGAGGTGTGGATTTAATTTTCCAGTAGGACTTGGCACACTGCCCACACTGCCAATTGTTCTTATATAATATTCTAATTTTCTGGAGACACTTATTTTCGGGGTTTCATTGGTCATAATCAACAATGAAAGAAATAAACTCTTAAAATAGATCACTCTGTCTCTCATTTCACATTTTGAACTGATTTACTGATCAGTATCTTTTCAATGATATTCTAATTTTTGAGATGCCTGACCCACTTTTACGCACACAAAACAAACTAACGTCTTAAAAAAAAAGCCTTCAAAAATCGATTTAAACAAATATGCATGCAAACTGAATTTAAAAGCAATTTTTGTTTAAATACATGTATAAAAGTTACTACAGTAAAATGTAATATTAAAACTGCACAAAATAAATAAAGCCACAAAAGTATATAGTTCACTTCTCTGCATATCTCTGCATTCACAAGTAAACTCTCTCTTTCCCCCCCACTATAAAAGACAAGTACAAAATTAGATAAGCATTAATAGTTTTTAAGGATATTTATTTATTTACTTTTTTTTTTTTTACAAGCTTTTTTTTTACGCCCAGAACGTGCCCCCAACCCACTTTTGGGTCCGGACCCACAGCACTAGTATAAACCTGTCCTGGTGTTTCTGATATACATGTTTTCCAAAAGAAAGAAGGTTTACACAAAGCTCAAACATATTGCTTTGTAGGAACACCTAGTCTTGACTGTTTTTCCTTTTTAGTAAAGCAAAGAAAGAACATGATATAATGGGCTGTTGAACAAGGCCTTATAGCTGCCCACTGCTAGGGGTATGTGTGCTAAATGTGTGTGTGTATTTAAGCGTGTGTTCACTGCACAAAGCCAAATTTCCTCTGTGATTGCAACACAAGCACAGTGAATAATCTCATCTTGTCTCGTGTAGTTTGGTCTTCTCTATTTAATATCAAGTGCAAGTTGAAGTGCCTCAGTTATTGACAAGGTTACACTCAACCTGCTCGTCCATTCAACACATCTCGCTGAAGGCCGTGTATGACGCAATCTCAGTGTTCTATGTGCGAGAGCTGCATCAGTATGAGCTTATCTAATCTTTCAGTCTCTGTGCGAGAGCGCAGCTGAGATGGTAGAACATTTAAAACACTGCGTTCAGAATCCCCAGAGAAGATCCTGAAGCTTAGAAGTTTAAATAATCAATAAAGAGCTTTTTTTTGGCCTCTGGCACTTTTCTACAACGCATTTCACCGTGCTGGACCTCCCGACTAGCCACGTGGACACGTGTGGAACATTTTTAAATTCTAATGAGTCAGTAAAAGAGTCTTAAAGTAGGTGGCCATAATTTTATTTGATTTCTAATCATGTCATTTTCATTGTCTGAAAGGCGTGTGTGTGATGGTCATATGTGTGCGCTGTCCCAACCTACACTTTCCTGATTGGCTGGATGCAGCGTGGTAGTCTTTATTTGCATAAAGTTAAGTTCTGATAAACTCAACTTAGGATGTATTGAGGCTAAAGTGCTAGCGGACACATACCGTGAATCCCCTAGCTGAATAGAATGAAGGATAAAAAATAGATCAGATTTTTTTGAAGTATAAGGTGCACTTAAAATCTTTACATTTTTCCAAAAATCGACAGTGCGCCTTATGTATGAATTTTACCAGTCAGGTTGTAAGAGCAGTAAAGCTACTCTGCTAAAGCACAGCGTTATAAAGAAGTTAATCATCCAAATAAGCAGTTTTTAGGAGGTAAATATGTGTAGATTAACATCCAGTGCTTGTTTTACTTTTTTAAGGATTACAATAAGGGGCTTCTCTTAGTTTACGTATTAGACAGGAAACATGGCGACACCCTTTTTTCTTACTATTGTTGTTTAAAATGGGCCTTGTCGTCCATAAAATACTGTACTTACTAGGGGTGTCACGATTTCGATATTTCATCAAAATCGATCAAAATTATGTCATGGTCTCGAACCTCAAAGTCAAAAAGAGGATTGACGATCCCTCTCTCTAAGCTACGCAAGCACTCGCGCTACGCAAATGGCGCAGCACACTGTAGCCGACATCACGGACATTGTGACTGCTCGAAGAGAAGCATTCTCCTTCTTCTTAAAGAAAAACTTTAAAATTTTCTCTCAGATAAAGTTAATAATATATCTTTGTTAAAGAAAAAAACTTGTCATTCTCAGGGACCGAGTCTTATTTTTCATGTTTAACTGTTATAGTAGGATAGAGTTCAGTTTGTTAAGGCTCTAATTGTTCTATTATTTTGTACATGACTGTTCCGGTATTTTTTATTTATTTATTTTTGTT
Organism: Astyanax mexicanus; assembly: GCF_023375975.1. Lineage (NCBI taxonomy): Eukaryota > Metazoa > Chordata > Actinopteri > Characiformes > Acestrorhamphidae > Astyanax > Astyanax mexicanus. The sequence continues at coordinate 33,353,782 of NC_064421.1, read as the reverse complement.
ATGTTGCACATTGCTGTTTTAGTGTTTTAGTGCACACTGCTGCTACCAAAAAAAGCCACTAGATGGCATTACATAAATATCTTAATTAAATTATTTAATTTTGACCATTAGTGCCTAATGTGGTGTATTACAGATCACTTGTATCACTTGCATCACTTATACCAAGCCCACCTTTTGAAATAAGATATTGCAAATTTGATCAAACCAATGACTGACCATAGACTAATCTAAAACTGGCATAGGCCTCTCTGCTGTAAAAAAAAAAAAAAGAAAATCGAATCGTGATCCTAAAATCGGAAATGAATAGAGGATTTAGAGAAACGTGACACCCCTTGTACTTACTATAAGTTTCCCTGACTTATAATAAAGAAGTAGTACTTCACTACTGTACTTAAGCACTAAAATGCTGTATCGGAATCTTATTCATGTCATTTATGAAGCCTCTGCAGTTGAGAATAATATTATTATTTGTTTTGAATCCCGGATCATGCTGCATCAACATCAGCAGCCAGAGTCTGAGAGAGCACAGTTGGCCATGCGCGCTCGCTCTCTCTCTCTCTCACTCACTCTCACTCTCTCACTCTCTCACTCTCTCACTCTCTCACTCTCTCACTCTCACTCTCACTCTCACTCTCACTCTCACTCTCACTCTCACTCTCACTCTCACTCTCTCACTCTCACTCGATGGGTAGGCATTAGTGGCAGGTTGGAAAGAGGCAGGGGTCGACTTTACGAGTAGAGTAATTGCTCTTTTGAAATTGGAGAGATGATGGAATAAAATTGGAAACAAAATTATAATCAAATAAAAAGTATAATATTATAACTATATTACAACTATTATGTTTAATAGTACTACCAAACATTTAAGCTGTACCTGCTCCATGATGGCAACTAGTGCTTGTACCCCAGTGAATGCAATGTATTATTATATATATTTTTTTATATAATTTTATAATTTCCCATTTTCTCCCCAGTTTACCCAGCCGCCAATTACCCAACACACTCATTAGGACTTCCTCTATCACTAGTGATGCCTGAACACACCAGGAGGGTAAAAACTAGCACATGCTTCCTCCGATACACGAGAAGTCAGCCATCGCTTCTTTTCAAACTGCTGCTGATGCAACATTGCCAAGCAGCATCACAGCGCGCTCGGAGAACAGCACAGGGACTCAGTTCTGATACATCAGCTCACAGATGTCCTGTGCTGCAGACATCACTCTAGGAGTGATGTGGAGAGAGACGAGAGCGCCATCTACCCACCCGGAAGGAACAGGGTCAATTGTGCTCCCTCTGGGCACTGGCAGCTTGATGGAAAAGCTGCATGAGCGGGGATTCGAACCTGCGACCTCCCGCTCATAGTGGCAGCGCTTTAGATCGCTGGACCACTCAGCGCCCCTGTGAAAGCAATGTATTCGCAATATATCCAAATATTCAAATATCACATAACATCACACATTCTACTACGTTTTTTTTATGAGCTCTTTTTCCTACGTCCTAAACAAGGCTGCAGTGTGTCAGGAGCTGCTGTGTTGAACAGAGGACGCCTGTCACTCTGCTGTGATTTTGATGATACTTTGAAGTGCAATACAGTACAAAATAAAAGGGAGAAAGAACGTACAAAACAAAACAGTTCAGACTGCATTCTCACGCAGAGCCGTGGTGCGCTATTCAATAAGTGATGAGCAGAACAAGAAAAACCAAAAGCAACACCTGAAGCAACCCCACCAATACTCCTGACTCATTCATTAGCGTTCTCAGCTAATCCTCAGGCTGATAACACAGCGCATCTACAAACGAGAACAAAAGACGATTGACTTCTCAGCTCTGCTACAGGTCGATTATTTCATCTCCTCTACCCCCAACACTCCAACTCACACTATGCTCTACACCATGATGTAATCTAGCTACAACTCTGCCTCCAGCCACTCCTCTCCGGAAAGATGACAGTTACTATGCGGAAGCAGAAGAGTGAGGGAGTGTGTGTGTGTGTGTGTGTGTGTGTGTGTGTGTGTGCACTCGGGTGTAGGTGGGTGGTTATGCCTGGGTCCACACTACAGAAATCTTAACTGATCTTGACCGATGTTAAAAACTTCCGACACAACAAAGATATTGATGCAGGGTAATGTAATTTAAGCTTGCTGTTACTAAAGAATGGAATTATTGCAGCATTTTAGATGTTTTTATTGTGAAATGTCTTATTATACAGCTCTAGTTAACAGTATATTATGTCAGAAACCACGTGTTTGCAATTATTTTACTTGAAAATGCGATGCTTTGCAGTTTAAACCGCAAAGATGGGAACTGTGTGGTCAGTAATAAACACTGTTATTGGTTAAGTAATGTCTTAACTACTTATTAATCAATTTACACTAGATAAGAAATTATTAAACATTACTAAATGTCGATTGAGAATGTTGTAAATAATAATAAACTGAGAAACCAAAGAGACCAACATTTTTTTTTTTTAGAGATGCACTAGTATGAGAATTCTAGTTCAATGCCAATATCACACCTATATATTTGCTGATGCCGACACCAATGCAGATACACACATTTATAACTTACAAAGAGACTACACAAACATGCTGATGTCGTCTCTTTAAAACTTATAAAACCAAATCATACCACAGTTAGTCCCAACCCTGCCATTTGATTGGCTGAGAGGCTTTCTGCAAGTGCCAAGATCAGCCCGGTAACGCACTGTAACTGTAACCTTAACTCTCCATGTATTACTCCGCCACATACAGGTAATCTAGCAATGATGCAGCGCTTACAAGCCAAACAGCGCAGCTTCAAACAGAGCAGCAATGGAACTATTTTAGCTTGCAGAGTTTATTTTTTATAACCAAACAGATTGCATTTCCTCGTCCTCTTTAACTCAAACTCTTTCAGTAAACAGCGATAACGGAACTGTGGTATAATTGCAATAAGGTTTGAAGGAATGAGGTTGGTGCTATAATGTGTAATATTGTCATTGCTGTGCTGCGATCATAGGCACAAAACCTATGTTATAGCACTTTCTCGTGTATTATTGCTTAAATAACATTTTAAAGAAGTTCTTGAGGCTAGTGTCAGACAATTGTAGCAGATTGGCCAGCATTGCTTGGTTCTTTTTTTTTGTCGGCAAGTAAATGTTTGAAATATCTATCAATACTAATAAAATTTTAATATTAATGTGCCTGTCAAGATAATTACATTAGCAACTTATCATGCAATAAATAGACATGAGCTCAATAATATTTGATAATGGCGATATGGTCTATTGTGTTTATTTGTATGTTTGTTTGTTCACATATATAACAGTAAACAGTATTTTAACCAGTCATGCTAAATGACCAATCAGTGCTTCAAATACTGTGACACTATATAAAGGGAATCGTTGCTTTGTTATGCTGCTGATCTATTACTGTAATATCAGTGGCATTTAATGATCTTAAAATTACAATAACATTGTTTATCAAAATAATTTTTGGTCTATTTTTTTTCATCATGACAGGCCAAGTCATAAACTTGTGTGAATTAATAATTAGTTTAAACATTCTGTCATGAACACTGCTTATTTGCTTATAAAAAATATGTATGTTTTTTGTTGGAAAGGCTCAGTTAATACCAAAATACACTATGGTTCAGTATAGGCCTGGACAATTTTTCGATATCGGTATTTATCGCGATAAGAAATGTTTCAATAACGGTGATATCATTTTTGTGATATATAGATATGTATTATTTAAAGACTAAAGTTTAAAGTTTAAGATTAAAGTTTTTTAGCGGCGTCAGTTCACTGCAGCCCTGAACATAGCCGGGCTACGTCAGTGCGTGATGACGCAATCATACAGGCACGTAGCCAGATAGGCTAGGCTAGGCTAGACTAGACTAGACCTGGGTCGCCTCCTCTCCGCTCCGCACCTAAAATCTCCCGTGATGAAGCGAAACCGAGCGGATCTAGACTGCGCTCCGCTCCGGTCCGCACCTGAAACCCACCCGCGATGAAGCAAAACCGACCCTAAACGAGCGGATCTCAGCCCCACACCTAAAACCCGCCCGCGATGAAACGAAACTGACCCTAACCGAGCGGATCTCAGCTCCGCACCTAAAACCCGCCCGCGATGAAGCGAAACCGACCCTAACCGAGCGGATCTCGGCTGCGCTCCGCTCACAATATCTTCCTTATTCTGGCTAAAACACTTTTGTAGTTTATGTTGTATCTAAGTTATTTATAGTTTATATAGGTTTGTTTATTTGACAGGGATATCATGTTCCCTTTATATATATATGAAGGCTTTTTGTATTCCCTATTCTGGTTGAAGCACTTTTGTTTTGATCTGTTAAATATGTTTACAAAAGAATAAGAAGCTCTGCCTCTGTTGTAATGTAAAGTTATTTATATTGGTAATTTGTATATAGGTTATAGGTTTATGTTTGATAGGGATGTCATGTTTTTATTTTGCTACATGCTAATAAAAGTGAGCATTGATTTATTCTGATCATTTTTTATTTATAAAGTATTATACAGTTTTTGTGAGAGGAGGCTTTAAAGACTTAAATTTAAAATTTCAGACATTAGTGTACAGATTTCCATTGCAGGGATTCTTAGCAGTTTTTCTGTGGCCTTCAAAGTATTTTTATTGATATCGAAATTATATCATATCGACCGAAATTAAGGAATATATCGTGATATAAATTTTGGCCATATCGTCCAGCACTAGTTCAGTACTTCTCAGAACACTGTGTTTGATATTCATTTACATGTTATACTCTGGTATCTGGTACCACAGCTCTTTTCCTACAGCCTGAATTGCAACCCACAAACTGATAAGATCAATAACAGCTTATCATGTAATATATGTTTTTTGAAATTATTTGCATCGATCCACACTGCATTAAAGTGTGTGAAAAATCTCTCTAAGCTTAGCTTAGCGCCTTTTGTTTGCCTTACTTGTTATTCACAATAGCTTCGTAGCTCGACGCAAAACTACAGATACTAACTTCATATTTCAGGACATCCAACATGTTCTGGCTGATCGACTACATTTAGTTTTTCAATCTAATCCAATCTATTGCTTTATGCTGGCAGCGGAGGCCAGCATCATCACAGCAAGAACAAACAAAGGTACAGCCAAATCCACACAAACTGTGAAGCGCAGCTGAACACAGCCAGGGAAAAGCTTTGTTTTGGCCTGCTGGATGACATTTACTTTGACAGTGACTGAGGATTTAGCTCAGTCCTGCGATTGGTCTTTAGGGTTCTAGGCTATTGTCTGAGCCTGAGCTTTGCGCCTGGATCAGGGAACCAGTGAAAAATGCTCAGGCGCTAGCAGGACGCCTGAAAAACGGACACGACTCCAGTAATGGTAACACAGAAACGTTAAGCACCGACCGACTGATAGCCTGACTTATTTACTGCAGCTGAGAACGACAGTAGGAGAGGGATAGAAGAAGGTCAAATGACCTGACATCATACTGAGAGTCCTTCATTAGGTGGGAAGGAGATATTAATGCAGAGAGAAGAGGAGAGAGAGAGAGAAATAAACAGAGAGAGACGTAGCAGAGGGAGAATAACCCCTCAGCGTCTCATTGTGTGTGTGTGACTTTTGGTATTTGGCATGAGCATCCATCACAAGGGGACATGGAGAGAGCGAGTGTGTAAACATCACAAAGTCACTGAACACACATCGCGCACACAAACCCGTGTAATCAGATTAAGACAGCTTGACAAATGACCTTTACCGTGTGTGCTGGACACACATCACCATGAATGCAGGCCACTCGCAAACTATCAACCCATTCCAACATTCATCACTACATTCATCCAGACATTCACAAGAATTTAGACATTTTAATATAATAAGAAGTAAAAAGTCATTTTGCATCAGGAGTGGCATAAAGCTATCCTAAAGCAGTGTGCAAGACTGGTGGAGAGGAGGTCATGCCAAGATGCATGAAAACTGTTAAATTAAAAACCAGGGTTGTTCCACCAAACATTGATTTCTGAATTCTTAAAACATTATGAATATGAACTTAATAAAAAGTCATTCTTTTTTCCTTTATTCTATTATCCCCAATTTGAAAGGCCAATTACGCAAACCACTCATAACAATTGCGCCCATTAGCAACTAGCAATGCCCCCCAACACTAAAAGCAAGGTTCATACACTTTTTAACCAATACATTTTCATGACTTTTCCATGTCTTTAACTCAAATTAAAATCAACTAAAACTATAGTGATTTTGTAGGGCTATAATACTGAACTAACTCTGAGCTGATGTATTTGTTAGCTCTAATAGCTTTTCTTCTCAGTTGATTAATGGAAACACACTCAATCATTTCGATGATTTACCAAATCTTGCTGGGTATTTTTATTTTTTGAAAACTTATCCAAGCCTGGAAATTGCTATTTAAAAATTCTGCTATTTTCCATTTTTTTCATGGCTGTACGAATCCTGTAGGAGGGTAAAGACCAAGGCCCAATCCCATTTCATTTCACCTCTCGGCTCTACCACTCAGCCGATTCTTGTTAGGCTGGAGGGGTATGTTAGGAGGAGTGTTGGGGCTATAACATAGATTTATCATAGGCAAACTCCAAACCAAGGGCTCCAAGAATCACTGGCAAGATGGCAGAACATGCAAAACCAAAGAAACCTACAAATTCTTCATATAAATCTTCATAAAAAGCATAAATAAATCTCTAGTTGTTTGTCTTAGTAGCTAGTTAGCTAGCAAACTTTCCCGTTTCAAACTTTCCCGTTGAACGGTGCAACAAACGGCAGAGGCTGCAGCATTTAAGGTGGAACAGAAATATAAAATAAAATAAAAGCTAATTGCAGCTTTCCATTACAAAGTAATGAAGTAATGGGCAATAATAATGATTTATTGCTGCACCACCTACACCACTGATACAGCATCACTGGAGGAAAGTGCAGAGACTCAGCTCTGACAGAAGCCTATTCTTACAGACACCACACTAGTAGTAATGAAAGATGAGGGGAATGAGCACCATCTACCCACAGAGAGAGATCCATTTCAGACAAAACTAACAAAAAAGAAAAAAAAAGGAGAAGAAAAAGAAGAAAAAAAAGGAAATTAGAATTTCGGGGGTGAAAAACGATTTTAAATGGAAATTTATTTCCAGTTTTAGCTCTGCTTCAGTCTGTTCAGTGAAATTAAATGATAAGTATTATAAGTATAAGCTCCCTTTTGTTAATGTTAATCATTGAATTTAATTTTAAGTGTTTTTATTAAAGAGTAGTTAATAAAAGGTAACACTTTACAATTAGGGATCTACGACAACATCTACAACTAATTAATAACTGACACCTGTTAAGACATTATGAAATGTAACTAAATTTTAATTAATTAATTAAATATATACAAAATAATGAATTGAGACATTAGTTAAAACAACTTGTAATGATTGATAATCTTTAATTAGTTGAGACATTCAGTCATGAGTACGGTTCATTTATATATCCTTATTGTAAAGTGTTACTAAAAACATGGACTCTAAATAAAGGTGTGAAAGGTTAATATGTTTTTTCGTTGGAAGTGCTCATTTAATACTGGATTTATAACTGATTAATGTCTAAAAGGTATGAGGATAATTTACAGCTATACTCTATATAAACTGGTTGAACCACATAAAAAACAGCCTTTTTTCCTCCTCTACCCGCCCCTCCTCCTTTTTTAAACAACTACAAATCCTGTGCAGTTAATGACGGCCTGAATTGTGACCCACAAACCGCTCCAGACCCCTGGGTATCTTTCCTGGTGATGCTCTGCCAGGCCTGTAATGCAGCAATTTTCAGTTCCAGCTTGTTTCAGCCGCTTCTTGCCTCCAGTCTGGATTTCAGTAAGTGTAATAGGTGCTCTGTGGGCTCGGGCTCGTGATTGACTCGGATGGTCAGTTTGACAAGCCCAGAAGACAGATACAGATTCAGATCCTTCAGCAAACCACAGGGAAAAGAATGGTATGCAAGGCATCCTTTATTTGTACTACTACTATCTGCACATAGGCTGTGGATTGTAGCCTTTTTACAATGAATTTTGATCCAGCAATTGATTAATGACAAAAACACAAATAAAAATAAAGGTGTGAATGGTTGATATATGGTTTTTCATTGGAAGAGCTCATGTAATACTAAAATATGTTATGGCTCAGTAATTCAGATTATTATTTTATAAACTACTAAACATTTCTCCCAAATTTCTTCTTATTTAGAGTATTTATATGGAGAAAATGATTTGTGGAAAATGGCTGAAATAACAAAAAAGATGCAGAGCTTTCAGACCTCAAATAACGCAAAGAAAATAAGTTCATATTCATGAAGTTGTAAGAGTTGAGATATCAATGTTTGGTGGAAAAACCCTGTTTTTTAATGACAGTTTTCATGCATCTTGGCATGTTCTCCTCCACCAGTCTTACACACTGCTTTTGGATAACTGTATGCCTGCACTACTGGTGCAAAAATTCAAGCAGTTAAGTTTGGTTTGATGGCTTTTGATCATCCATCTTCCTCTTGATCTAATTTTTTTCCAGAGCTGTATATATAGTGAATTATTGTCCTACCCTGAGTTTTCAGTCATATTGCTTAAACCTACCTAAAATGATCTCTATAGTGTAACTTTAGCTGACCAGATGGTGGTGGAGTGTTCTGAGCAGCCTATCCGTTTATGATGCTGGTAGAACTGTATATCAGGTACAGCAGCATGTTCACATTAAGGGACATTTTGATTTCCTCTGATCGCAGCTTGCTCTGCTGGCACCGACAGGCCGTTGGTCCTCATGTTGAGAGACAGCATCAGCAGGCCCCAGATGTAAATGCCACAGCCCGAATCTTGTGTTAGCTCTCTTGTGCATAAACTAATGATGCAACAGCGCACAGCTGGCCAAGAAACAACTGAGCTGCCAATTCTCCAATTACTACGTTTCAGAAAGGGCTGGAATTCCTGCACGGTTCACTCAACATGCACGTTAATACTCTCAAATTAAAGCTGACATTCTGCACTTCAATAAGAGCCATTACAAAAGGCAGTCAAAACAAAATTAGTGCCTCTTTCTAAATGCTTGCAGTCTGCATCCTACTAACACAGGGCTGTGTGTTGGCCGGAACTTGGCGATACAAAGTGCATCACAATACAGGGATCAGGATTCAATACATCCCAGTATATATGGTAAGCATGGTGATACACTGCGATTGCTTAAATCAAATTTTAGAAAAACTCTTAAAGCATAAAAAACATAGTAAATATTTTTACACCTCTCTACACCAGTACAAGTCCTTGGGGGCAAGAGTCCGTTTGGTGCAGATGAAGCATTGCTGAGTAGCGATCTAACCACTCAGAGAGCAAGGGCCATTTGTGCTCTTTTAGGACTCTGGCAGCTGATGGCAAACTGCATGACAAGGATTCAAACCAGCAATCTCCTAATCATAGTGGCAGTGATTTAGGCTGCTTGACCCACTTGGCATCCTCCTTAACTGCATTTACCGCTAGTATGCTTTTGGTTTACAGTGATGTTTGTAAGTTTTGGTGAGAAGTGCTTTTAAAATGTGTTGTGGTGCTGTCTTTCCTTTCTCTTTTTTTTTTTTTTTTAAACAATGAATGAATCCGCTTATTAATTGAGCCAGATCTCTTCAGTTCTAATTCTAAATTTCTATGAGTTCATGTGTGAACGAGCTGAGTTCTGTTCTGATATCTCCATGTTCGCAGTAGCTCTATTATCAGCACCATCAGCAGTGCCTTTTTGGCTTAGGTAATAAGCAAAAGCTGTTATCGATAGAAAAAGGACCCACCAGACATGCTGTTTTTTAAATGAATAAATATATGTGGGGTTACAGGAATGGTAGCAGAAGCACACTGATCATTTATTATAACATTTTGCCCACTCAGGAATACCACTGCTTTCAGTTTAGATTCACTATAAAAAAAAAAAAAAAAAAAAAAAAAAAAATATATATATATATATATATATATATATATATATATATATATATATATATATATATATATATATAGATTCTAAGCTTAGTGATTTATATGGCTGTGATCCATTTGCTTAAGATCATATTACCATCTGTAAACCTCATGTGAAATTAATACTGATAAATCCACATATAGAGCTGCGTTTATTTTCTCAGTACAACCAACATTTCAGCTGATGTTTATTACCAAATAATTACAGGGGGAGGTGTATGGCTGAGTTATAATTACTTTGGGGAGGTTGCAACCTCTCCATTCCCTATGGAAATCAAGAGCTACAACCACAGCGAAAAAGCATACGATGGATGTTCATTTCTTAAGTTTCTTTTTAACCTTCCTCCTGAAAATGATGACTGTATTGTAGCATCTTAAAATGTAAAAACTCTTCCTTAGCAAAATCGCCTTATATACTGTGGTCTAACCCTTAGGCATTAATTAGACTGCTAGGGGTTGTTCACAATCATCGTAAAGAAAGACCACAATTAAACTTCAATGCCTTATAAATACCCAGACTGCTCTAATCTTGTCCCAAAAAAATAACAGCCTAGCAGCTATGCGTTTTGAAGACTTATTTCATCTTTAACTTTAGCTTAAATGTGTAAAGTAAGAATGCTCATTTTCTTTCTTTTACATACCACTGTATATAAATAACTAATTAATATTGTACAATTATGATATAAAATCTCATAATAATATATAATATTAATCTCATCAAACGTCAGGTTTAAGAGGAAAAAGAAGCAGAGCAAGAGCCAAATTTTTGAACCAAGTGTGTTTTTTTTTTGATAACGATACTCTTGGCGATATGACAACACTGAATTAAAATAATATATATTTCAAGAATACACTACTGCAACAAAATAAAAAATTACATTTTCTTATTGGAGAAAATATTGGAGATATGATGTGGCACAACCCTAACTAAGATATAAAAAATATATAATAATAATAATAATTTTATCATATTTGTAACAGAAGTCAATGATCCACAATGGCATGACACTAATAATGCACTCCAAATATCTCCATATATTCAGGATTAAAGTAAAATGAATGGATACTGTACAGATATAATCTATTGTCTCTAGTAAATAAATAATTGGAAATGAGAACAGTGTGATTTTTTTGGCAAAAAAAAAAACAAACAAAAAAAAAAAACGATTATTAGGGGTGGTGATATGGAACAATATTTCAGGGTATAATATTGCTCACCTATTATTGCGTACAATGTGGCACGCCCAAATTGTGTGCGCACACACACAAGCAAGCAAGCAGAAAACACACTTTAGCAAGCACACACACTTTAATAATTGCCACTAACAAACTAACTGACCTTTATATTAATAAAGACTACAGGCGAGAGAGGATGAGTACTGAACTCTGATCTCACTCTCTCTCTCACTCTCTCTCACACACACACACAGGTACTGAATCTTTAAACCAGAGGGCCAAAGCTGAATCACCGCTTTTCTTTATTTTCATCTCTCTCTCTCTTTCTCCTTTGTTTTTTTTTATATTTCTTAGAATTTTTTTTATTCCCTCTCTTTTGATGTTCTCTCTGCTGTAGATTCCACACAGCACTCTTAACACACACACACACACACACACACACACACACACACACACACACACACACACACACACACACACAAACAAACAGCCCGATCACAGACACATCACCTGCCCTCAAAATGCTTTCTCAAAAGACAGCCATCCATCAATCACACCCTGACAATACCTGACACATACAGGCTGGAACACCCACAATAAATGTTCAATAAAGTTTAATAAATCTAAGAATTAGAATAGTATACAAATATACAAAACCAGCAAAATCACTTACATAAATACTATCTGAAATTAAGTGTGAATCAAATACCATTTATGTGATTATACTAACATTAAGATCCTCCATGGAAGTTTCAGATTATTGCTTCAGCAGTTCAGGCCTGCATTTTTGTGACGCTGATACCACGCTGTCTGGATTCTTGTTTATATAGCCTGCACTGATCATCTCATAGTAAGCTTAAGGTAACCGGTAGCAAAGTGCTGGTTATTTTAGCTGGTCTACTAATTATTGGTTAATTATTTGGAGAGTTATTTCATGTAATATTTAATGTCAGATTGTTGCAATTTATAATCAATTTGTAATTCAGAGCCTCATCTGTACATCTTAGCAAGGAAGTAATCCAACCTTTTGTTTCCAGTCCTGTCCACAAACATTATTATTTATTTAAAGAATTCACATCGCTTTTCTCTCTGTGTTCTGGCCTCCTGTACAGAGTTATTTTGTGTGATCAAAAACGGAGTTGTTTGAAAACGCTCTGCAGGGGAAAGGTGCTCAGAAACTCCTCAGTCAGGGTTTTCGTGTGGATGGGCAAAATGTTCTTTTAGAAAATGCTGACCTCCTGGAATAATGGTGCCTCATCCAGTACTTTTAGGATGAGTTGGGGAGTTAGGGATGAGGTGGGGTGGACTGAACATCCAACATTCTGACCACACTAATGCTTTTCTTTCATTTTTCCCATTTGTGTCCCAATTTAGCTGTATATACCCCTTCACAAAGAAGGTGAAGACTATCACACGCCTCCTCCGAAACAGGTGAAGTCAACCACCGCCCTTTTCCAATTGCTGAATAGCATCACAGTGAGCTCGGAGGAAAGTGCAGTGCGTTCTCGATACGTAAGCTCACAGACGCTTTGTGCTGATCAACATCACCCTAGGAGTGATGAGGGGAAAGAGCACCATCTACCACCATCTAATTTTAATTATTTCCTACTAGCCTTTATTGTCTGGATAATTAGTTTTTCTGGTTCTCTTAATAATATAATAATATAACAATAACATACTCGAGGTTCGCACTATAACATGTAATATTGGCACTGCTGTGCTGATCGACGGCCTGCGGAGTTATAGTTATAGCACTCCCTCTTGTGTATTACTGCTTAAGTAATTTATTGTTGGGTTATTATTGTTTTGTTGGGTTTTTATAGTAACCCAATGAATCATATTTAATTTTGCTAAATCACTTTTTAACTTTTTAGATTCCTTTATTTTGTTTGGTGTTTTGCTCGCCTGTCTGTTTACAGCACTCTGAGTTGCATTTTGTTGTATGAAAGGTGCTATTATTTTTATTATTATTATTATTATTATTATTATTATTATTATTATTATAATAGCTCTACTACACTGTTTATAAGGGGATCTGACTTATCTGTGTTCTGCAGAAGCTGGTGAAATGTTCTCACATTGTGAAATTCATGAAATTCATTAGTTTTCCTAAAGGAAACGTCTTCACGTTGCCCCAACCTTTACTAACCCATCATCACCAACACAGCACTGAACACAACAGAACGCTCGTTTTCTTCTAATAATAATTCGTAAGCGGTTTGATGGTACGTGTATAATTGCGTGCAGTGTACAAACACGAGCGGCGGCTGCGATCGTACACAGAGAGGTTCGGGGGTGGCGGGGGGGTAGCAGAGGGGGTGCATATGTGATCGATGGCCTTGCCAGTGTTGCTATGGAAACCAGGGCACAATGCTTGCTGGCTCAGGGATCTGAATGTGTGTGGAGTGTGGAAACATGGCTACAGTGACAGAAGAGCGAAACCCAGGTCATAATCCTTCCCCCTGTCTCTCTCTCAGCTTCTCCACCTGATCTTTTCATTTACACCTCTCTCTCTCTCTCTCTCTTACAGACAGGATAACTCTCTCTCTCTCTCTCTCTCTCTCTCTCTCTCTCTTTCTCTCTTACAGACAGGATATCTCTCTCTCTCTCTTACAGACAGGATCTCTCTCTCTCTCTCTTTCTCTCTTACAGACAGGATATCTCTCTCTCTCTCTTACAGACAGGATCTCTCTCTCTCTCTCTTTCTCTCTTACAGACAGGATATCTCTCTCTCTCTCTAACAGACAGGATATCTCTCTCTCTCTTTCTCTCTTACAGACAGGATATCTCTCTCTCTCTCTAACAGACAGGATCTCTCTCTCTCTCTCTCTTTCTCTCTTACAGACAGGATATCTCTCTCTCTCTCTCTCTTACAGACATGATATCTCTCTCTCTCGCTCACACAGATACAGGTCAGTGGTCAGGTAAGATGTACTAGAGGTTTTCCTTCCCATCAACCCAGTTCTATCAGTTTGTACAGTACAGTCAATGATAGCTCACACTAAAAGGTGCACTTAAAAACTTTGATTTTCCAAAGAAATCATCATTGCGCCTCATAATCTGGTGCATTTTATGTATGAATTTTACCAGTCAGGTTGTAAGGAGCAGTAAAGCCACTGAAGTACTGAAGTACAGCTTTAAAAAATGAGTTTTTTAGAAACCGAGACTGGAGCAGTATTAGCGTTAGCCGCTAACCACACTAAGCGCTAAATCTTTCGCTGTTCAGAGTTGAGTATATCAGACTGTAGTCTGCGTATTTACCGTGTTAAAACAAGCTATGTATCTTATATCACCCTGGCTTACTGGAACACTCAACCTAGTACTAGCGGTTAGCTGCTAATGCCTTGGTGAAAGTCTAAAAGAACTAAGCTAACTGTAAATAAATGGAAGCACTTTACTCACCCAAATAAAAAGCTTTCAGGTGAGAAATCTGTGTAGATTAACATCCAGTTCTTGTGTGACTTTAAAATATATATATATTTTTTAAAGAACAGTGGCGAGACCTGGTGAATTTGAAGTAAAAAAAAAACATGGCGACACCCCTGTTCCTTACTAGTGTAGCATAAAGCGCCTTAAAATCTGACCGCCTTACGTACGAAAATAACCGCAACTTTTCGACTTGGCCATTCCCTAACATTAATTGTATTCTTTTTTTTAACCATTCTTTGGTAGAATGACACGTGTGTTTTGGGTCGTTGTCTTGCTGCATGACCCACCTTCTCTTGAGATTCAGTTCATAGACAGAAAATCTGACATTTTCCTAAAAAATGGCACCCTGTCCTGGCCCAGATGCAGCAAAACAGGCAAAACCATGATACTACCTCCACCATGTTTCACTGGGATAAAGCTCTTGTGCTGTACTTCAAACGTAATGCTTTTCATTTAAAGCAAAAATATCTATTTTGGTCTAATATGTCCACAAAATATTCCAACAACCAATAGCCTCGTGGCTTGTCCACATAATTTTTTACAAACTGCAGGCGCGCAACAATGTTCTTTTTGAAAAACGGTGGCTTCCTTCTTGCAAACCTGCCATGCACACCATTGTTGTTCAGTGTTCTTCTGATGGTGGACTTGTAAACGTTAACATTAACCAATGAGAGAGAGGCCTTCAGTTGCTTAGAAGTTATCCTGGGGTCCTTTGTGACCTCACCGACTAGAACACGCCTTGCTTTTGGAGCCACACCTGTGTCCATTCTATTTAGGACACAGCATCAGACACTGCACTTTCTTTAGTAGTCAAATTTGACGAGTTGTGGTTAAGGGTACTAGGCAATATTCCTGACATCTTATTGGTGCAGACGTAGTGCGACACTGACTGCACTGTTTGTTTAACACGTGCTACTGCACGCTTTTCATATGGGTGTTTTATGAAATCTAAGGGCCCAGATTCCAGCACAATTGAATTAGCATTTGTATACGTGTGTTGTGTGCGTTTGAGAGAGTGTGAAGATGTGTCCTTCTCAGCTCAGGAATGAATGGGCCGCTTCCTTCCCCACTCTGACGTCAATAACCTGCAGTTTATTACTCTGCGCATGTGTGCATGGGAGAGATAGACGGGGTCCGGGGAGCTTCGGTGGTGTGCTGTCTATTGCAATTCCTTGTGTCGGTATCTGTGTGGGTGTGTCGGGCTAAAAACCTTTATAATAAACAATGTGTGTGTGTGTGAGTGTGTGTGTGAGTGTGTGTGTGTGCAGCGAAGTGAGGCACAGGCTATTTCTAATTCCGCTGTGCTTGTGTCTGTCTGATAAAACCCATGTTCCATATCCCTGCTGCCAGCTGACGTCACGGCAGGTTCCTCTCCCTCCATCGTTTAGCTGCTAAACATGGAGAGAACGCCACCTGAATGCAGATGCCACTCAGCGATCAATACCCTGCCATTCTAAACATCACTCACTAATTCCTCTCTTAAGGCAACGCAACAGGGAATACAGTACTTCCAGTAGCCTGGATCCAGGCAGACTGGGTTAATCTGATGTGGGAGTTCATCCATTTCTTACAGAAGCCATAAATTCCATAAAATCTCAGCCTCTGCTCTCTTTGGAGAAGCACAAGCTGAACTGCGCAGTAACACATATGGCAATGTGAACAAATAACAAGCAAGAACTTACTAACAAAGTCACAATATTTCAAATACACATGTAGCGAACTGTTAATTAACTGTATAAGAATTAAAAAAATATATAGCTGTTAAATAATGAAAGACTAGGCTACTGAAATTCAGTAACGTTAGTATAAATCTGTACTGCAGCAAAAGTGTATTATCTCAGAAACTTAGCTTTATTTGTCTCACTATCTTCATAGTTCAGATGCTTTAAAATGTTTTAAATGTATTTTTTTCCAAGCATTTTCTCTGAATTTAACTAGGCTGATTGTTCCAAACCATTCACCTGCTAAAACAAGGAAGGTGAGGACAACCACATGCCTCCTCTGATACGTGAAGTCAGCCATCACCTCTTTTCGAATTGCAGAGGAGCATCACAGCACACTCGGAGGAAAGCGCAGCTTTTGATACATCAGCTCACAGACGCTTTTTGCTGATCCACATCACCCTTTGGAGTGATGAGGGGAAAGAGAGCCATCTACCCACCCAGAAAGAGAGCAAGGAAAATTGTGCTCTCAGGGCTCTGGAAGCTGATGGCAAGCTACATGACCGGGATTCGAACCAGCGATCTCCTGATCATAGCAGAAGTGCTTTAAAGCAGATGTAAAATTAACTTTGGGTGATATTATAATATTTCTTATATATATTATATAATATATATAATAAAAAATACTTACCTTTGTTAAAAAAAAAAGCATCTGTCTGTCATTATCAGTACAATGATGGCAGAGATGGAGCTTAGCGGCACAAGATGTAAACATTGTTTTTTAATAAGCTTCTTGTGCACTTTTTAAGTTATTAAAGCTTTGTGTTAAAGTGTCGGGGCTATCTGGATTCTAGCAAGGAGGTGTGGGGCTACTTTGAGCCTGGATAGCGGTGTAAAAAATGACTTATTGGGGCAAAATATGCCCTGATACGGCAGAGTGCTGGGCAAAAAAAGCTGTAGTAGAATGGAGGTGTGCTATTTAACAAAGGTAAGTACTTTTTATCATGTTTTTTTTTTTTTTTTTTTTAAAGCTTTGTTTATTGAGTTTTTTAAAGTACCTGGCATTTACAACATAGATATATTCATAACTTGCACAGTACAAATGCACAACTATACATCAAGAATTAGTGATAAACTAATATTAATAGCAATAGGCCAAAGTATAAAGAATTACAAAAGTTAACAAATCTAAAACAAGGGTGAAAAATGAAAAGAAAGAATAAAAAAATAAAAAAATAAATAAAAATAAATAAAAGGGAGGGGGTGGATCAACTTAAGAACAATTCCTTAACAAGCAAGTGCCAAATATCTTCTGCATCCATTAACCTCATCATCCAATCATGCATCCAGTCATCAACATTATTTTATAATTATTATCATGTTTCTATAAAAATAAAAAGAACAGTTCTCATTCTGGAATTGCAGGTAGACTCAGTTGTTTTACATAAGAGAAAAAGGTGCCCCAAATTGTCCAAAATTTTCGTGTAGACCCTTTAAGTGTATGATTGATTTTCTCTAATCCTGCACACTTTAAGACTGTTTCAATCCAGAGAGTATGAGAGGGGGGTACAGAGGACTTCCATCTAAGCAAGATCAATCTTCTTGCCAACAAAGTGGTGAAGGCAATCAGATCTTTGTTTGATTTAGTCAACTGTAGAATGGATGGTGGGACCCCAAATAATGCAATAACAGGGTCTGGATTAATCAATGTATCAGTTACCACTGTTAGTGTACTAAATATTTCTGTCCAAAAATCTGTAAGAGCCGGGCAGCTCCAAAACATGTGCACATGATTAGCAGGAGATTGGCCACATCGTTCACAGTTAGGATTTATGTTCTCATAGATTTTAGATAATCTTTCTTTGGTCCAATAAGCCCTGTGAATAAGTTTAAACTGAGAAAGGCCATGACGTGCACAAATGGAGGAAGTATGAACCCTTCTAAGTATTTTCTCCCATAATTCATCAGTTATTTCGATCCCCAACTCTTCTTCCCACAAAGATTTAATTGTGTTTAATGGACTATTTTGTACTGCACCAATTTGTTTATAAATGATTGCTAAAGATCCCTGTAGTGTAGCAAGAGGGGTTAAAAAAGTGTCGAATGGTGTTTCACCAGGCAGAGAGGGAAATTGAGAAGATATGCTACGTATATAGCTTCGGATCTGTAAAAACCTAAAGAAGTTATGTCTAGGTAGCCCATATGTTACAGACAATTGTTCAAATGAAGAAAAAATATTGTCGGTATAGAGATCTTTAAGTTGCTTAATACCCAAATTAGACCATACTCCAAAAGTATTATCATCAATAGAGGGAGGGAAAGCTGGGTTGGAAGCCACTGGAGCGCAAAATGAAATTGTCTGAAAACCAAAATGTCGTCTGAACTGGTTCCAGATTTTAAGTGTTGTTTTAACACATATATTTTTTGTGAGAGAAGAGTATGGACCAGTAATAGAGGAATGGGCAAGGGCAGATAAGGATGCCGGCCTTGATGAAATTGCTTCCATCTCCAACCAAATTGGGGATGGAGATGTCTGGTCAGCCTGCAGCCAATATTGAATGATCCTAAGATGAGCAGCCCAGTAGTAGGCTCTGAAGTCTGGTAGAGCTAGGCCTCCATCTAATTTTGGTCTCTGCAAGAGTTGTTTACGTATCTTAGGAGTTTTTTTATCCCATATGAAGGACAAAACTAATCCATCAATTTTCCTAAAAAAGCTATTAGGGAGAACAATAGGGAGGCATTGAAAAAAGTAAAGGAATTTAGGGAGAATGTTCATTTTAATAGAATTAACTCTGCCCACCAAAGAGAGCTGTAGCAGGGACCACCGCTCCAGATCATTTGCAACCCGAGCTAGAAGAGGAGCAAAGTTGGCCTGAAATAAATCTTCAATTCTACTGGTAACTTGCACACCAAGGTAGACAAAGCTCTTATTTGCTATTTTAAAGGGTAGGTCACATAAAAGTGGGTCATTTACCGCCACATTAAGTGGCATCAATTCACTCTTACTGAAGTTTAATTTATATCCAGACATATGGCCAAAGGATTTAAAGATGGAAAGAGCCACCGGAATAGAAACAGAGAGATTGGACAGAAATAAAAGAAGATCATCTGCAAACAGAGACAGTTTATGTTCATATCCGTATCTAAGTATACCTTTAACGGAGGGGTTGGATCGAAGTGCTATGGCCAGTGGTTCTATAGCAAGCGTAAATAATAAAGGACTTATCGGACAACCCTGGCGTGTTGATCGCTGTAAGGAAAAATAACTTGATTGGGTACTGTTGGTTCGAACAGATGCTACAGGAGATGAATACAAAATTTGTATCCAAGTAATAAATTTAGAGCCAAAGCCAAATTTGTGTAAAGTATAAAATAAATATTCCCACTCAACCCGATCAAACGCTTTCTCAGCATCTAGGGACAGGATGGCCTCAGAAGTGCTGGCAGCCGATGGATTATACACAATATTAAATAGTCTGCGAAGATTAAAGAATGAATGTCTGTTTTTAATGAATCCCGTTTGGTCAGGTGATATAATTGAGGGGAGTACTGTTTCCAGACGTAATGCCAAAATTTTTGCTAAAATTTTATAGTCCACATTTAACAAGCTAATTGGGCGGTATGATGCACAATCCAAGGGGTCTTTGTTTTTTTTGAGAATTAGACATATAGTTGCCTGGGTAAGAGTCTGTGGGAGAGTACCCTTTTCAAAGGCTTCGTTGTACATTTCAAGTAAGATAGGGGCTAATTTAGGAAACATTTTTTTATAAAATTCGACCCCATACCCATCAGGCCCTGGGCTTTTCCCGGATTGAAGGGAGTTCACGGCCTTAGATATTTCTTCCATAGTGATTGGTTGCTCTAATATTTCAGCCATATCTTGATTAACCAATGGCACATCAAGAGAGTGGAAAAAATCATCCATCTCTGATTCATCTACCTTGCATTCTGAAGTATATAAAGACTGGTAAAACCTTTTAAATTGATTATTGATCTCTTTAGGGTTTGTTGTCGTCCCAGACTGTGTGCGAATTTTAATGATCTGTTGCAACACCGTCCGTTGGCGCAATTTATGGGCTAATAATTTCCCAGTTTTTTCTCCTTGTTCATAGTATGAGCTTCTCGATTGAACCAATAATTCAGTAATTTGGTCTGTCAGTATCGTATCGAATTCTGCTTGTAAAATGAGGCGCTGTTTATACATTTCTGGAGAGGGTGTGCAAGCGTATATTTCATCTAATTGGGATATACACTGTGTTAACTCAGATAATCTAGCCTTTTTGAGTTTATTAATGTATGCATTATATGAAATAATTTCACCTCTTATATATGCTTTTAAACTTTCCCAGAGGGTAGAAGCAGAAATGTTTGGAGTCCTATTGACACTTAAGAAGAAGTCAATTTGATCTGAAACAAAGGCAACAAAACTTTCCTTACTGAGCAACTGTGTATTTAATCGCCATGTAAATCGAGGCTTTTCAATTTTATAAAAGGCCACTTCCATAGTAACTGGAGCATGATCTGATATAACAATCGGGTTGTATGAGCATGAATATATTGAGTGGAGTAGTCGGTCATCTACTAAAAAATAATCTATACGCGTATATGTGTGGTGGACTGATGAAAAAAAAGAATATGCCTTCCCAGATGGATGAGCTCTTCTCCAGGGATCAGAGATAGCAAATTCAGTCATGAAGGTTTGGATAACCTTAGCTGAAGATGAAGTAGAGGTGAGCTTAGAAGAGGATCGATCTAAGAGTGGATCCAGCCAACAATTAAAATCTCCGCCTAGTATTAACCTGTGAGAAGTCAGATCTGGTAACTTGGAAAAAACTGACTTGAAAAAATCCCCGTTATCCCAATTTGGTGCGTAAATATTAACAAGTAAAACCTTTATAGTTGACAATTTTCCACTAACAATCACAAATCTTCCGTTGGGGTCAGCAATCATATCAGAACATGTAAAAGGTACTGATTTATGAAGCAAGATAGCCACCCCTCTGGCCTTGCTGTTAAATGAGGAATGAAAAACCTGCCCTACCCATTTAGCTCTTAAACATAGATGTTGTGACAGCTTGAGATGTGTCTCTTGGAGGAAAGCAACATGGGCATTCAATTGGTGAAGGTGGTGAAGCACTTTGTTACGTTTAACTGGGTTGTTAATCCCCCTGCAATTCCATGTGAGAAAGTTGAACCCATTACCTCTGACTGGGTGTGCTACTCTAGGCTGAGCCATGTGTTAAGAAATTAGTAATATATAAGGAACAAGGCACAGTAGAAATGTATCACATAGATGGCGTTGACCCACACAAATTAAAAAACTATAACCAGCATCAAAAAACACACTAAACTTGAGAACAAATAAGAAAACAGAACCCCCTTTCCCCAAACCCACCCCTAGCCAGGTGTCCCCCCAATTGAGACACCAAACAAACCCAATATGAAGAAAAATACTGAAGCAAGACATGACAGTTCTTGCTTTATGCTACCTGAGGCTGTGGCCACTGATCCTGAGTAAACCAGATATGCAAAGGTCTGACCACAGTTAAATCTAAAGACTATTACAGTCATTACTAGAAGAAGAAAAGTCTGTTACATGGGTTAACTAAGGACACTGCAATTGTATAAGCACCCACACCTTGGCAATAGAAATAATAAATCATGACAATAAAGGCCACATATGGAAAGTGTCTCCTTACAAAGCAGGATAAAGCCAATAATAAAACCCAACCAATTGAGTTGTCACTGCCATAAAAAGGGGGTGGGTGTTTAACCTGAATCCAGTACCTCCACACAAAAATTGGCAAACAACAGCGTCCAAATTAAGAAAGATGGAAAAAGAACTATACACGCTTATTTATTTACTATGGCAAGGAGCCATACTCACCAACCCAGACTGGGATAACAAGTGGGAAAATAAGTTTTTCTATAGTCCGTGTGTCAAAGTTCACCCACAAATCAGCTTGGAGACTAAACCGTACACAGAGTCTCCCATCCCAATTCACACAGCATCTTGCGGTTCAACAGCTGACTTCACACTTTTCTTAATAAATTCGGCCGCAGAAGACGCATCCTCGAATCTGTACGTGGAGCCGTCCGGCATGGTCAGTCTCAAAACCGCAGGATAAATAAGGCCGAACCTCACGCCCGGGCACGCATGCAGCTGGCGCTTCACGCCTCCAAAGCTGGCCCGTTTCTTAGCCACAGCCGCGGTGTAATCTGCAAAGATCGAAACTTTCCGCCCTTTGTAAAGAAGGGGAGCTGCATTCCCTGATTTCTTCAAGATATTATTGCGGACATGGAAGAAGTGCACCCGAATAACGAACGGTCGCGGAGGTTCTCCATCCTGAGGCCGACTCCGCAGAGTGCGATGGGCTCGATCTAGCAATGGTTTCTCCTCCAGACCGAGCAACTCCTGAAGCAACTCCGCCACAAATTCCGTCGGTCTTGGTCCCTCCACCCCCTCCGGTACACCCAGGAGACGAATATTATTTCTCCGCATTCTGCTTTCCAAGTCTTCGCATTTGTTATCCAGGTAAGCCACCTTAGCATTTAAAGTGTGAACGCTCGCCTCAAGTTCGCTAATGCGAGTGCTGTGATCCGTAGCGCTACGTTCTAGCTCCGATAGGGTCTCCCCGTGTGTAGCGATCATATTCTGGATGTTCTCAATGGACTTTTTGAACTCCTGCTTTACTGAAGACATCTCCGCCTTGAGACTGGTGGATACAGAGTCCATTTTGTTGAATATATCGGACTTAAGAGTGTCCACCATAGCGTGTAGCAGCTCCGCCGTCAGTGTTGCCGTTGGTACCTCTTTAGCCGCCGCGTCCGCTAGTGGGGGTGAATCAGGAGAGGCTGCTGGCTTGTTGCGGCCTGCTCGTGCCGATTCCGTTTTGGGTCGAGTAGACGCCATTATTGGTAAAAACTGCCCAAACTGAGTCTAGGTTGTTTCAGTAACTCTTTAGATTTCTAGCCGAACAAGAAAAAAGCAATTGCATACGTTTAAATATATAAATTCGGCCACTACCTCAGGAGCGATAGGGAGACGCGTCCTACATCCTGGCCTTCCAACAGCGCCCCCCCCTTATCATGTTTTACTACAACAAAAGCCTTTGCATTGCGCAACATAGAAATGATTTCTGAGGTGATTGTCTGTCTGCATGGACAGTTCAAGCCAGATGCCGCTGGTCCCGATCAATTATTACCACCCAGTGACTGTCCACTCTTCTATGATTCTATGAATTGCTGGTAGGTTGTCTTACATGAGCACACCATCCAGTGTTCAAACTCACTTACAAGATAACACCTTACAACTTAAACAAGTTAAGGGTTTTCCCAATCCGTCCCACACCACAATCAATTTACACTCTGCTATTCCAAAACTTTTGGATGTCAGTGTAACTCAGTCAGTTGTACACGAGAACGATGTACGAGAATGATGGATCCAGCCTGAGCGTCTCTGAAATAAACACCTGGATCTGCAATATTTTGCGCCACTTTCTCAGGGAAGGAAAACTCTTCTCGACATCAGATGGTAGTGATTGTTCTGCTCCCGGTCTCTGACAGCCCGTTTGCGCGGCAGCAGCGAGTCGGTAATGTTCGGGTTATGAGCAGAACGCTAAAAATACTCCTCACGGTACCTTTAATTCTTCTTATTAGGCCCGTGAGCCCTGCTGTCTTCGCCAGCCCACGATGGCACCGGAGTTTAGCTATTCCGGACCGAGGCTCGGGTTGGCATGGCAACGGTGAGAGCACTAGATCTAATGTGCCCTCTGGATGGCACAAAGATAATATATCACTCTTATTACTGTCCTCCTACGTTGGCACGGATCCGACGTGCCAGGCGGCTTCGCAATCCACTCCTGATGGTGCGCCCTGATGCAGACAGTGAGGAATCCTTATTAGCCGCACGTCCTCAGGAGATGGCACTGAGGAAGAGCGCCCGTGTCGGGGAGCGCCTACTGGGGAAGGTGGCAGGGAAGGATATGGCGGGTGATTAACGAGCGACAGCGGGGGCAAATGCTTAGCTCTTCAGGGCCAGTCTCACGGCCCATGTCTTCGCAAGGCTAATGAGAGATCGTTAGGGAGCGATGATTGGGGAGAAAAAATAAAAAACACATTTTTGATAAAGTGCATGCATGCTCACTCACACACACCACTGTAACTGTATTAACACCACCTGTGTGCTCCACAAACTGCTAATTTCTCCTCAGAAAGGGTGCCAGACACAATAAACCAGACAAGCATCTATAAGAACGTTTTTTACATGGTTTAAATCGTTCGTATTTCTTTAAAACAAACATACAGAAATAATACAGTATGTAAGCAAAATAGAGCAAAGAACAAGGGCTGCACCTAGTACTAGTATGGCTTGTAGAGCCAGATTAATCCATTAATCTACCTACAAATTCCTCACTGCTTTTCTAGTTGCAGACAAGACTGTTTCTCACTTCCATCGAAGTTTTCTTGTAAAAAAGATAGGACTAGTTGTATCTCTAGTTGTAACAAATGCTCATTCATTTTCTATATTAATCTACTAACTGTGAGTCGATTAATCCATTAATTGACCAATATAACCAAATAAAACTGGCTATTCATCTGGTTTTGTCAGAATGTGTAATTTTGCTAAAATGTGGCTTGCCTTGTAAAAAGGAAGTATACCTAAGATCATTAAAAGCATGTTCAAATTAGATAAAGAATACTAAAAGTATATTTTCAATTTAATATACTTTATAAAACTACACATGAGGTATACTTTTCTGTATCTCTGTATTTCCATAAAATGTACTGTAAGCAACATGCTTTAAATTAAATGTGGTTTTGATAGAAAATATATGTAGTGGCATTAAATACGGCCTAAAGTGCAGTTTAAGATTTTTTTTTTTTTTTTTTTTTTTACAATATAACTCAAGTGTTTTAAAAAGGTTGTTTAAAAACACATACGTAACTCTACTTAAGTTTGCAAAAGCACAACCTAATGCTTTATGTTGTATTTAAATATAACTTAATTACAATTTAAATATACTTAAGGTGCCATAAGTTGTTCCAAAAACTTACATTTAGTACGTATTTAGGTGCATATTAATTTTAATAAAGTTACTGTGAAACATATGTACTTCTCCATGTTAAGTATACTTTTAACTTATATATTTAAATGCATACTTTTTTATATATTTTTTTATATACAAGGGTTGTTCTAATGACTGCTGCAACAAACTGTAATTCTATTATCAATTACTTTCGATTAACTAATTAAACAAACTAAATGATCTAGATGGATTTTTGGCTGTAGAAACGAATAACAGCCATTCTCATTGTTTTTAAACAATAAACTTCTATTAAGACTAGTGCCTTCTTCTGCACCATAATATCATTTCTGTTCCCAATAAATCAACTAACTTTTAGTCAATTAATTGAATAATGTATGTTTCAGGTTGCAGACACAGCTGCGTTCTCACCGTTAAAGTGAAGTGGTATCTCCACCTAAACTTCTGCTAACTTCTCTACTTCTGAGTAGAGTTATCTTCTGCTGCAGGTATAAATCATTTTTTTAAATCAATAAACTATTAGATTAAATAATTAACCAACATTAAAAAGCTCTGCTCTTTGTTACTTTATCATTTAAACATTTGACTTTGATTTCCTTTCTTCTTTTACTGTTTAACCAAATAAAAGCTATATCTTCTCCAACAATTTCTATAAAGTACTGCATCCAAGCCAATTCCAGCAAAAAGAAAAGGTAGTCAGTATCACAGAAAATCCTGAATTATCAGCAGTTACTAAAGGCTCCAATATCTGTATCATACGCTGGGAAAAGTATGGATTTCTCTTTCTCCAAGGAAAATCGATACTGACTAATCATTGCAGTGCCATAAAACACTTGTCAATTAAAAATTCATACACACGTACACATACACGCACACAAACACTCAGAATCCCACAGAGCCTTAAGAACCCCAAGCTGTGAACACTTGATTCATATCTCGTTGGCCAATAACTCAATATGGCACCTACTCACTCACTAACATGCTGATCTCGATTTCCCCTGCTCTCCTACCTCGTCTCACTACAGTTCACTATTTTTTCCTCTCTCTGGAAGCACTCTTTCTTTCTAGAGGTGAGGGATGGTTATCTGATAGTGTGGGTTGTGTCAAGGACATGAGGAATAAATAGGAGAAAGAATGGAGAGGAAGGAGGAACGGCAGAAACTAAGACACATTATATATATATATATATATATATATATATATATATATATATATATATATATATATATATATATATAATTATTCTTCGAACTATAAGATGCAATGGATTATAAGGCACTATCAATGAATGCCATACATAAGGCACACCAGATTATCAGGCGCATTAAGTGACACTAGTAAGGATGTCTACATCGAAGTAAGCAAGGGTGCCGTCAGGTTTCCCTTCAAATGGGGAAAAGCCTAAATAAACAAAACTGTAGTTCGAGTGTGCATCGAGTGGTCCAGCGGTCTAAAGCGCTGCCACTATGAGCAGGATGTCGCAGGTTTGAACCCCCACTCATGCAACTTTGCCATCAAGCTGCCGGCGCTCAGAGGAAGCACAATTGACCCTGCTCCCTCTGGGTTGGTACATGGCGCTCTCTCCCAACATCACTCCTAGGGTGATATCTGCAGCACAGGGCGTCTGTGAGCTGATGTATCGGAACCGAGCCGCTTCGCTTTCCTCCGAGCGTTCTGGCTGCTTGGCTCAAAAAGAAGAGGTGGCTGGCTTCACATGTATTGGAGGAAGCATGTGTTAGTTTTCACCCTCCTGGTGTGTTCGGGCATCACTAGTGATAGGGGGAGTCCTAATGAGTGGGTTGGGTAATTGGCCGTGTAAATTGGGGAGAAAATGGGAAAAATAGGAATAAAAATATTTTAAAAAATCCACATAGATTTCTCTCCTGAAAACGGCTTATTTGGGCGAACAGAACGCTTCAGTTAACTTAAAGTAAGCTCAGATTTCTAATATTTTTTCTAAAGCCCTATCAAACGACCTCTGAGAAAATTACAGGCTAAATTACCTGCTGTTTTTAGCTGAACTCTGTGGTCCTTTGGTAATTTTAGTCCCATCCGGATTCACATTTCTGAGTTTCATCACTTTGTTATTAATTAAAAAACTATTTGTCCACTGCTATGCACCGTAAATACATTTTGGGCGCGCGTTTCCAGAAAGACCCATGTAAACACAACAGTGAGTGGAAATGGAGGAGCTACTGATCGCGATGTCATGTGACCGAGAAAGCAAAAAAAAAAAAAAAAAAAAAAAAAAAAAAAAAAAAAAAAAAACCTCAATGCTCCTCCTGTTTTTTCAATTGAAGTCCGAATGAGTTTTATCACTGAGTAGAAGTGTGAAATATTTTTCACAGATGTCCCCCCGAGAAACTAATCCCGTCTGGATAGGGCTTAAGGGTGAGTTTTCAGTGCAGTTTCTCCAGCATTAAGGCTGGGAGCAGCATCGCTAGCTGGACGTAAATGCTGTCCAGCCTGATAGTGCTAGACTAAGGAAGCCTGAGTGTTCCAGTAACCCAGGGTTTCTAGCTAGCATTTTGTCCAACATAGCTTGTTTAAACAAGGCAAACATGCAGACAGTCCAATATATTTGCTTCTATACGACGAAAAAGCTAGCGTTTCTCTTAGCAGCTAATGCTGCTGCACCCAGCCTTAGTATAACGCTGTACTACTGCTCCTTAAAACCTGATTTTTTGGCAAAATTAAAGGATTTTACGTGTGCCTTATAGTCCAAAGAAATACGGTTTAATTCTGATCTCAGAAAAAACAAACAGGACAGAGACAGAACTGGTCCATCTGTAAATGAATGGTCCAGAAGGAATCTAAAGCAGCAACCCACAAACACCAAGCACTTACTGGCTGACTGACCACATTTAGTTAGTATGCATTTGTTAGCTGCTGCTGTTGTGTGTGTGTACGTATGCATGTGTGTGTGTGTGTACCTCTTTAAAGCATGGAGAGGGGTTGCGGATCTGCTCCAGCATGGCCCATTTGACCGTTGCTTGCCGGATGTTTCCGTCGTACTCCCTGGAGCTCTGGGTGCCACTGGGCGTGCCGCGTGAACGCTCGTAACCCGGCTCATTAAAGTACGGCTCGGCCACCAGGATCAGCGACTGCACCGACACCAGCACCTACACACACACACATACACATAAGACAGATTATGTAAATGTCAGTGTATTACAAAACAGACAAAGAGAATACCTGTGTTTACCATGGAAAAGGAACCAGCAAACCGTAACACTTTATTCACCAGCTCAAGCTTTCCAACTACACAGATATATGTATTATCCTGTATCTTGGAGCCTGTTAGGGGTGGGACAATATATGGATATTGCGATATATCGTTCCATTTCAATAGTTTCAATACTTTTATTGAAACATAAGTTCATTAAACTCCCTGCGACTCGCCCCTTCAGTTTGCCTTGCTAAAGGTAATTCAATTCAATTCAATTCAATTTTATTTATATAGTGCTTTTTACAACAAATGTAGTCACAAAGCACATTAACACAGATACGGTTCAAGGAGTATCTTATCCTCTTTCAGAATTGTCTGAAACCACTGAACTGACTTTAGACTTGATATAAAACACACTGGATCAACACCAGCAGATGACATGTCTCATGATTCACACCTCAAACAGATTCCTCCAAAATCTAGTCCCATGATTTACAAATAAAATGCTAAATTTACTGATGGTCAGTGATGGTTTGAAGAGACATGTCATCTGCTGCTGTTGATCCACTGTGTTTTATTATCAAGTACAAAGTCAGTGCAGTGTTTTCCCACAAAATCTTACAGCACTTCATGCTTCCCTCTGCTGACAACTTTTATGGAGATGCGGATTTCATTTTCCAGCAGGACACACTGCCAAAAGCACCAATTGGTCTTATATAATATTTTTATTGTCTGAGACATCTATGAGTTTCACATGTGGAACCTAATTAAAAGTAACATTGAAAAGTAATTTAGTTATTAACAGAACGTTGCAAAACCAATGGCAATTATACACACAGCTATGGGGAAAAAAATAAAAATAAAAGACCACTTAATTTTTTTTTAACTGCTTGATTTTTTGCACCAGAAGTGGCATAAATTTATCCAAAAGCAGTGTGTAAGACTGGTGGAGGAGAACATGCCAAGATGTTGATGAAAACTGTGATTAAATACCAGGGTTATTCCACCAAATACCGACTTTTGAATATGAACTTGATTTCTTCGCATTTCTTCATTTTACTCAAATATATACCTATAAATTGCAAAATCGGACAAACTGGTTTCGATTTTTTTTGTCCAGAGCTATATATAAGGCCGCATGTAGCAATTACAAACGTCATTATTAGCAATACTGTAGGTCCAGACTGGCCTGTACTTGTCAGTTTGGTTCTGTTAAACATAAGTGTGTCTTGATTTTAATGATGAGTGTCGATTGTAGAGAGGAAAAAAAAATCTACTCAATTAATAAACGTGGAACATTCTGTTTCCTGTCATCCACCAACTATCTTAATGTACCCCGGAAAACAGCCATGCAAGTCAATCTGGAGTCCCTTCTCTCATAAATTCACTGGTTTTGGTTGGGCTCCGTCAAGGTTAATTCAATTCCTGAGATAAATTGATTACTTACAACAACAGAAGAAAAAAAAACACTGGCTTTAAAACGTATTGGGGATTCCAGTGACGCTTCCAAACCAAATTCAATGAACAAAGACTGTAAGTCCACCCAAAGTTTGCACAGTCGAAACTCCCCCGCGGAGCAGGATAAGCCCGGCGGCTGCTGAACACACAAGCGCAGCGCTAAACGATGGCATTGTTTGAATTGGAGATCAGTTCCTCTGCTTCTATGACCTTATGGCCATGTCCTGTCCCGTCCAGTGGCAGATTTCCATGTATCGATTAGGCTGGCTGGACACTAACTGGAGCAGTAATCAATGAAGACATCTCTATGAACTGCTGGCAGAAGTACAGGACAAAGCCCACGGGGAGTGGCAGGAGGATAGTAGAACACATGTATACAAATCAATACTGCAAAGAGAGAGAAGGGGATGGGAGGGTATTGGGGGGGTGATCATTGGGTGCTGAGTGTGTGTAGGGCTCTGCACAGTACCGAGTGTGTATGAGCTGTGTGTTAATGCTAGGCATTTGATTTATTGAAAAAAATATTATTTAATTGAGAAAGTAACATCACAATATCCAACAATAACCTCCGGGATATAATCAAGAGGAAAATGGATGATCACAACAAGCCATCAAACCAAGCTGAACTGCTTGAATTTTTGCACCAGGAGTGGCATAAAGTTATCCAAAAGCAGTGTGTAAGACTGGTGGAGGAGAACATGCCAGGATGCATGAAAACTGATTAATAACCATGGTTATTCCACTAAATATTGATTTCTGAACTTGTTTTTTTTTTTGCATTATTTAAGGTCTGAAAGCTCTGCATCTTTTTTGTTATTTCAGCCATTTCTCACTTTTCGCAAATAAATGCTCTAAATGACAATATTTTATTTGTAATTTGGAAGAAATGTTGTCCGTAGTTTATAGAATAAAACAACAATGTTCATTTTACTCAAACATATACATATAAACAGCAAAATTAAAGAAACTGATTCAGACACTGAATATTGGGCAAGTAAAATTTGGCAAAACAGCAATTGCAAAAAAAAAAAAAAAAAAAAAAAAATGTAATAGCGCTGCACATTGCAGGGATTGTGGAAATGAGCCAACACGGAGCCACCAAACAGCATTTTTAAGTTGATTTTAATGCTTTACTTGCACAAATTAAATTAAATACAGAGTTCAGCATCACATTTAAACACATTTTATCAGCGTACACAAGCTGTACAGGGCTAGAATAGTTATGTTAGCTGAGTGACTGCCTTTTTCTGCGTAAATTTCACTCATGTTTCTTGAGTAGCACTCCTGAGGTAGCTTTATTATTAGGATAGCAGCTTTTCGTGAATTTCTAAATTTCTAATTCTAAACTAAATTCATGACCAGCACTGCTGTGGTTTTTAAATGCTTGGTCGGTGTTCAGTTAATATTTTATATATAAAGTACCAGTCAAAAGTTTGGACACTTGCGTCTTAAGAAGAACAAGCGATATTAAGCACATTTAATCACAGAATATCGTTATGATTAAACTAATTAAACTTTTTAATCGATTGACACCACTACATTTATCGTAACAATAACAGGGTACATGAACAACAGCTACAATACATTCAGCCACAATGACATGGGATGAGCTAAGATGAGACACATAGAACAGAGAAACCCACCTGTAAAAAGCTGGAGGTCTGTGGATTCCACTTCTCCTCCGGGCGTCCGTGCCATGTGTTCAGAATACTTAAACACACCTGAGAAGCACAGAGATCAGAAGAGTGAGTAAGTGACAGCCCCCTTTTTACCCACATGATATGGAAACATCTGTGAAAAAGAGCCATTTTATTATTAATATTGATTATAGTGCAGTAAATATGAAATGAAAGCTTATGCTGTACTAATTAGCAGCACGGAAGAAGCCTTCCTAATACATCACACACTATTACTTCCCTCCCCTTCCTGCTGGTCACAGGGATTGAACTAGCAACCAGCCAGGGCTCTAACTATAAAACATTTTTTACCGTTATAGAATTATTTTTATTATATGATAAATTGCTACAGAGTGAGGAAGAGGAAGAGGCAGTATGCTAAAGGCCTTTAGATCCACGGACACGGGCCAGCCAGAAGAGCCTGCCATCAAAACTAAATGTTAGCTTTTAAACGTCAGCTTCTAAACTTTAGCTTTTAAACGTCAGCTTTTAAACGTCAGCTTTTAAACAATGTTTATATAGGCTGAAAACAGAGCTGTGTTGCACTTTCATACTCCTCACTCATAAACTATACTAACCTGCTCTTAAACACTTTTTTGTGCCTTGTTTTTTACTATTCAAATGATTTATTTATTTATTATTAAATTATTAAAATTGTAGCCTATCCAGTTTTCCTTTTATTCTGAATTTATTTAATTTCTTCTTAATTAAATCTAAAATGTTTACTTTTTCTAGTCCCTTTACCATAGATTTTTAATGAATTGTTTATAAATACTTGATTTTAGTTTTAATTTTTTCTTCTTTTTTTTTTTTAATCCTTTTAAGTTGTAAATGCTCGGCTGCACTGAAAATAAGAGTTACCTTCAATGTATTTTCGAGTGAAAATAAAGATTGATCGATTGATTGATTTATTAATAAATATAAATGTATTAGCAGGGAAGTTAAAAGGTATCTATCTAAATAGCATTCACTGTTAGTAAGAAAATGAATAAAACAACCCCAAAAAAGGACTAAGAGCTACAAAATAGTAAATAGCAAATTTGGTAATTCAGTGATTCATGAATATTGGCTAAAAAATAGGTCAAAAATGTATATATTATAAGTGTAAGAGTGTTGGCTCCACTTCTGTGTTTAGTCAATGAGTTGCCTACAGTATTAGCCTGTGTGTGCGCCCTAAGCAGCAGAGTGTGTTGATACTTCTGCATGCATCTACATCCCTCTGTAGAACTTCATTGGTAGAATCCGGAGAGCCCTGACATTTAAAACGAGACATTTAGAACTTTAGAACTGCAGAAGAAGTTTATTAAAAGCTGCTGTTTACATCCCATAGTGTAGGTAAATCTCTTAAGTCACAATAAGTCAATTGTTGAGCACGAACAGTAAAACATTTTGAGCAATTTTTATGTAATTTGTTGTTGGTTCTTTGCTATTTTCAGCAAAAAAATTTATGCATTTTGCTTATCTGCTAAACTGTCCTACCTATTCATTTGTGCTTGACTGATGACTTACATTTTTTAATAATTTTATTTCAATTTTTTTTACATTTTCTCCCCAATTTAGCACAGCCAATTACCCAGCCCACTCATTAGGATTCCCCCCATCACTAGTGATGCCCCAACACACCAGGACAGTGAAGACTGACACATGCTTCCTCCGATACATGTGAAGTCAGCCACCGCTTCTTTTCGAGCTGCTGCTGATGCAGCACTGCTGAGTAGCAACACAGTGTGCTCGGAGGAAAGCGCAGCGGCTCTGTAACGATACATCAGCTCACAGACGCCCTGTGCTGCGGACATCACACTTTAGTGATGTGGGGAGACAGCGCCATCTACCCACCTGGAGGGAGCAGGGCCAATTTTGCTCCCTCTGAGCACCGACAGCTTGATGGCATGAGCTGGGGTTCAAACCTGCGACCTCCCGCTCATAGTGGCAGCGCTTTAGACCGCTGGACCACTTGTTGCCCCGTGACTTACATTTAAGACGGCAGCACCCGGAGATTTATCTGCGATATGTGATGTAAACAGTGCCTTTAAATAAACTTTTTGTGCATTTTTAAAGTTCGGAGCTACTTTGAGCCTGGGTAACGGTGGAAAACTGATTTATCTGCAGTGGCAAAATATGCCCCATCTCACTCATTCTAAAAGCCTGTTTGTACTGTTAAGTACTTTCATCACGTTTTAATACACCCAAAGTCCATTTCACACCGGAGTTCACCTTTAACTCCTGTGTAAGACTGAAAGTGTAAAGGCTAAGCAGGCGAGTCCAGGCTCACCTTGCCATCGTTGTAGAGGTTGGGGTTGAAGCGGACGCTGTGGCCGCCGGTGGTCTCCAGGTTGACTAGAGGAGGAGAGTTGGGGTAGTCCTGCGGGAAATAAACGTCAAACTCGAAGCAGCCGTTGGCGTAGGGCGTGTCTGCTGGCCCTGTTATCAACACCTGAGAAAGAGACAGAGAGAGAAAGAGAGAGAGAGAGAGAGAGAGAGAGAGAGAGAAAGAAATATTGTTACAGATTTACCAGAATATGTATCTGAGTGGAGAATCCTCCTACAAACAGCAAAGGCAGTTATAATCATCAGGGACTGAACCTGCAATCTACCATCAATCAAACCAATGATTACAACACTGAACACAGAATCTGACCTGTAGCAAACACATCCTCTATAGCTGCTGAATGTGTGTATGAGTGCAGTTATTCTGATGCTCCTCTGTGCTGATAACAGGGGGAGGGGTGTTACTGTACCCAAACACAGGTATTCAAGCTGATCCGCTGCCCGTTGTGTCTCAGAGATTCTGGGCATTAACCCCAGCATGTGCCCATCTGCTGAGAGCAGCTGTTTGTGTGTGTGTGTGCGCGTGTGTGTGTGTGTTTGTGTGTGTGTGTGTTTGTGTGTGTGTGCATTTGGCACAATGTCCCAACAGAGGCCAACACTTACACTCCTACAGCCTCAAGACAAGGTAGAGCAGAGAGAACAACCAACCAAAGGGCGGGAAAATAAAGAGAGAGAGAGAGAATGAGTGAGAGAGTAGCGATGGGAGAACAGAAACAGAAATTTAGAGAAAAAGAGGGAAAGAAAAGCAAGATGTTTTTACATTTAGAGAAAAAAGAGAGAGAGAGAAAGATAGACCGAGTGGAAGACGAGACAGAGTGAGAAGCAGTGTGAGGCAGAGAAAAGAAAGTGAAAGAAAGAGTGAGAATGACACAGAAAGAGAGAGAGAGAGAAACAGTGAAATATAACAATGAGAAATAGTAAGAAAGAGGGAGAGAGAGAAAGAGTGAGACAGAAACAGAAAGGGTAAGAAAGAAGCATTGTCAAAAAGAGAAAGAGGGAGAGAGAAAGAAGAAGAGAAACAAAGAGAAGGACATGAAAAACAAAGCAGAGTGAAGGGAAGAGAGCAGGAGGGAGAACAAGAGTGTGAGGCAGAGAGAGATCGGCAGAGCAAGAAAGGCAGCATGAAAAAAAGTGCAAGAAAAAGTGAGAATGAGACAAATGGAGACAGAGAGAGAAACAGTGACTAGAAATAAAGAGAAAGGGAGAAAACGTGAGAAAAAGGCAGAAAGTAAAATAGAGATAAAGGGTGAGAGAAAAAGTGAGAATGAGA
Source organism: Astyanax mexicanus (assembly GCF_023375975.1). Classification (NCBI taxonomy): domain Eukaryota; kingdom Metazoa; phylum Chordata; class Actinopteri; order Characiformes; family Acestrorhamphidae; genus Astyanax; species Astyanax mexicanus. The sequence continues at coordinate 33,318,596 of NC_064421.1, read as the reverse complement.
GAAAGAAAGAAAGAAAGAAAGAAAGTGAAAGATAGTAAAACAGTAAAAATAGACTATGAGAAATAGAGAGAAAGGGGAAGAGAGAAATAGAGCAAGAGAGAAAAGGAGGAAGAAAGAAAGAAGGAGAGAAACAAAAAAAGGATATGAAAAAAACAAAGCATTAGGGAAAGAGAAATTAAGCAAACCAAGAGACAGAGTGAGAAACGTAGTGAGAAAAAAGAAAAAGTTAGAGAGAGTGAACGGCAGAGCAAGAAAGGCAGTGTGGGGAAAAAAAAGTGTAAGAAAGAGTGAGAGTGATAGAGTGAAAGAAGAAGAATGAGATAAACAGATAGAAAATGTGAAGGAACAGTGAGATATGGAGAGAAAGAGTGAGGGAGAGAGAGAGCAAAAGAGAGAAAGAGTGAGAAAGTGACATAAAAAGCGAGAAAGAGTGAGAATGAGCGAGAGAGAGAGAGAGAGAGAGAGAGAGAGAGAGAGAGAGGGGAGGTGATAGGAAGGCTGTAATGGAATCCAGTGATGCTCTTGGCTGCAGGCACCCTGACTGCACTCAGGCGGTAACACTGTTATGACACGAACATTCAAACCCAAACACTTCTTACCCCTGCACACACACACACACACACACACACACACACGCGCGCGCGCACGCACGTGCACAAGCACACTATGATTTCAACCTTTTAACTTTTTACATTTTACAAGTTAGATCAGTAAAGATTTTCAACTTAAATATTTTTTTTAATCAAGATCCGATACCTTTCATTTTTGGAGCAGTGTATTACAAAATAATTAGTGACTTTCAATTCACTGAGTATTTAATGTAGAGTACCTGTCAAAAGTTTCGAAACACCTTCTCTTGGAATGTTTTTCATTTTTATTTCTTTATTTAACTGATTTTAAACACGAAGAAAAGAAGCAAGATTTAGAGAAAAGGAGGGAGAGGAAGCAAGAGAGATTTAGATAAAGAAAAAGAGCAAAAAAAGAGAACATTAGACAGGGAAAAAAAGCACAAATATAGTAACAAAGAAACAATGAGAGAAAAAGAGAAGGAGAGAAACAAAGAGAAGGACATGAAAGACAAAGCACTGATGAAAGAGAAAGAAGAGAGTGGAAATGAGACCAAGAGACAGAGTGAGAAACAGTGAGGAAAAGGAAGAGTGTAAGTCAGAGAGAGAAAGGCAGAGTGTGAAAAAGTGCAAGAAAGAGTGAGAATGAGAGAATGAGAGAGAGAGAGAAACAGTGAAAAGGGAATGAGAAATACAAAGAGGGAGAGAGAGCGAGAATGAGAGAAAAACAGAGAGAAACAGTGAAGAGACATTGAGAAATAGAGAGAAATGGAGAGAGAAAGAGTGAGACATAAAGAGTAAAAGAGAAACAGTGAAGAGACAGCGATAAAGAGAGAAAAAGTAAAGAAACGGAATAAGTAAGAAAAAAGCAGCACGAAAAAGAGAGAGAAAAAGTGAGAGAGAGAGAGACAGAAAGAGTCCTTCACAATTCCTTGATCTAAATCTGATCAGCTGAGATGGTGATTTGAGGTGATTTAATTGCGATGAGCTGGAGCTTCACAGCGTGAAGGAAAAAAGCTGTAACTATTGTTCAGCACCTCCAGGAACTCCTTCCTTCAAGATACTGAGAAAACTATTCCAGGTGACTCTCCCTTATAAAGACACTGAGAATAAAATACCAAGAGTGTGCAGATCTGTCCTCAAAGATACTTAGAAGAGTCTAAAGAATAAAACTAAACTAAATAACTCAGCATGTGTTCCTGTATACCTTTAATATAGTCTTTAATATTAAATTTACAATGTAAAACATCATAAAAAGAAAGAAAAGGGGTGTTCTTAAGCGTACCTTCATGATGTCGAGTCGCTCCTCGTCGCAGCGGACGAACACGCTGGATGAAGAGGAGAGGGGCAGCGAGGTGGAGAGTGTGACGGCCTCTTGCGCCAGTCTCCGCGCTCGCGCTGCACTGTTGGCGTCACTCGCGTTCTTTACCTGCGACATGTAATGGTAGTTCACCTTGAAGACCAGCTTCGCATCCTCGTCCTCGCACACCATCTCAAAGGTGTCTTTAGGAGAGAGAACACACACACACACACACACACACACACAGGACATATGTTAGTTAAGCATCGTTACTTATGGCCCGGTCATACCTGCTCTTAAGATAAATGCAGAGTCAAGCACCTATCATAATTTCCGGGCCTCAAGCCGCAACTTTTTCAACAAGCTTTGAACACTGTGGTTTTTCCGGACGGGATTCGTTTCTCAGGGGGTCCTGGGTTCATTTTGTCTTCACGGGGTACGGGCTAACAGGCTACATGTCCCCAAAACAAACCAGTTCAATCAAAACACTGGAAATTTATTTATTTATTTTTTATAATTTTATTTCTAATTTTTCCCATTTTCTCCCCAATTTACACGGCCAATTACTCAACCCACACATTAGGTCTCCCCCTATCACTAGTGATGCCCCAACACACCAGGAGGGTGAAGACTAACACATGCTTCCTCCGATACATGTAAAGTCAGCCACCGGTTCTTTTCAAGCTGCTGCTGATGCAGCATTGCCGGAGCAGCATCACAGCTCAGCAGCTCAGTTCTGATGCATCAGCTCACAGACGCCCTGTGCTGTGGACATCACCCTAGAAGTGATGTGGGGGGAGAGCGCCATCAACCCACCCAGAGGGAGCATGGCCAATTTTGCTCCCTCTGAGCGCTGGCAGATTGATGGCAAAAAAAAAAACTGGAAATTTAAGCTTTCTGTAAATGAACAGAAGTGCACTCAAAATGTGTTCAATAAAACAAGCATGTAGATTAATCCAGAACTTGCCAGGACAACAAAGTATTTTGCAGCTACTCAACATCAGAGTGTATTGTGCATTTAAAGTGGCGCTCCGAGCGGAGAGGAAGGCTTGGATGAAAAGCGGCGAGAAATAATTTACCAAAAGCGGCCGCATGCAAGTCTGACAGAGGATCCTGATAGCGTAAAAAAAAAAAAAATCCACTATCTGCAACAGGTTTTGAAAGGCTGGACTGCTGCATAATAAAGGGGACAGCACAAGCTTCGCAAAGCACTGCACACTCTCCCAAGACGGAGGTGCCGTAGCTGAAGCACAATGTAGCGACTTTTTCTGGTAGACTACAGTGATATATATTTTTTTTAAACCAGCCATTTCGCAGCACTCTTTGCGCTACATAACGTTATTTGTATACATAGCCTATTTAATCAAAAGGTTCTGTAACATTTTTCTTTGCAAATATATCATATGCCATATAATGTGGACAAGAGCTGCTTTAAGTCGGGTGTGAACGGTATATGTACAAATTCTTTTTTTCTTGTTAAAATTAGTGAGTGTGGGGGGCTCAGCGTGGTCCAGCGGGTTGACAGCGTGCTGCCACTATGATCAGGAGATTGCTGATTCGAATCCTTTCTCTCTGGGTGGGTAGATGGCGCGCTCCCTCCCCACATCACTCCAAAAGGATGATGTTGATCAGCACGAGGCGTCTGTGAGCTGATGTATCGGAACCAGCGCTCGCAGCGCTCTCCTCCAAGCGTGTTGTAATGCTACTTTGCAATGTTGCATCAGCAGCAGTTTGAAAAGAGGCGGTGGCTGACTTCACATGTGTTGGAGGTGGTGTGTGCAGGTCTTTACCCTCCTGGTGTGTTGGGGCATCACTAGTTATAGGGGAAGTCCTAATGAGAGGGTTGGGTAATTGGCCGTGTAAATTGGGGAGGAAATGGGGAAACTCTGCCCCCTTTTCCCCTCCAAACAACTTCTGCGCTCGTCTCTGAGTGCGTGCCGCCGTGTTTGTGTAACTGCTTGCTCCAGCAGGAGCGTGTACCAGTGCCAACCTGTTTACATTCATGTCAGCGGAGATTACCTCAGATGTCTGCGGGCGACTCAAATCGATTGTGGCAGAGCAAAACTCCGCTCATCAATCAGAACGCAGAGGGATGAAGACTGACGGGAGGAATATCTCTCCTACCCAAAGCGAAGCCATGAAGGACCAGTCTCCATCTCTCCATCCCTCCCTGTCTCTTCACTTTCTCCGTCTTTCTTTCCACCCATCTCAGTCTTTCTTCATTCCTTCTGCTCGGGGGGGTTTGTGCAGTTAAGGGAAGCTAACTAAAGGTGGCTTGAGGAGACGGTTCAGCCCACTTACCCGACAACCTGCTTACAAAACATACTTCAAACAGTGCTGCCTCCAGACACGCTCCCGCACCATCGGACCACCACACCAAAGATTAAACAGAAGAACCTTAACAACCCTGAATTCAAAATCCAAGATGTTGCTGTTCCATACATCAGCAGTAGCAATAGCAGATTACTATCTGAGTCTCAGTAAATCAGTCATAAAGACAGCACTGTGCAATTTTGGATGCAAGAAACATTGTATAATACGTAATTAAGTGTTATCTTTAACAAGGCTAGCTAACAGTGATAACCTGGGACATAAAAAAGCAGAGCTTATTTTGATTAAATAAAGACTGTCAAACCAGTTTTGCTACTGTCTTGTTTGAGTACACAAAAGTAAGTAAGCAAGCAATTTATTTTCAAGTGGTGTCGCTAACAACTGAACTGCACTGTTTACTACCATTAACAGTAAGTTGGGCACTCACTAAAAAGTTTGCAAACTCATAATAATAATAATAATCCACTTTTATTATATTAATATTATTAAAGTAAAAGATTTCTGTCCTCGTATGCCGTCCTGACATCCCTGTAACATGCCACTGTTCGTTTCAGTCGACTGCCAGTTAAGAAGGAGGGAGCTGCAGCTTAAACACTCAGCGAACCAGAAGTTTAAGAAGCTATAAATCATAAATAAGAACACACGCAAATGCAGTTTTCAACTGGTATTTTGAGAAAAAAAAAAAAAAGAAAAGAAAACAACAACAGGGAAACTGTTCGGCCATAAACCATGACGATCTTTAAAACGACTAACATCCTAAGAACACTGGAGTCTAAATACTGCAGGGTTATATAAGATTTTTACTAATTTAACACCAATACTCACCGAACTGCAGTTTTTTCATGGCGGCGACATACTTCTCCTCCAAAGAGCGAAGTATGGACAACGGTTTGGGCCTCACTGCGGCTTTCCTTGAGCACTCAGCCAGCTTTCGCTCTGAAAATGGAAATAAAACCCCATCAAAAAAAGCAGTGCCTCACCAGGCTTTGTATACTTGTTACCGGTCATTGGATTCATTCACGTTACAAAAACTTAACATGTTAAAGTAGGTCTTAGCAATATTGTATAAAATAAACAAAAAAAAATTTGTCTTGATATTCTTCACATATATGAAGAACACAACTCTTGATTCTTGATGTAGCTTGCTATCAGCTGCCTGAGCCCTGAGAGAGCACAATGGACCTTGCTTTCTCTGGGTGGATAGATGACGCTCTTTTACCTCATCACTACTAGGGTGATGTCGATCAGCACAAGGTATCTGTGAGCTGATGTGTCGGAACTTTCCTCCAAGCACACTGTGATGCATCAGCAGCAGTTTAAAAACAGGCAGTGATGGACTTTACGTGTCGAAGGAGGCATTTGCTAGTCTTCAAAATCCTTACGTTGAGGCATCACTAGTAACGGAGGGAAAATTAGCCACGTAAATTGGGGAGAAATACAGGAAAAAAATAAAAAATATGTTAAACAAACAAACAAGAAAAATTCTAACATTCTGGGTCTCTGAGTGGTCCAGCGGACTGAGATAAAGCCACTACGATCTGAGGATCACTGGTTCGAGTCCGGGACCATGCTGCTTCACCATCAGCAGCCAGAGTCTGAGAGAGAGCACCATTGGTCATGCTCTTTCTGGGTGGGTAGATGGTGTTCTCTATCCTCATCACTCCATGTGTGATGTTAGTCATCACAGGTGTCTGTTAGCTCTGATGCATCAGAGCTGGGTGGCTGCGCTTTCCTCTGAGTGCACTAGCTACCTAGTGATGATGCTTCATGGGGATCCCTAGTAAGTGGGTTGGGTAATTGGCCTTCCAAATTGGGGAGAAAACAGGATACAATAAAAAAAATAAATAAATAAATAAAAATTCCAAAATCCAAACTGTCCTATGAAGGGTGGTGATGACGGGCAAAACATTAACCATTCACAGTAATAGAAGTTTTCATCAGGGTTGAAACCATACAAAGATGAACAAGAACACCAAGCGGCAGAAGCTTGGGTAACATTGGCAAAATTTGACTTGTCAAATCTTCTGCAAGGCTTGAGGAAATAAAATGTAAAGCCAGTAAAAAAAAAAAGGTCTTTTGCAGTGAAAAATCTCTTTAGCTTGTATTTAAGCAGCTTCCTACAATTTCTTTTATTCTCTCCTTGACAAATGACAGCCACGTCGTTACAAGACGACTACACGGGTACGATTCTTATCGAGCCTCGCTGACTAATGATGATGGCGTTTGGCGGACCATCTCCACTCCAATGAAACACAGCGGCGCAGGGTACTGGAGGGCAGTTACGCCGGCAAGACAATTAGGCACCTACATTTAGAGACTTTATGGCACTTTCTGCTTCTTTCCCATTTGCTGAGAGACACAGACTCCATATGCAGCAGGATGTTCTGTTAAATTCCTGGATGCCTTTAATAGGGCTGTAAGTGCATGATTCGCCTATGAGCATCATAAAAAAATCTGAGATATTGATAGCTTAATTTACTCTATCTGCTGCCGTAACACCGGTGGCGGTTATTAATGCTGTTGAGCATCCCGGTCAATACTAAGCAGTGCGCATGGCACCGAACCAATCAAAGGAGTCTTCAGCATTTCTTAAAAGAAGGAGTACTAATTAAACACTTTAACCATATCTGCCCCTCCTCGTCTCCCTCCCCTCAAGGGGGACGTGCTTCTTAAAGCCGTTACCGTATAGATTTCCTCATAAGAGACGACAGCAGTATCAATCAGTCCTGAAGCACACTCCCTCCTATCTCTCCTCCCATCACACAGAAAGAGAGAGAGAGAGAGAGAGAGAGAGAGAGTAAGACAGAATGAGAGAAAGTAAGAAACAAAGTGAGAGCATGAAAACAAGAGGGAATCAAAATTAGAGTGAGAACAAGAGAGAAAACGAGAAAAACAAAATGAAAGAGTGAGCGAAATGTAGAGAACTATAGAACAAAGTAAGAGAGAAAGAGACAATGAAAAAGCAAGAGAGTGAGACAGAATGAGAGAAAGTGACAGAAACAAAATAAGAGTATGTTATGTACAGTCTTTGGGGGTTAAAGGAGGGTTCAGATATATTCCTTCAGTCTAGTGAACAATAAGAACTTTAACAGCGTTCCAGGGTTGGTTTGAGAAAAATGTCCTTTATAGCTGAAGGTATAAGAAGTTGGCAAATGAGACAAAACGAGAGTGAGAACGACATAAAGTGAGCGACAACATGAGAGTGAGAATGAGAGAGTGAGAGACAAAATGAGAGAGAGAACGACAAAAAGTAAGAGACAAAATGAGAGCGAAAACAAGAGAGTGAGACAAAATGAGTGTGAGAATGAGAGAAAGTGAGAACAATAAATGAGTGAGAACGAGAATGAAACAAAATGATAGAGAGAACGATATAGTAAGAGAAACAAAATGAGAGAGAACGAGAAAGTGAGAGACAAAATGAAAGTGAGAATGAGAGAAAGCACAAAATAAGTGTGAAAATAAGAGAAAGTGAGAACACTAAATAAGAGTGAGAACAAGACTGAAACAAAATGATAGAGAATTATTAAGTAAGAGAAACAAAATGAGTGAGAATGAGAAAGTGAGAGACAATAAGAGAGAATGAGAAAGTGAAACAAAATGAGAGTGAGAACGAGAGAAAGTGAGCGACTCAATGAGAGAGTGAGAACAAGAGAGAAACAAAATGATAGCAAGAACGATAAAGTGAAAGAGAAAGTAAAAGTGAGAACGAGAAAGTGAGAAACAAAAAAAGAGTGAGAATGAGTGAGACAGTGAGAGAGAAAATGAAAGTGAGAACAACAAATTGAGAGAGTGAGAACAAGAGAGTGAGACAGGATGACTGAGAAAGTGAAAGGCAAAATAAGTGGGAGAATGAGAGAGAATAGAAGAAAAAAATGAGAGTGAGATTGAAAGAGAGAGAGAGAGAAAGACCCAATGAGAGAGAAAGTGAGACCAAATGAGAGTGAGAGTGAGTGAGAGAACTGAGAGAAAGACAGACGGAGATAGCAAATCTGAGAAACAATGGGTGATAGACAGATAGATAGATGAACTGAAATGGATCTAGACATGGGCCACACAGATGGACAGCAGAAAAAAAAAAAAAAGGTTCTCTAATTTCTGACACCAGAGTCTGTTTTCAGGCATTTATAGAATGAAAAAAATCCTAGAATACTTTGGTTGAGTTTTAGTTAAGAGTAACAGATTTATTAACTTTATTTAATTTTTTACATCATCACCACATGACTACTTGAATAATAATGAATGGTAGATAAATGATAGAAAATAGGAGGTGTATTATTTACCGTGAGGAAGAGAAGATCGCTCCTTCACATTCTTAATTTAATCTGACCTTCCCTGCTTCACATAATCTATTAACCCACTTTAGAGATCACTTCACAAACGCTCCCATCAATCCCTGCAAAAGCTTTTCTGGAAACAATTGGTGGGGTTAGAGAGCACCTTTCCTCACCCTGCAGGGGAGACAGGGGAGCATTCTCCATCTTTAACCCCACAGAGAGTGAAGAATGACTCCCTCCTACACCCAACAGCACCTGCCTCCTCCAGCATCCATCTGAGCGGTCTACAGTAGCATGACAGGTATGGCTATTGTGTGTACTTTCAGGGAGAAATTACATTTGTAAACTGTCACACAGCTGATGGAATCTAAAGGAGGCCTGAGTGTGGCAGTATCACTCAGCTCCAGACACAGTGATGAGGGTTTTTGGTGCAGCCATACAACTTTTGGACAGGACTTTTAAAGGGTACGGTATTTTTTGCACTGTAAAGTGCACCGGATCAATAAACATCTATTTTTCTGGTCTATTTTCAAACATAAGGTGCAACGGATTATATTATTATTATGCAACACTAGTAAGGAATAGGGGTGTTGTTGTGGAGAGATCTGTACAACAAAACAACAAAAAAAAACTTTTATTTTTTTTTTTTTTAAGTCAAGCGAGCGCTGGATGTTAATCTACACAGATTTCTCTCCTAAAAACTGTTTATTTGGGTGAGTAAACGCTTCAGTTTATTTACAGTAAGCTTAGATTTCCAGATTTCCACTAAGGCTAGCCGCTTAGCGGCTAATGCCACCAGACAGCGCAATATGGCCCTAAAATAAAATCACGATATTTCATGGTATTTTCGCGATAACGATACTCTTGGCGATATGATGTTATACTGAATTTAAAAAATGGTTTCAAAAATACACTACTGCACCAAAATGAATATTACATTTTCTTATTACATATGGTATGATATGGCCCACCCTTAACTGAGATTTAAAAAAACAAAAACAAGAAATGATTCAGTAACATTAATTTGTTACAGAAGTCAATGATCCAGAATGTCATGATACTAATAATTATGCACTCTACGTATCTCCATATATCCAGCATTAAAACAAAATAAATGATACTGGACAGATATAATCTGTCTCTAGTAGATATATAATAGAGAATGAGAACAGAGTGAATTTTTCTTCTGATAAAAACTGTAAAAAAAAAAAGTAGTACTCTGATGTGATAATTAGGGTGGGTGATATGGTACAATATTTCCGGGTATAATATCGTTCACGCTATAATTTTTTTTTGCCAATATTATCGAGTACGATACGATATGGCACAGCCCTAATAGTGGGTAATGCTAATGCTGCTCCAGTAGTGCGAGTCAGGGTAAGGAGCAGTCTACAGTAGGATATACTAACCTTTGAATGGCAAAAAAAGCTAGCGCTTACTGTGGTTAGCGGCTAATGCTAATACTGCTGGAGAACTAAACTGAAACACTAAAGCGGAGTGCCTTTACTGCTCCTTATGACCTGACTGGTAAAATTCATACATGAAGTGCATCGGATTATAAGGCGTACTGGCGATTTTTGGAAAAAATTAAGGATTTTGAGCGCACCTTATTGTGTGAAAAATACGGTAAATAAATCACATGTTTTTTGGTGACTCTGAGGTGACCCTCAGATTAAATTTGGGAAAAAAAAAAAAAAAAGTGGTAGTTTGGGAGGGGCACTGGGCGATGTATGGGTTTAGAGGCAGGGCAGGAGGGAGAGCTGATTGGCTGAGCTGCAGCAGCAGCAGTGTGCCTCTGATAGTGGGATGTCAGCAGGGGGCAGTATTATTGATTGTCTGATCTGCATATTTTGATGCGTCTGCAGAAGTAATGCGGACATGACCACAATAAAAGCATTTTTTAAAGGTTTAAAGGAAATGTTCATACAAATTTAAGCAGGAGTGGTATGTTTTATTATTTCAAATGGAACAAATTTCAGCTGTTAACTGATAAAAATATAAAATAATATAAAATATGGTTCAGGGTTTAGTAGCTCTTTAAGGGCCCTTTCACAGCAAGTCCGCTTGAAATGCACTTCTCCAAGTTTAAAAAATAAAAATACGAATTCAGGCTTCAAATCTTCTGGCCTTAAAAGACACAAGCTGCAATGCTATTACTGTGTCAGTGCAGACCATCACTCTTTAGACAAGGGCAAAATATGGGGCTCTAACTTTAGACACACACACACACACACCCCTCCAATGATTGACTATAACTGCCCTGGATAGAGAACAGCACAAGTAAAAAAGACTGTTCTGACCTGACTTCAGTAAGTTCTTGGGTCATCTACTCTCACCCAGAACCCACTAACCTGATTCAATACCTGCCATTTCTGTGTTGTCAGCTTCACATACTGGCTAGAACATAAGCCAATCAGTACAAGTACAATGTTATATCCAGTTGGGCTCCAACGATTAGTAAATATAATCGACAATGTTGATTATTTAAATTTGTCGACCACAAATTTTGTTGTCGACCAATCGTTAATTTGTAACAGTACTGCTGGTGCTGGTGACAGACGTGCAATGGAAGATGGGCAAATGGCTCACTCATACAGTTTACACTTAACTTAGTCTGTGTCTCCAAAATTACCCAAACACAACAGATGACATATTTACTCACTAAATATCAGCACTTTCCACGTTTAAACAACATCCAGACATTTAAACTCCTTTTAAATTTCATATTCAGCTGTTTATCGTTTTTAAAGATATAATCACTGACTAATCGAAAAAATAATCATCAGATTAGTCGACTAAAATAATCCCTAATATTCAGTCTGCAGCCATTACTTCAAAAACAATCAGTGGAATTAGAAACACTGGAATCAGTTTTGAATTCAAACTCGCTAAAGCGTTAAACCATGTGACCAATTTTAAATCAGTAATGCTTTATTATTTGTTTAACACAATTAATTACGTCACCAAGTTTGACCCCAACCTCTCCCCTGCCCCACCCCCTTGTGGTAAGAATGTGATCTGATCTCGATTGGACCCAGCTATCAAATATACTTAATTTTAACGGAGCTAAACTGCTCATAAGGTGCATTTTAATCTGATATATTCCCCAGATAATATACTGCTAACATTGTCTCTGCCGCTGCTCCATGCTGTTTACACTGTGGACAGTATGTGCAGCGTTAACTGCTCGTATCCATGCCACTCTGTTTAATACATCTGTGTTGAAAACACTGTGTTTGTAAGCACGAAGGCAATTTTTCATACTGTGCAGATATAAGCGCTGGAACACAGAATCTTCTCGCTATATTTACTTTCTCGCTCCCGCACCAGAAAGCACCGACCAATCAGAGGAGAAAACGTGCTCATGTGGTTTACTGGTGCGCATTTTGGCACGTTTAGATTTATGCCTGTGTGAAGCCAAACCAAACCAAACAGATGAAGAAATGCACCAACTGATCCGGAGCATAGAAACCAACTACAGGTGTGAAAACGCTATTTTATACTCAGGAAATTAAGTTCTAATTGAGAAATCCTTACAGTAAAGTAAAATAAAGTTTCCTCCATTCAATTTGTCATGCATTTTTTATTCCAGCACCCCACGTTGGCTTTATCTCCCCTCAAACATACAAGCATATACTAGTATTTTAACACCACTTATATAAATATAACTGCATTTTTCATTTACATTCAAACATCCACGTCCTTCTGTTAAAATCTACTTTCTTGTTCTTTGTAAAATACAGTAGGTCTCTCTGAGTTGTAGATGATACTGCAAATGAAAATCTTCATTGTCTACAGTAGTTAGTGAAAGAAAATGTTCAGAAAAATGAGTGTCTACATCAACTTGTGAATTCTCTTCAGACAGGAGCTAACAGCGCTAGGAACAGAATGGCAGTTAATTCCCGTGTTATTTGTGCAAATAACACATCAGTGTTATATGCTTTGCCTTTTAATTCAGAGCTAAGGAACAACTGGTTAGAATTTGTCTATGGAACACCACCAGCAAAGTACAATTGAGATAGGTAGGTGTATGTTTAGAATAGTTCTGTTTACAATAGATAAAATCTACCCCGGAATTTGGTTCCAACTGCCTGGGTGGCTTTGCTGCGGTTCAGTCAACAAAACCCCAGAGTGGATTTTTACTTTTTACTAGACCTGGACTGCCCACCTCTGTGTGTTTACATAGGTTTACATAGGATCTCCAGTGGATTTTGCGTTTTACAGAAAAGAATACAAAACAATACAAACAATATCAATACTTTATCTGAATACGTGATTTAGGTATGTCTCACCATGGTTGGCCTGTCGGAGGCTGGTGGTGGCGGCGTACACAATCTCAGCCGTCTTCTGAATGTCCGGCACAAGCAGAGTCAGGCCTTCGGGCTCCGGGTCGGACGGCTCTGTCTTCATCACGCCTTTACTCTTGTCTTTCTTCGACCTTTTGATGGACAGAGAGAGGATAAAAGATTATTCTTCACGTGAGACTAAATCCTTTTACATATATATCTCTGTCTGTTACACCAACACACATCTCCAATTGCTTATAGACACGTTTTAATGAATGTATTCAGTTACTTTATGTTCCGCTCATTGCTAACACAGATGTGCAAATGCACAACCATATCTTATCTAGTCCCTGTGGTACTAAAAAAAGTACTTTAAACTGAGTTAAGATTCATTAAGATTCCCTATAAATGGAACTAAGTGGCCTAGGCCAACCCATTAAACACAACATCCCCCATAGCAACCTAACTTTACAGCTGGCTCAAATCAGTCAGATCTGTGTGTCTAAAATATTTAGTTAAAAACATTAATAAAAACTAGTTAGAAAACTGGAAAAATTGCATTTATTACCTGTCCCTACTCTCTAAAATAAATGATTAAATGAGTGCCAGTAACAGGAGTGAATTCCAGTAACAGGAATGAGTGCCATCGACAGGAGTGATTTTTTTGTCATAAATATCAATTATTTGAACTTGTAGTCAACAATTTTTTTGTATTCTCTCTTTCTCGAGAGAAAATCAAAGAAATGAGTGGACTTGCTTTTTTAACCATGCTGAGTTTTGTAACCATTTTTGGATTAGAAACCTCGTAAAAAATTAAGTGAAGCTGCCTGAGATTGACCAGTACATGTTTTGAACAGTTAAATATATAGGTACCACTTTAAAATAAGACTACCTTTATAAAGGGTTTATAAAAGGTTTATAAATGTTTATTATTGTTTATTAATTATGTTGCAAATACTTTAAACCCCGATAATAAGCAGTTCATAAATATATAACACATAAACAGAAATGGCAACAGTGAGCAGAATTTAGCAAAATAGTGATTCCACACTCATTTATACTGGCAAACCTCTTTTATCTTTCTAGATACTGATTTCACTTTGCGTTTTCCATCAATCAGCATTAAACCTGTCATATAAATATATTTATAATTATGTTTAACTATTTACTATAAATTAAATGACTGAAAAGTAAACAATCAATTACCGTTGCCTTTTCAATTTATGTGTTCCAAAGAAAATGTTTAGGAAAACGAGTCGATCAGGAAAAGCACTGTGTCTACCTCAACTTGTGAATTCTCTTCAGACAGAAACTAACAGCACTTGGAACAGCATGGCAGTTCATTACTGTGTTATTTGTGCAAAAAACACATCAGTGTTCTATGCTTTGCCTTTTAATTCAGTAGTACACCTGAGATAGGTAGATGTATGTTTAGAACTGTTCTGTTTACAATAGTTAAAATCCACCCTGGGATTTGGTTCCAACTTGCTACCGTTCAGTCAACAAAACCCAGGGGTGGATTTTTACTTTTTCCTAGACCTGGACTGCACACCTCTGTGTGTTTCCATAGGTTTACATAGGATCTCCGGTGGATTTTACATTTTACAGAAAAGAACACAAAAATAAATACAAAACAATACAAACAATAACAATACTTTATCTCAGTACGTCCAATACGTTCACGTTTCAATCGATGTGTTGTAACTGCTTATCAATGTTTTTAAGGCATTTACAACTCAATCAATAATAATTAATAATCTAAGTTAAAAACCATTTATAAATCCTTTATAAGGGTGGTCTTATTTTAAAGTGGTACCAATATATGTATTAAGAGATTTAGAGTTAAAAAAAGATATATATAAGTTTATTTTGGAAGTGTTACAACAAGCAAATGGCTCCTATTTAGTGGAATGGCCCATAACTCAAAAAACAAAAACTTTTAAAAAAAAATTTTAAAAATACTAATAGTTTTTATAGTTCTCCCAAATAAAAAAAATACATTGCTTTTAATTCTTTGCAAAGACCTTAATGGGCTAATATAAAGAACATCATGACAGGTCTGAAGGTGAAATGTCTTTTGAAAACAACTACCAAGCCAAAGGACTCGAAAAGAGGCTACCTCAATGTCTCTAAATATAGCCGGAGAACGTGGAATTGGTGCACGTGGAGCGTATGATTTGTTCCGAGGTGAAAGTGGAGTCGCTTTTTTAATCCCCTCCCCAGCGTGTAATAAACGCTGTGCTGCTGACTTCATTTTGGGTTGGGAGGTGAGCACTGACAGCGCAGTAACTCAGAAAGAGAAAGGGAGATTAAATTTGCTTCTGTCCGAGTGTTCCTGCGTCCGTCTGCGCCCTTGAGCCAGACGACCGTCTTAATTAGCTCCTCCAACGTCACCTGTGGACAATGCGGCTCAGACTCCTCCAACTTTCCTGCCCTTTTCTCTTTCTCCTTCTTCTTTCTGTTTTCTATTCTGGTTCTGTCTCTCTCGCTCTTTCTCTCTCCTTGGCGCTTTATGAAAGATGCATGCGGAGAGATGTGTACAGTATGGAGGGGATTACTACAGCCTGTGTGTGTTTTACCAACCAATTCTCTACCTCCCCGAGGGAGAAGAAACTGCTTTTGTGTTTGACATGAAATATTCAATGTTTACTCCTCTTAAACACCTTGCTCTAGGAGGCAGGTCGTGGGGACTGGAAGCCGGCGGAGACGCGGGCAGGGTTTCTGACAGGTTCTCGTGTTCAGCTGTCGCGCTTGCTCAGGTTGACGGGGTGAACATGACTCGTATCGGTGCGGGCGTGGCTACAAATTGACCGCTTTTCACAGTTCTTGGCTAATAAATTTTGAGTTACCTCGTCGTTGTGCGTGAATTTCTGTTCTGTTCAATTCAGTTTCTGAATCAGTTTCTCTGATTTTGCTATTTATAGGTTTATGTTTGAGTAAAATGAAGACTGTCGCTTTACTCTATAAACTACGGACAATATTTCTCCCACATTCTAAATAAAAATATGATCATTTAGAGCATTTATTTGCAGAAATGAGTTTTCAGACCTCAAATAATGCAAAGAAAACAAGTTGTTCATATTCATTAAGATTTAAGACATCAGAAATCAATATTTCGTAGAATAACCCTGGTTTTTAATCACAGATTTCATGCATCTTGGCATGATCTCCTCCACCAGTCATACACACTGCTTTTGAATAACTTTATGCCTTTACTCCTGGTGCAAAAATTTCAAGCAGTTCAGCTTGGTTTGATGGTTTGTGATCATCCATCTTCCTCTTGATTTTATTCCAGAGTTTTTTAATCTGGTAAAATTAAAGAAACTCAATTTTTAAGCGGTCTCTTATTTTTTGTCCAGAGCTGTTTTTTTTTAACATTTTAACATATCTTAATTAAGATTTTTACAATAAACACTTTGTAGGAGTTGTAATAACAACAAACTCAAACTGGAACAAGAGCTCTGTACACTGCAGACTGTATTGAGGTGAGCGATTCAGAAGCTATGTTTACATTACCAGGCTGAAGTGACTCAAATCTGGCTCAAATCTGATTTTTTTGGGGCTGTGTGAACGTGCTGAATCTGATTTTTTTTAAAAAATCAGATTTGAGTCACGTTCATATGTGTTCCTAAATCAGATACATATCTTACCTATGGACATGTGACATGAAAGTGAACAGTCAAATCAGAATCCGTCATGTGGTTCTCTCTCGAACCCACACATCTCTTGGTGCAGTTGTGAAGCTATGGCTGCAAAAAACAGCAAAAGCAAACCACCTGGTCTTTTTTTACCTCCTCGACCTGAGCATGTACTTCAGACCAGCTGTTTGTTGTCTCTCCACTCCAGCAAAAGATGCTTCACATATGCTAATGCTGCTAATGGATTCATTTCACCTTCATAAAGCTACAAGTCTTCTCTCAAATATGATTTTTTTTTTTTTTGTTATTGGTGAAGAAGGCAACATTTATACATTAGTATTAATGATGCATGTGAGGCGTTTCAGGGACAGATCCGTTCACATTACACACAGATACAGGTCACTTACATTTGTGAATGTGAACTGTCAAGAGAACCAAATCTGATCTGAGAAAAAAATCGGATTTGAGCAATGTGGCTTGTAATGTGAACGTAGCAAGAGTGAGTATTGAGGATTTAGGCTCAGTGCATTAAGGTAGCAAAATATAGAGCAAGGTAAAGGTCCCAAAATTGCCTATAAAGGGTTCACTTACTTTTTCTAGCCTGCACTAACTGTGGACTGTGGGTTCCGAGGCATGATATTAATTTTGTTACATTGTGTCTGAAGCACCACATGCATGCTCACTTGCATGCATGTGAATAAGTAACAGGTGCACACTCACCTGAGGCGGTTGGTGTAGGTGTCCACGCAAGTCTTCATCTTGGCCAGCAGCATGCCGACAGAGGTCTGGCTCTCTGAGCGCTCCTCGTCTTCCTCTTCTTCGCTGGCGTCGCCTGAGAGCGGCAGCAGCAGCGGCACCAGCCCCGTGCACGTGGAGATGGCCCTCAGGAGCTCCAGCAGAGCACGATAGAGAGGAACATGGCGAGCCATGTCCAAAACTGAGAGAGAGAAAAAGAACAAATAGAGAGAGAAAGAATTTAATATAAGGCTTATATAGATGAAGAGAACACTTCTACAGACACTTTCTAGAAACCCAAGGACCATTTACACTCAGCACTTATTCATACACCGGTGAGAAGCAGCAGCCAATAGCACACAGCGAACTACCAGAAACAACCGTCCACCTGGAGGACTGATCTCCATGTTTTTGGACTGTGGGAGGAAACCCATGCAGACACAAGGAGAACATGAAAACTCCACCCAGATAGGGACTTGAACCCAAGACCTCAGAGCTGGGCACTGAACATGCTAAACACCAAGCCACTGTATACTGTATGCTGTATGCCAGGGGTGTCCAAACTTTTTTTGTTGGGGGCCAGAAGGAGAAATATATGTGCAGTCACTGGCCACAGACTCTGTAATAAAACAAATAATGAAATATACTACTTATAATAATACTTTTTTTCTTAATTACTATCATTCACACACCATTTTACTTGAGTTACTATCTTTATCCATCTTTGACAGTGTTGTGTAAACTAAGATTTTCAAATTGATGTTTCGTTTTATAATGTCTCTTAATATTATACTCCTAATTAGGCAACTGATTCCTGACAAATTAAACACACACACTTCCCTCTGAACATGTTCCCAACATGCCTGAAATTTTCTTTTTTCATTTCTTTGGAGTTGTTAAGACTCTTTGGTGCGTTTTCTGCGCCACAACTGCGAATTCTTGTGGCTTTTAGACTCTTTGTCCCATTTTCTGCGCTACAACTGCGCATTCTTGCCGCATATAGACTCTTTGGTCTGTTTTTCGCGCTACAACTGCGCATTCTCGCCACTTTTAGCCTCTTTGGCCCATTTTCTGCGCCACAACTGCGCATTCTTGCTGTATATAGACTCTTTGGCCCGTTTTCTGCGCCACAACTGAGCCATCTTGCCGCTTTTAGACTCTTTGGCCCGTTTTCTGCGCCACAACTGTGCATTCTTGCCGCATATAGACTCTTTGGTCTGTTTTTCGCGCTACAACTGCGCATTCTCGCCGCTTTTAGCCTCTTTGGCCCATTTTCTGACACCTAGCGTTTACACTTTGAATCTCACATTATAAAAACCTGCGGGCCAACTTCAATTTTATTTCTAAAATTCCTCACGAGCCACTTCAAAAAAGGAAACAGGCCGCAAATGGCCAGCAGGCCATGGTTTGGACACCCCTGCTGTATGCTAAGCTCCACAAAACCCACCAGCACAGCTGAAACCCAGAACAGAACCAGAACCAAAACCAGTCTTCTTCTGAAGATCAATTTCAGATCAAAGCAGAGCCAACCATGACAATTTACACACACATTACATTCTACCCACTCAATAATGAATTCTCTCTTCTCTATTATGTATGAGACTTGGCAGCTCGTGTGATACGACCAGCGCGATGTGACTGAATTACTACCAAGAGCCAGGCCAACACATGCACTGGGACCAGAAGAGACAGGGCTTCCCTCCGCTTAATCCCAGAGATGGAAGAGCAGAGATAGACTATGTCACAGTCTTCTCTTTTCAGGCTGTTTGAGCACTAAAGCAGGACGAAAAGAGGAAGCAAGAACAAGCATTAATGTGTGTTTAAGAGGAGAACCGATCACTATCTGTCTGTCTCAAACATCATCCAATTTCCAAAAAAGCAGAAACAATCAACAAGCAATAATATCAAGATCGTGAACGTTGAAAAGACTAGCCTTAACTATCCGGACAGGATTAGTTTCTCAAAGGGACATCTGTGAAAAATAATTGCATCCGGACTGCAGTTGAAAAAACAAGACGAGTGAGTTTTTTGGCTTTCTCGGTCTCGTGACATCGTGTTCAGTAGCTCCTCCATTTCCACTCGCTGTTGTTTACTTGGATCTCTGTGGAAACGTGTGCTCTAAGTGTAATAATGGTGCATGGCAGTGGACGAATAGCTATTTTATTAAACGCGAGGTGACAAAACTCAGAGATGTGGATCCGGACAGGACTTAAATTAGCGGAGGACCACAGAGTTCAGCCAAAACAGTAAATAATTCGGCCTGTAATTTTTTCAGAGGATGTCTAATTACCTCAGGACCCCCTGAGAAACTAATCCCATCCAGATAGGGCTTTAGATAGGCCAATAGCAAGACAACAAGGTCATGGACGGTTTTATTGCACAAATGTATTTCTGTGTTTTGAAACCACGGACACAGTTTGTAATGACCACTAATGACTTTCATTTTAATGGTAAGTTTTTATACTCTTTTGGGAACATAAAGATATGCTTATTTTACATAAGTGTATTTCACTCATTTTCAAATGATGCTAAACAAAATCAACAGGAAATAAAAGCTGAAAAAAAAGAAAAAAATAGGAAAAGAGAAAGCCTTTCATAGGGATGTGTTTATGATCTGTTGGCCATGTCTGGTGGCTTCTAGTATGTCGTCCTTGTCGTGCAAAATAGCAATTTCACAGGAGAAGGAAAAAACTGGATGATATAATCTCAAATAAATGCTTTTATTTCTTTCTTTAAACTAATAAATTTACTTTTACTTGAATAACTGTACGATTATTAAAATGAATAATGCATTACAGCATTTATTTTGGTACATGCTAATCAAGTTGTTCAGCAATGAGGATGTCTGCTTTCGGTACAGTTTCATATTTCGGGTGTTTTTTATTTTTTTTTCAGCTAGCATAATGACCACAGAAACCACCTGCGATTCCATAGCTACTACAAAGCAACCGCACAGGAACCACCTGCAATATCATAGCCACCATGTTTTAAAGGAGAACTCCAGTGTAAAATAGACTTTTGGTGTAGTAAACCAGAAAAAAAAAGTACTTACCTTTGATGAACAGCACACCTCCATTCTCCCACAGCATTCAGAGATCCAGAAATTTAACAGTTTAACAGGATTCTAGCAAGAAGGTTTGGAGCTACTTTGAGCTGGATAACGGTGGAAAAAGCTATTTATCGGGGCAAATTATACCCCGTGTCACCCAGTCTGAAGGGTGTTTGGACAAACCGTTAAAACATCAGGATCTCCGAACGCTGTGGGACAATAAAGGTGTGCTGTTCATCAAAGGCAAGTACTTTTTTATCACAGATCAAAAGCACATCAACCCCCTGGGATACCATAGCAACCACATAGTAACAGCACAGAGACCACTAGAGACACCATAGCCACCATGTATCAATAGCACATTAATCACCTGGGACACCTTAACTTTCAGCTAGCATCATTACAGAAATGAGCTGAAACACCATAGCAACCACATAGCAACAGCATATTAAACACCAGGGATACAATAACACTCAGCTAGCATCATTACAGAAATCAGCTGGAACACCCCAGCAACCACATAGCAACAGCATAGTAACCCCTAAGATCTCTCTCTCTCTGTGTCTCTCTGCTGGACACTGCCACGGGAGCTGGCACAGAGAGCTGCTTGACTGTGATGTGTGAGGGCTCTTTGTGTGCTTAAGTGCTTTAGGGGGGTGGGGGGGCGTCCGTAATCCATTTGTGACACGTTCAGGTCTGAAAAAGAGAGAGAGAGAAAGAGAAAGAGAGAGCGCGTGAAAAAGAGCTTGCTTTAAAGTGAGAGCACTGAGCAAAAGAGAGAGAACGTTCAGGAGAAGACAGAAGGAAAGTAAGAGAGACTTAAAGAAAAAGAAATGGCAGTGAGAGGAAAAAGAAAGAAAGAACAAATGGATGAAAGCAAGAGAGCAGAGAAAGAAGAAAATAAAGAGAGGGAAACAGGCAGAAGTCAGACAGTTTGAGAGTGAAAAAGATGAAAGCAAAGTAAGAAAACTTGACAAAAAGAGAGTGCAAGAGAAAAGACAGAAGGCAAGACAGCAGATCTAACAGAATAATAGAGAGAACAAGAGAATACAAATGAGAAAGCAGGTGCAAGAGAGTGAGCAAAGGAAAGAAAAAGAAAAGACTGCAGGCGCAAGAGAGCACAAGTTTGAGAGAGAGGAAAGAAAGAAGTCAGAAAAAAGAAAGCAGCAATACTGAAAGAAAAATGAGAAAAACAGTGGAAGAGCCAGATAAGAGAGAACCAGAGAGAGAACCAGACAAAAAGTGTAACAAGTGCAAGAGTGCGAGAGGAGTGACCGGATGAGTAAATGAGTAGAAGTGTGTGAGAGTGACACATGGGAGAGCGAGAAAGTTAAGAGTGTGAAAGTGATGGAAAGAGAGTGTGCAACAGTGAGTTACATTTAGAAAGAGTGTGAGAATGAGGTATCGAGAGAGAGAGAGAGAGAGCGTGTACAGATCATGTTGTACAGAAAGAAAGAGAAAGACAGATAATGAAAAAGAGTGCAGAGAAGGCGAGTGAGAGAATGAGTGAGAGGTGACCTAAAGAGTGACCTGTAGAAAAAGAGAGAGAAAACTAAAAAGGAGAAAGAAAGGCTGTGAGAAAGCACATACATGAGAAAATCCTAATAAGAGATAGAGCGAGAGATAGGAAATAAGAAAAGAGATAGGCAGTAAGAGAGAGCGTGAGACAGAGAATATGTGAGAGCACCCAAGTTGGGGAGAGAATTTGAATTAAGACTGAAAGACAGTGAGTGAGTGAGAGAGAGAGAGAGAGAGATAGAGAGTAAGAGAGAGAGAGCATTTGATTAAAGAAAGTGTGTGAAAGCAAGTGAGTGAGTAAAGGGGGAGAGAGCGCGAGAGAGAGATAAAAAATGAATAAAAAGATGCACTGGTTTAGCTCAAGTGGGTTGCTCACTTTCTGAATGGCTTGTGTTTGCCAAATGTGGTGTGTGTGTACGTGTGTGTGTGTGCGGGTGTATGTGTGTGTGTGTGTGTGTACCACAGGGAATGTTCTTCACGGATATAAGGGCGCTTTTTTCTGGCCGTGTCCCAATTCACTAGCCGGGGCAGCGGAAGTATACTGGAGCGCGACCCTGACGACATGGGTTTACCTGCTTTGAGATCAACTGTTCTGCAATTGGGTTCAACAACCCTCGGGGCTGGAGAGCTACTAGTCTGTAGCACACCATCCCATTACACTTCATTTTCCCAAACAGAATTTTTTTTGTGGCCCACCATGTAATGGCTTGGAAAATATCTGGCCCGCTGCCAAACTTAATTGCTGACCCCTTTTCAGTTTAATGAAGAACCATTTAACCGCAGTACAACTACAAACTACAAATAGAACAGTAGTAATTACAATAACCTGGACATGAAAACAGTAACACGTCTAAAAATCCCAACCCAGAGGCATCCACTCTTATTGTTCAGTTTGTTGAAATGGTCTTCCGGTTCCTCCTCCTCCTCCCTCAATGTCAGCCCGCTTGTGCATTCTCCTCGCGCTCCTTCTGTTCTAGTCCATCTCTCCTTCAGCATCATTTCATTCAGACGCTAACTGATTTACTGCGCACAAATACACATCTCTCTCAGCTCCCTCTCTCTTCCTCTTTCATCAGACATTCAGAACCATGTCCGATTGGGCGGATGATAAACAGTGCTAGCCCATGCACCGAGGACGCGGGGACGTGGGCAAGAGTCCAGCCTGACCTTCTCGTCGTCTCCAGGGCCGTTCCAGGCTAAGTAAAGCTTTCAGAATGGGACGGGGACGAGCGGGACAGACGGCGGGACACCTCATACCCATTTAGAAGTTTGTGGAGGAGCTCATGAGTTGATTCACAATACTGTGAATGCCTATTCTGGTCCAAATAAAAACGTGTGTTTTGATTGACTAGAATTCTAGAATTAGCCTCTTTGAGTTGTAACAATTCAAATGCATTACACTGTACATTGCTTACGAAAACCTGGATGTGCAAGGTGTGCAGGAAATATTGCTAGTTGATCTACAAGGAAGAGCAAAAGGAGCTTAGCAGCTGCAAAAATGACGATGTAACAGGCTGCGGCCTTTTACCACGAATCAGTCAAGGAATGTCTGGTGTGCTAGAGCTGCCCCGGTCAATCACAAGTAAACACTATTATTAAAATATTGTAATACGGCAAAAATATTGAGTCTAGAAGCAACATCAGCTCAAGTCAGGCCTCAGAAAGATGGTTTTCATTAAGGTCACCTTTTGTTATGCATAGTGTAAAGCTGGAGTGAGCCACCCCAGTCTCAGAACCCCACACCATGACATTGGTTTTAAACTTGTTGCTGATAACAGACTGGACGGTCTTTTAGATATTTGGTCTAAATCATACTCTATCTCCATGTCCTCCAAAAAACAAGATCTGGGATAATAAGTCATAGTCATCCCAGAAGCTTCCAAGCCCAAAGAAGTTGATGCTGCTTCTAGACATGGTTGACATAAGGCTCCTGTTTTGCAAATGCAGGTATGATACATTTATCGTAAATTAAATAAAGCATTACAAGACAAAACAATAAATACTAGTGCATCTCAAAAAATAAAATATCATTGAAAAGTTACTTCATTTCAGTAATTCAGTTCAAAATATGAAATTCATATATTATATAGATGTATTACACACAGAGTGATCTATTTTAAGAGTGTATTTATTTTATTGTTGATGATTATGGCTTACAGCTAATAAAAATCCAAAAATCAGTGTCTCAGAAAATAAGAATATTATATAAGACCAATTGGTGCTTTTGGCAGTGTGGGCACACTGTGCCAAGTCCTGCTGGAAAATGAAATCCGCATCTCCATAAAATTGATATAATGCAGTGGAAACACCAGAAGATGACATGTCTCTTCAAACCATCACTGATTGGTGGAAACTTCACACTAGACCTCAAGCAGTTTGGACTGTGTGTCTCTCCACTCTTCCTCCAGACTATGATCCCTTGATTTACAAATGAAATGTAAAATTTACTGATGATCAGTGATGGTCTGGAGTTTGGAGATGAATCTGGGTTTGGTGAATGCTATCTATGGTAGAACTAGATAATAGTTAGAAATTACAACTATATCTGTGCCAACAAGGTTTGAGGAGTTTGGATTTGAGAACATCCAGAGATCTGAACAGATCCATGACCTCGACCCCACTCAATACCTTTGGGATGAACTGGAACGCTGACTGTGAGCCAGGCCTTCTCATTTATCATCATTGACTGACATTACACATGCTCTTTGACAGAACAGTCAGGAATTCCCACTGAGGCACTTCAACACACTCAAACACCAGCCTCCAAGAGCTGCAGAAGAAAAGCAACTCCATATTAATGAGCCTGGAGTTGGAATGGAATATAGCTCATATAGGACACACTTTTTAATAAAGAAATTTGTTAAAATTTAGATATTTAACTATGTCGGTACAATTATCAAAAACAGTTACATTCACATGTAAGAAGACAGCTCATTTCGGTTCATTTTCTGTTTGGATTTCTGTTCAGTGTTGTAGCCTGTTGTTAGAGCCTACTGTTCTGATTGTGAAAAAATACAATTTATTTTAATCTGATAGGTTTTTTTTTTTTCCTATGACAAACCTGATTAGGGCTGCAACTAATGATTATTTGGCTAGTCAAATAATTCTATGGGCATGGTGGCTAGTAATTTATTCATTCATTCATTCATTCATTCATAATCTGTCGATTTTTTATTGATTGTTAGTTATGAATTCCTGATTTCCAGCATTTTTATTAATAAGCCAAACCTACTTAGTCTTTAACTAATTCTGTAGTTGTATAAGGAACACACACCCTACCATTATTAAAAATGTTAGTGTTTACATAAGGAATTAAGCGGATACCTACATTAATTTGATCATCATTATTATTATATAAACACAACAGCAGCGTACCGTAATGTAAATATACCTGTGGCTGTGGTTCTTCAGCACTTTCACACAATGTCAGAGTCTAAAAAAGACCTTGTAAAGGGCTTTACATCTATTATTAAAAATGTTTGGATTGATTTTCTTTTACTCTGAATGGAACTGCTGCTGCATTTAAGGTGGAACAGAAACTTCAATAAACGTGAGAACCATATAAATGTACTAAAGATAAGACAGATTTTGTTTAACTACTCTAGCAGGCTCTTGTAACACTGAGTGAGAGAGAAAATAGAACCCGTCGCTAACGGTAGCGTCTCAAACCACAGCTTGTGTAGGAATTGCTGGTCGAAATGCCACATTTAAGGTGGAAGGAAAAACTAAGGGGGCAAATGCTAATCTTTGTTAACTTGTTCATTAAAAATGAGTGAGAAATAAAGTTACTAAGAAGAAGACACATGTTGTTTAACTACTCTAGCAGGCTCCAACATGCATCCAGTTTAATGGTACTTTCCTGCCATGGCTTTGGCTGGTTCACTGCCCCACATCAGGGCGTAGCAACTGTACTTATGTGTATAATAATGTAGACTCAACAAATCGATTATTAATCAAATCTTAGTTGTTACAGTCCTAAATATAATTTAAACAACTGTAGTACACTGCCGCACTTACAGTATCACAATATATTGAGATAAACATTTGTAATACGTAATACGTTATCATATCCCAAAAGTTCTTGCCGATACGCAGCACAAGGTTTAATCTGCTGTGGAATGCATTTATATTCAGTGTATTTGTGCACTGTCATTTCCGGGCAATACGCCTCAACTTTTTTCACACAAATTGAACATTGTGGCTACTATACGTTTTTTTTTTTGTTTACGGGCTAACAAGCTTCAAAAGTGCTTTACTAGCCCAAATAAACTGTTTTCAAAAGAGATAAGCGTGTTCATTAGCGTATTCCGCTGTTCCCTGAGTGCAGAAGCCAAAGCGCAATATAGGCTAGGCTATTAATAAGCTGCAGTAGGCATGGACAATATTTCGATATCGGTATTTATCGCGATAAGAAATGTTTCAATAACGGTGATATCATTTTTGTGATATATCAATATGTATTATTTACAGACAGGCGTTTTTAAGCGGCGTCAGTTCACTGCAGCCCTGAACATAGCCGGGCTACGTCAGTGCGTGATGACGCAATCATACAGGCACGTAGCCAGATAGGCTAGGCTAGGCTAGACTAGACCTGGGTCGCCTCCTCTCCGCTCCGCACTGCACCTAAAATCTCCCGCGCATACCTGTCAAGTTTTAGATTTAAAAATAAGGGATATTTTCCTATGTACGCTTAAAGCCGCCCCACCAGCCCAAGGAAGGTTCAGTATCCCTTACATTTTAAGACAGGTTTACAAAAAATCTTTTGATACAGCCAAATTAAAAACCCTTTTCTATATATTTTTTAAAAAGTTAAGATTTCATGTCTTTTTTTGGCATAAATGCACTCTTTTATATGATATATTTTTTATTTATTTAATGGATTTAAAATTGAACAAAGGGTGCACAAATTCGGCAAAATGACTGTTGGTGACCTAAAAATAGTATTATGAGCAAAAAGGACATGGACCAGATATATTCCATCAGTAAAAATTAGTCCTAAGTGTCCTACACAATTAATAATTTTTAATGAATACTTCTTTCTTTTGATCACTCCACCCCTGATTAGTTCAGTTAATTTCGGTCCTCTCCACATTTTTAGTTAAACCGAGTCACAAGCTGTATTTTTTGATTTTAAAAGGTTTAAT
The DNA here is from genome assembly GCF_023375975.1 of Astyanax mexicanus. Lineage (NCBI taxonomy): Eukaryota > Metazoa > Chordata > Actinopteri > Characiformes > Acestrorhamphidae > Astyanax > Astyanax mexicanus. The sequence goes on along the minus strand of NC_064421.1, from coordinate 33,291,755 downwards.
CTGTGTGTTTTATTTTGGAGACGAGTATTTTTAAGCAGCTATCAGAAAAATATCATCACAGTTTTGCATGATTAGCCTACCGTTACCTTTCTTTTAGAAAAATCGCTGAATATCCACATATGTTTTAACATCAGCAGCTCCAACTAGCTGCCTGAACTCACAGCGACGGGGGGGGGGGGGGGCTTCCCCACACTGACCCTCCTTTGCAAGCTAATTGGCTGTTTCTCTTGAAAGGCGGGACTTTCTCCTTGAACCGGCTCCACGATTGGTTAAGAGACACAGAGCAGTCAGTGCCCTGTCTCCTGAATAATATATATGTTTTTTTTATCTTAATATAATACGGGAAATTTACGGGAAAATACTAATACGGGAGGACGGCGGGAAAGAGGAGTAAAATACGGTAGTTTCCCGGCCAAAACGGGAGACTTGACAGGTATGCTCCCGCGATGAAGCGAAACTGACCATAACCGAGCGGATCTCCGCTCTGCACCTAAAACCCGCCCGCGATGAAACGAAACCGTCTCTAACCGAGCGGATCACCGCTCCGCTCCGCACCTAAAACCTCCCGCGATGAAACGAAACCTACTCTAACCCGCTCGTTTTCATCGCAGGACATTTTAGATGAAGAATGAGCGGATAGTTGGGGGAGGCAGGTCTAATTCAGTGGTTCGGCGTTCAAAGGTTTGATAAACTTCAGACTTCAGCTTGCTCCAAATTGTTCTGGAGAGTGGAGCCGACCAGCAACAGTAATACATTCGTTCCTCCACCTCAAGCAGATTCACTACACACAATATCTTCCTTATTCTGGCTAAAACACTTTTGTAGTTTATGTTGTATATAAGTTATTTATAGTTTATATAGGTTTGTTTATTTGACAGGGATATCATGTTCCCTTCCCTATTCTGGTTGAAGCACTTTTGTTTTGATCTGTTAAATATGTTTACAAAAGAATAAGAAGCTCTGCCTCTGTTGTAATGTAAAGTTATTTATATTGGTAATTTGTATATAGATTATAGGTTTATGTTTGATATGTTTTTATTTTGCTACATGCTAATTAAAGTGAGTATTGATTTATTCTGATCATTTTTTATTTATAAAGTATTATACAGTTTTTTTGTGAGAGGAGGCTTTAAAGACTTAAATTTAAAATTTCAGACATTAGTGTACAGATTTCCATTGCAGGGATTCTTAGCAGTTTTTCTGAGGCCTTCAAAGTATTTATATCGTTATCCAAATTATATCGTATCGACCGAAATTAAGGAATATATTGTGATATAAATTTTGGCCATATCGTCCAGCACTAAGCTGCAGGCTATAAATGTAACTAACTGATGGTAATCACAGCAGCCCTGTAACAGATTATGAGCGGGAAATGCTCTTTTCGCTCCGAGCTTCTTAAACTGGCAGCCCAAGTAATTAATCTACTTTTCCCTTTTAATATTATGACTTTACTCTTGTGACTTTTCCTGGAAGACCACTGTATTTTTTTTTTTTTTTAAACCACCCATGTCCCAGCACTGTTCTGGGACGTAACATTAATTGTCTACATAGCCTATTCAATTAAAAGTGCAGCTTATAGCCAGGCGCAGCCTGTATATGTAATTTTTTTTAATATAAATTATAGCATATTTTTGGTCCTGTATAAAATGGGTTGTTAGTCTATTTCATTAACATGTTGTAATGTCGATGGTTATGAAGTAAACAATATTAATGAGAGAAGAGCTTCTATATCAGAATAGGTATCGCTACTAGAAAATGTACAATGGTATTAAATAAGAACTAAGAAAATGTGGATCGGCCAATCACTGAAGCTATTCAGACCTTTAAAAGGTTATTGAGACTCGCAGATCTTCCATGTAGGTCCAGGTTTAATAAGCCCATCCAAATTGGGGGCCTTTTTCGACCAGAACAGGGCTATCCAGGACACAAAGACACACACACACACACACCCTCGAAATGTATTCGTCTCTTTTCCCAATTCGACGCAGCACACACCCAAACACACACTCTCATTAGTGTCAGTCTCACTGTTCTATTTCTCCTCTGACTTACACAGAGTCAAGGTGTCTCACATCAACCTTTCCGGAGACAGTGAGGTTTTTAGAACAGAAGGAGGCGGCGGGGTGGCAGGTGTTGTCTTTGCCGAAGGATTTGGAGTGAGACTAAGATGAACAATCCCTCTGCTCTAACTCACCATCAATACACACCTCACACAATAACAACCTGCCATCAATACACACCCGCTATATACAGCACGCCATCAATACACAAATAGAATCAGTCAACAGCACAAACCACACACTGCTCTGTCACCCGGCCGTCAGCCCGTCTCTTTATTACCAATCATTAATAAAACATGCTGTATATCATACACCCGTCCACCACATCCCATCCATCTGCTGGACAGAGCAAACAGTCCTTTATTAGAGAAGTTGTGGGGGAAATTTGGCCTGCAGTGAAGCATGATGCTCCCTCCACCATGCTTCACAGTTGGTACAAGGTTTCACTGTTTGGTGTTTTGACACTGGCTGCTGTTCTTTAAATTGTTTCAAAGTTATAACTAAATGGTAAACGGAACAATATAAATATTTTTAACATTACATTGAAAGCTAAAAAAAACAAAAAAAAAACACACATACACAAAAAAAAAACTAAATAAAAATATACTCTAATTAATTATTCCTAACAATGGGGTTTCAAGAGTTCTGTACTACACCACTGTGCATATCTACAGATGAGGCAAATAAAACACTGGCATCAAGTAAGAATGGTGGACAATGCTAGATCTGTCACAGAAAAAAATAAACAACAATTTTATTTCACGTTTTTATTTGTAGGCGCTAAAACAGTAACAAAACTATGGTGAGAATTAGAGGTGCGCAATATGGCCCTAAAATAATATCACAATATTTCACAGCATTTTCACGCTAACGATACTCTTGTCGATACAACAGAACAATGAATTAAAACAAATACTTCAAAAATACACTACTGCAACAAAATGAAAACAAAAAAAAAATTAATACGATATGATATGACACACCCCTTACTTTTATAAAAAAAAAAATAAATAAATAAAAATACAATTTATTTATTTTTAGATTCATAACAGAATTCAATGTTCCAGAATGTCATGATACTAATAACGCACTCCATATATCTCTATATATGCAGGATCAAAGTAAAATAAATGATACTGTACAGATATAATATGTCTGTATTAAATATATAATGGGAAATAAGAACTGTGTGATTTTTTTCTTTGCTGTTCTTCACAGATGGTAAACTGTTATTAAACTGTTTAAAATTATATATAGTGTCTTGCAAAAGTATACGGTCCCCTTGAACTTTTTATGTGCAAAAAGGTGCTCTGGTCACATGAAACCAAAATCAAACCTTTTGGCCACAGCGAAAAATGTTATGTTTGGCGTAAAAGCAACACAGCTCGTCACCCTGAACACACCATCCCCACTGTCAAACATGGTGGTGGCAGGATCATAGCAAAACTGATAGAGACAAACCCCAAGCGATTTGCAGCTGTAATTGCAGCGAAAGGTGGCGCTACAAGGTATTAACGCAAGGGGGGCGAATAATATTGCACGCCCCACTTTTTTTTTGTTTTTCACTTCTAAAAAAAAGCTTAAAATATCCAATACATTTTGTTCCACTTCACGATTGTGTCCCACTTGCTGTTGATTCTTTACAAAAAAAATCTATATTTTAATTTCATATCTGTTCATATTATGTTAGAAGCCTGAAATGTGGCCAAATGTATGGCGTCACATCAATGTCAAAAGTCGGGGCGCAAAAATACCAAGTGAAAAAATTAACCAGCGTGTTTTAACATTTTGCATGTGTAAATTAATCATGAGCACAAATGTTAAACTAGCGAAAAAAAAAAAAAAAAAAGGGAATCGTGTGCACGCTGAAGAAAATGTTGCTCTCGAGCTTCATTTTTCTCCTCTCTAGTTGCCGTCCTTCTGTCTCCACCCTCCTCCGGCTCGTGGAGGTAGGCGGTCCGTCACAAACCCTGGAGATATCAGCCAATAGCGTTCGCTGAGGGAGGTGAACCCAGCCCCGGTAATTCAGACAGCGCGCAAGGAAAAAAAGCACCCAAGAGGAGAAAAATGAAGCTCGAGAGCAACATTTTATTCAGCGCGCACATGATTCTCTTTTTTTTGCTCGCTAGTTTCACATTTGTGCTCACGAGAAGTTCATTTACACACGCAAAATGTTAAAAGACGCTGGTTAATTTTTTTCACCTGGTATTTTTGCGCCCTCGGATTTGACATTGATGTGACGCCGTACAAAGGTTGAAAAGTTTAAGGGGGCCGAATACTTTTGCACATGTATTCAGTACATGTATTTTCTCATCTGTTCAAAACTGTTTTGCTATACGACAGACGTTAATAAATGAATGTGTTTCTGGTTAGTAAGTCTATTCCACCCAGGCACTGCTGGCAACAGAGTCTGAACAGATCCAGGTTTAATTCTTTACCCGTTCCGCACTGCCAAGTGGAAAAACACCAACAGAGACACTGGTTAAGATCTGGAGAGGCATAGAAAAAGCAAAAAAAAAAAAAAAAAATCAGAATCTGAAAAGGACTGAAAGACAAAAAGAAAGAACACAACATGGCAACCAAGCACAGCAGTGGAAAGCCTGCCATGGAGAAAGCAGGCTCAGCCAAGCTCCAGCATCAATAATGCAGCAGAACGAGAGATACAACAAGCCGAGCGCATCTCCATCCCCTTTTCACACTCCTGTCTCTCTGAGAGCGAGAGAGAGAGAGAGAGAGAGAGAGAGAGCATGCAGCACAAACGACAAGCTGTCCTGACGGCCACCGGATCTGACCCTCAACAGCATGCAGACTGCGTATCGAGTCGGTCTGGATCCAGACTTTTTAAGGATCACACATATTTGTCCTCACCGGGCTGAATCAAAAACAATGTGAAACTTTAACACGACTTTTATATATACTAGTTAGGGGTGGACAATATGGCCCTAAAATAATATCACAATATTTCATGGCATTTTACTCTTTACTCTTATGGAGGACTAAAAATGACATAAATGTATAAATAAATAAATCAATAAATCAATAAATGCACATATAGATGTATAAATAAATAAATAAATATATAAATGAATAAATAAATATATAAATGAATAAATAAATAAATAAGAAAGGTATTTATTTATTAATTACTTTATTTATTCATTTATATTTATTAATTTATTTATTTATACTTTTTTGGTCCTCCATATACTCTTGGCCATATGAAAAAATACTGAATTAAAAAAAAAAAAAAAGAATACACTACTGCAAAAAAAAAGAAAAAGAATATTGAATATTATTATTGATACGATGTGATATGGCACACCCGCAACAGAGACATTAAAAAACACTATCAGATTTGTAACAAAGGTCAATGATCCAGAATGTCATGATCCTAATAATGCACTCCAAATATCTATCTCCATATATCCAAGACTGAAGTAAAATAAATGATATTAGACAGATATAATCTATAATCGTCTCTAGCAGATCTGTAATGGGGAAATAAGAAAATGAATTTTTCTTTTGCAAAAGCAAAAAATAGTAGTACCCTGATGTGATATCATTAAGGGTGGCTGATATTTCAGGGTATTACATACTTTAATATAACAATGTTAAAAAGCGTTGGTGTTATTTATTTCGTACAATACGATATGGCACACTCCTAATAGTAGAAGGTCAGCAATTTCACACAAAAATTACGCAAAGTTAACCGTGCTAAGCACTTACTCTCTTTCGCCTATTGAGAGGCAAGTGTTATCGCCTGTAACCTGCTGTTAACCCCGTTTAGCACTGCTGGAGCAGCATTAGCATTACTGTTAACTGCGCTAAGTATATCGGACTGTAACCTGCGTGTTTACAGTGTTAAAACAAACTACAGGGGACAAACTGCTAGCTACCGACGCCCTGGCTTACCGGAAACCTCAGGGTTCCTCAGTGTAGCGCTGTCAGGTGGCATTAGCCAGTTAGCAGTTAGCTGCTAATGCTGCTGCACCCAGCCTTAGTAGAAATCTGAAAATCTAAGCTTGCTGAAAACAAACAGTAGTGCTTTTTTTTACTACAGTTTTGACCTGCTACCCAGTAGGGTAAAAAGTATATGACTAGGTAATGTCTGTTAGTTAATCACTAAATCTAAATCTAAACCTAAATTGATGGTACAAGACAACTGATTCAACTGATTCCATCAGCTAGTCTCAGCTTTTAAACAACAGGTAACCCATATAGGCTGCTTCTGAGTGAACATCTGCAGCCACACCGGCCTTTTATAGATAAGACTGGTGACTCAAAATCCTGCTGGATGATTCGTCACTGTCATAATGTCTCAGCAGATACATTGCCATATCACAAGCACTTTTGTCCTTTTTGTTACACTTGAATAACTTAAGTTAAACGCTCGGAAAATTGGCTTCACTCGAGCTCTAGATCAAACTCTAAAACGACATCCCCCCACCCCCCCACCTCCACACACACACGCACAACACACACGGCACCCACAGCTTTGATCCAACCCAGTCTCAGCATGTCAGCAATTAACTTAAAACCTTCTTCCTAATCATGTTCAACCTGTCAGCTGGTGACAGCATGTTGCTTTTGATGAACACTTCAAGGTATTTAGATTCAGATTGCAATACAGACACTGAACTGCTCACCGTGTTCTCAACCCTTTGATGCAGCGCACCAGCTACAGCCACACGAGAACATGCCACGAGAGTGCTGCTGCACTCACGCTTCAATCAAATGCCAATGAAAAATAAATGTCACATACACTAAAAAGTATACAGTATTAAAGGTTAAGACCTTGCATTATTTTAAAATGATCTGCACTGCAGACTCAAGTCTTGAATTTCTTGTCTCTTAATGTGTTTGAGAGCATCAGTTGTGAAGAGGTAGAGTTACAGGTCTACAGTGAATAGCCCTATTTGAGTAATGTTCTAATCCATAATATGGCAAAAACTACTCAAATAAGTAAAGAAAAAAATACTTTAAGAAATGAAGGTCAGTCAATAAGAAACATCTAAAGAACTATGAAAGTATCCCCAAGTGCAGTCATCGCAAAGACCATTAAAAACATTATGATGAAACTGGCTCTCATCAGCACCCTCTCAGGAAAGGAAGAGCAAGAGTTCCCTCTGTTGCACAGGATAAGTTTTTCAGAGTTCCCAGCCTCAGAAATCACAAGTTAACAGCTCCACAAATAAGAGCACCTAAAAACTTCACAAAGTATTTTTTTTTTTTTTAACACTCTTAAGTTAGCGTATTTGTTGCACTATAAGAAGCACAAAAAAAACTTGAATTTTCCCAAAAATCTTTGCTTGGCCTTGTATATGAATTTTACCAGTCAGGTTGTAAGGAGCAGTAAAGTCTCTCCGCTGTAGTACATCGTTATACAGGAGTTTCAGATTAGTCCTCCAGCAGTATTAGCATTAGCCGCTAACTGGGCTAAGTGCTAGCTCTTTCGACGTTCAGAGGTGAGTACATCAGGGTGAAGCCTGCGTGTTTATTGTGTTAAAACATAACATATCACTCAGGGTTCCTCAGTGTAGCGCTGGCAGGCGACACAAGCCGCAAACTAGCCGCAGCTAGCAATAGCACTTAGCCTCTAATGCTAATGCTGCTGCACCCAGCCTTAGTGGAAATCTGAAGATTTAAGTTTACTGTAAAGAAATGGAAGCGCTTTACTCACCCAAATAAACTTGTTTCACTTCAAAAGAAAATTTACTGAATTAGAAGGAAAACATGGCGACACCCCTGTTCCTTACTAGTGTCAAATAATCCGCCTTATTATCCAGTGCGCCCTATAGTGTAAAAAATACAGTACTGCACGATTCCTTGTGTGTTCCTTCACAGACTGGATGACTTCAGTACTGATTTACTATATAGAAAAAAAAAACTTTTAACTGGTATTGTACATAGATTATATTATTTATTACAAGCTAAACTGCTCTAAAAAGTTTAGGGACCACTCAAGAATTTTTGCCCAAAGGAAACTCAGCAATAAATAAGTGCACCCTTGTCACTGACCATCTCGCCAGCCTTAGCATGAGCACTGAACAAGCAGCTGCTGAATGTGAACTCCAAAGGTTAATAACAGTGCAGAAATCCTCAAATCCTGTCACCGTCTTCAATAGACTCATTATAATGATGCGCTCCACTACGCGACTCTGGTCCTTCTGCCTCCATCCAACTCGGCCTGCACCTTCCTTATAGATAGAGGAGGAAACCTCCCCCCCCACCCCTCCCTCCTCCTTCTCCTCGTCTCATAGATGCACAATAGGTCATAATTAATCCTGACAGGCTGCCAGACTGGCGTTTGGTATTTCACACTGGCCGGGCTCGCGCTGAAAAAGGGAGCCTTTGGAGAGAGGGATTTCTAAAGGGCACCTGTTAAAAGAAGCAGAGCCTGACGCATAAATCAGAGGACGGAGTCAGCAAAGGTGTGTGCATGTGCCACCGTGCCTCAACACGGAACAAGTGGTCAACGCCAGAGTACCAGAGAAGCGCTACAGCAGGAGAGTGAAGAAAAATGAAACGTGAAGTGGTAGGTGGGTGGGTGGGTGCACTCAGCCGTGTAAATACAGGTCCTAGGGACCTTTATCAGATAGTAAAGGGTGATGGTGAAAATGTGTTCACCAAATCACAGCAGGGAGAAGAAGAAGAAAATAAAAATCCACACATCTCTCAGACCCAAGCCCCAACCTTCCAACCTTCTACATGCAGTCATTCTCTCAGCATTTGGATTTGATTTTTAGCTATAACACATACATTCACAATCCTAAAGGTCCACGCAGAAAAAGGAAGGAACAAGTGAAGGAAGATGTCTTCAAAAGTCATCAGAAGCCAGGCAGGAGATAAATAAACCAGTATCAAGTAGCTACTTACCAAGGTATCCAAGTTATCATATGACACTTGTGGGGGAACTGACCTCATTGAATAAAGTCATATGTTTTCTGGACCAGATGCAAGTAGTGCTGGGCGGTATGACCAAAAATGCATTTTACGGTATATTTCAAGATTCTGATGTTTCACTGTAATTTTTTTGTTTGCATGACTGGGCTTTTATATAGGTTTGTGACTTACTCAACTATAAGTCTTTAAATTAAGGCTTTGATTAACATTGGGTTTATTTTCATTCTGAAATAAGGCAATTATAATTCTTTCTTCATTAACTGTATTTTTTACTTGATAGTTCTACTTTTCCTATGCCAAACAGAGTACACAAAGTCTGGTTGGCTGGCCTGACGACCGCTAAAAAAAAAATATTGGTTAGCGCTGGCTTCCGCCCCATTTGCTTTCTGTTACACACTGGTTGCATTCCTTTTTAGATTTTCGTAGTTCTTTTGCTAGAGTCAATAGAGCAAATCCAGATATTATGAGCATATGGCTAAATGTAATTAAAGATGGGAAAATTCTTCTCTTATCATTATCATTTTAATGTATATATTTTTGTTTCATGAATATATTGTGCTAAATGTTTGGTGGTTGGGTGGGAAGGAATAGTAATAGGTAGGGTGAACTGGATGTAGTGGGTTAGATGTGGGTGGGGTGGGGTGGGATGGATGTGGGTGGGGTGGGATTGGATTTAAAAGAGATAAGAAGACATTGTTACACTCTGTTACATCTGTTGTCTACAAAACTTAATTACAAAAAAAAAACATTGGGTTTATTTTGTCCCACAAAATTATTACACAATATGTAGAAATCAGACTCTTCAAGCAGAAAAACAGCTGAAGAATGTAAACTATAGATCACCAACAACTTTAAACCGGCTTCCTATTTTAAAAAGTTCTCCATAAACACTATAAACAGACCTAAAGAACTCAAAAGGTAAGTATTCAAAGAGATATTTCTGTACAAGCAGGACACAAGTTTAATACAAATCTATTATATGTTATTCTTGAAGCCATTAAAGTATTAAGATCAGCCACAATTCCCTTCTTTCTCCAGTTAACAAATTAATTCAATTCAGTGTGCATTAAAATGATTCTTCAAGCTACAGTATTAATATATTTAAACACGGCTATAGTTACCGCTTACTTGAAGCTTTTTGCACCTCGTATCCAGAGTTTTATTGAATTTTGTCTCGTGCTGAATAAATGATTCCGCACCCAGAACCGTTTCTGAGCTCGTCCCCTTCCTCCTTCATTGCAGTTTGCTGTTTTTTTTTTTCTATTTTTCTCAGATATAAACACTCATTTTGCAAAAAACAGCAACAGGAGCTCCTCAGATAAAGTGCTGTTTGCATTTCTAGTATTATTTAGCGAGCTGTTCCAGTATGCTTCTTCGCAACAGCTTTTTTTTTTGGCTGTACTGTTCTTCAGCTCTGCAGCACCTCTAGCGGTGTGGCGGTATGTGTATGAAATATTACTCCGACAAAAGAATTTACCACTGTTGCAAAGGTGACTGTGACATCTCAAGATGTAACTGCCTCATCCCAATGAACAGGCAGCCACATTTGAGCCGCATCTCCCAAGAGTCCATTGGAAGAAATGCAGAACTGTTTTTTAAAGCCAGTAAACTAGACATTTAAGAGCAATCAGACACCTTTAACAAGAGCAAGATTAGTGTTCAAAGTGCTCTTGGAATAGATGAGCCTTCCGTTGACGTTTGAAGACAGCAAGTGACTCGGTGACAGCTGTTAGGGGACCTTGGGGAATTGTGTTCCACTACACTGATGCTGAGACAGAAGTCTAGATGCTTGATTTCCATGTATTTGGCTGTATTGGCACTAATTCTTTCTTAGCTGCCCCAAAACTAAATGAGAGGACGCTATGATCTGAAGCAGGGCTTCTTAACCTGGGGGTCATACTTCCAGGGGGGTAGGGTTCTCTCAGCTAAATTTGCGAGGAATCATATTTGGGTGCCAAACTTTGTTTTTCTTTGCTGATTCAAACTGACTCATTCACCATTCTACTTGAGCCTTATATCTCAATTTCGATTTAGGGTCACACGTTTGCCGTGGTTGGGCGAGAGAGATTGGGGGTCAAACTTTTTTAATGAAGCCTACAAGAGGGTCACCTAGTTGAAAAAGTTAAGAACCCCTGATCTGAAGTATAAAGAAGCGGCCTTGTGACTCTAGAGCAGGGGTCGGCAATTCAGTTTGGCCATGGGCCAGATATTTTCCAAGCCATTTTGTGGCGGGCTATGAAAATGAAGTGTAATGGGATGGAGTGCTACAGTCTAGTAGCTCTCCAGCCAAGAGGGTTGTTGAACCCAACTGCAGAACAGTTGATCTCAAAGCAGGTAAGAAGAAAGAAAAAAAAAACGCGGGATCAAACCCGTGTCGGCAGGGTCACGGTTCAATACACCATCGCTGCCCTGGCTAGTGAATTGGGACACAGCCAGAAAAAAAAAAAAACACCTTTATAACGAGATAGGGAGCCTAAGAACGGGTGGAGGTAGGGAAGAGATTAGCTATTTTTTTGCATCAAGGTTTTAGTATATGCGGCTAAATGGAGTCTTAGGTTCAACCCCATTTCACACCTTAGCCCTACCACTTACCTCTAGCCCTTTTTTTCAAGTGTAACTCTTCCCCTTAGAACAGAGTTATAAAGAGAAGGGGTGAAAACTTCCCCCTAAGAATTGGAACATCCCTCCAAGCACCTGATACCCTGCCCCCTTACCCCTACCCCTTGGCGTGCACACTCTAAACGAAAGGGTAGGGGTAAGGGGTAGGGCCAAGGGATGAAATGGAATTGGGCCTGAGTGTCGTTAGTAAGACAGAACACAATCCAAAACAGAGTCAATGCAGAAGAATAACCCGGCCTTCAGACTGCTGTGTCTGATTTTTGAAACAAGTCGAAAATCTTTTTTCTATGAGATGCACCTGGGTTCAAAGAGACCCAGCTGGAGGCACCTCAGGAAAAAATGTTTTTCAAATGCAACGTAACCAGTAACCAGCAACATGACCTCAATTCCTCTGCAAACAGAAGTCAGCAATCCAGAAAACAGATCATTCAGTAATTGGAACTGAGATCCTACTGCTTTGCTGGCAGCTGTGCCAGTTCCCTCAGGGCAGTGCATGTGGGCAAGCCATGAGAGGGGGTCGAGATTTTGTTCGTCCATGTCTGAAAATTACTGTCCTCACAGGAGGGGGGAGTGTGAAACGCTTGACTTTTACTTAAGCGAAGAAGAACCCAACAGTGTCCACAGATACCTGCTGTGGATGATGTGTTTTTTGAAGAGAAAAAATACTTTAAAAGTCACATGTATGCTTAACTGATCTAGGAAAATAAATTTGTTTACCTGTTTTAACCACTGCAATAAATAGTCCCTGCCCACTTGCTTCTACACATGCTTTGCATTGAATAAATACTCTAGGATCTACGCAGTACATCCACTATAGCAGGGTTCTTTATAACATCCAAAAAAAAGGATAGCAGAAAAAAGTAAAGAAATGTGTACACGGACACCCCGCTTGTTGTTCCCCGCAGGGATGTTTATAGCTGCTAAATTACTTACTCAGTTTCCTCATTTTATTGTACATTACTAGCCATTTTTCTTTACTTATCTCTCTATATGTCTTTTTACATGCCTCTTCTATGTTTTATGCCTTTTCTCTCTTTTATTTTATCATTAGGGCTGTCAACATTAAAGCATTAACACACACAATTAATTTAGAATCAGTAACTTTATTTAAATTTTTTTTTTTAATGCAATTTAATTACAACACCGCGTTTGACCGCAACTTCTGCTGTAACCTGCCCAGCCCCGCCCAATGCGCAAATTTCTCGGTCCACTCCCAAACGAACACTTGAGTGGTTCGCTTGTGGTGAGAATGTGATCTGGTCTCGACCTGACCCAGCTTTCAAATACACTCATTTTTAATTGAGCTAAACTGCTGATAAGGTGCAGTTTAGTTTGATAAATTAGCTAGATAATATACTGCTATGAACTATCGCTGTCACTGCTGCTTCATGCTGTTTACACACTTAGAGCACAGCATGTAGGTAAGTGCAGCGTTCACTGCTCGCAGCCATTGAAAATTCTCAGCGTTCTGTGTTAAAGCTACTTCACACTGCACAGATACACATAACAAAGAATCAAAACAACTGGTTTCATCTTCTGATCTATAACGTGAATCAGTAAAGCAAAAAATAAAACAAAATTCAACGTAAGATTACAAGCAATTGCAGCACATATTGAGATTTTTGATTTCCCTTCAGAGCAACAAACCAGCAAGAGCACAGCTTTCTTCTGCCTTATCCAATTTGATCAGTTCATGTTGGAGGGGGGGGGGGGGGGGGGTCTTTTGGGAGTCAGTAGCAATGGAATTAGCCCAAGAGGATCATTTCATTTAATAGGTCTATGCACTATTACTATTATGCTGATTGAAGCGTGTGAATACTAATTATCAGAGGAGGGGGGTTGAGGGGGTTACCATGTTCCCTTGCCTGAAGTTTCTTATTCTTTCTCTCTAAAACCAGAACCGTTCAAAAAGGCAGAATGTGCCTTTATTGATAGACATCAACACAAGCTCTTACTGTCCCTTAGTTACTGGGCGTTATGACCATATAAGTACTCAAATATAGACCAAAATATAAGTATTTTTCAAGATTCTGACGGTTTCACTGTATATTTAATATTTTTTTTTTGACTGGGATTTTATATAGGTTTGGGACTTACTCTACTGTCAGGTGTACATATAATATAAAACATGAAGGCTTTAATTCGAGGCTTTGATTAGTATAGGGTTTACTTTGTCCCACAAAATTACACAATATAGGAAGAAATCAGACTTCATTAGCACTGTATTTGGACCGAGTGGTCCAGCTTTGTAAAGCATTGACACTATAATCGGGAGAATGCTGGTTCAATTCATGCAGCTTGCCATCAGTTGCCGGAGCCCTGAGAGAGCACATTTGGCCTTGCTCTCTCTGGGTGGGTAGATGGCGCTCTTTACCCTCATCAATCCTAAAGGGTGATGTCGATCAGCACAACGCATCTGTGAGCTGATGTATCGGAACCGAGTTGCTGCGCTTTTCTCTGAGCACACCGGTAACTCGCCAATACTACATGAGCAGAAGTTCGAAAAGAGGTGGTGGCTGACTTCAAATGTATTGGAGGAGGCATGTGCTAGTCTTTACCCTCCTGGTGTTGGGGCATCACTAGCGATAAGGTGGGTCCTAACGAGTGAATTGGGTTATTGGCCTTGTAAATTGGGGAGAAAATAGGATAAAATTTTATTTAAAAAAAACTAAATCTTTTAAATAGTTCCTGAAACACTACAAATGGTGCCAAAATACTCAAACTTAACTGTTTAAAGACATGCTTCTCTAAATTGCTTTTGCACAAGTAAGATCAAGTTTAGTATAAATTTACAATATGTTTTTCTTGAAGCCATTAGAGGCGTTAGTGTTAAAATCAGCCAGAAATCCCTTCTTTCTTTAGTAAACAAATAAATTCAATTCAGTGTGCACTAAATGTATCCTTTAAGCTGTTTAAACAGGGCTATAGTTACTGCTCCTGAAGTTTATTTGCACCTCGTATTCAGAGTTTAAGGGAGTTGTTGTAATCACTTGTGCTAAATAAATGATTCCAGCACTACTGTCGCTGTATTCGTATTTGTGAACTTTGCTCCACTGCCCCTGTGAGCACAGAACACAAAACATCTGCTCTGAAGGTGACAGCAACATTGGGCATTCTGTAGAGTACAGTACGATCATTGCCCACTGGCTGTTTAGTCCAGAAGAAGGAGGCATCTGAGTCACAAACATAAGCATACATCATCCACCATTCAGCTTTCTTACTGCCTCGCTCGACAGCCCTTTACACTAAAGCTACAGCCTGAAAGCTTGACAGATTTCAAGACCAGAGCAACTGTGTGCCGAGTGCACTGAGGAATCAAATTCACCTAAGATCACTCCAACTCATAATAGCTCCACTGCCAGACCGTCACCTTTTTAAGGAATTCCCAAAACACGCTGTGGACAGCAGCGTGGATTAGCAGAGAACTGACCATAGGAGGCAGCCAAGGCTCTTTTATTGACCCCTTGTAATTCCACCCCGCTGTTCTTCTTCCCCTGGGCCAAGATTACTCCAGATTGAAACAATAAATAATTGATTGGGGCAGTGCCGAGGGTTGGAGGGTTAACAGAAGAAAAACAACTTATTTATGTGTGTCCATAACAGTGATATATGTTTTTATGGGTGGTTTGAGGGGGTTGGTTGCAACTGCTGTTTCTATGTGACGAAAAAAAAATTAAGTAAAAGATGCACATGCTTGAGCATCTAACATTGAAATCTACACCATAAAAAACATGCCTAGCTCTATAAAACAATAATTGCAACTAAGACATTTTTAAAATGGTGAAGAAAAACATTTACTTTACATTAAATGACCTTTCAAACATCAACATTTTACACAGCTCTATTTAAACATGGACCTCACAAGAAGCAAAAGTGTTTCTGTCTTGGGAGCTCTGCTGTCTGAGATGTTCAAAGTACTGGACTGAGTGTGTGCTTTCAAAAGGGGTATTCGGTTAGTCTATACTCTACTTCCTCAATGAGACGTGTTAATTTGTTTACACATTCTATAAATACTGTATATGAAGAAATTTTGTCGGATATAATAAAAGGTTTAGAACTCTAAAAAGTAGGGATGCCACAATACAAAGTGCCCACGGTTTGGTTGGTATCACGTTTTTGGGGCAAGGTAATGGTTTGGTTTCAATATCAATATTATCTGAACTGTACGGCACCTTTATTCTCCAGGATATTACAAAGCATTTATAGGAGAAAGTCACATATGTAAGGTAGTTTCTTCCAGGAGATACTAGGCTACTCAAATCTATCTTCATTTGGCCTGTAACTACTAGAAAATAGTGGGTATTTGAATTAATATGCCCATGTTTTGCAAAAATATTTACCAAGCATTTTTGTTGTTTTTTGCTTGTTTGTTTGTAAGAAGTATAATAAAGTTTACAGAAGAGAAATCTAATTAGACATATATAGACTGATAAAAGAGTTCATAACGTTTTTAAGCAAGACACTTCCATGACTTTTCCATGACTTCAATGCCTTCAAGACAATTTTCATGACCATATGATTGTTAAAACATCAGTGCAGACGTGGACAGTAAAACCAAAAATCAAACAAAACCATGATCAAAATGAATTACAGTAAACCTAAAATTACTTTGCTAAAAAAATATTTCTTTAAGCAAAGTTAACACAACCTTCAATAATAAATCGTGTCAAATCTTGAGAGCTTTATCGTGTAGGGCTAAATTACTGAACAAACTTTCAGCTGATGTATTTGTTAGCTCAAAGTAGCTTTTCTCTCTCAATATATACTAAAAAAACAAAGATTTGTAGATTGCAAATTTCCATGACTTTTCTAAAATGTTCTGGTATTTTTATGTTTCCAAAACTTATTTAGGCCTGCAAATTTCTATTTTAAAATTGTATGACTTTTCCAGATTTATCATGACCCTACGAACCCTTTGATAAATATATATGTAATACATTATAATATGTTTCATTCTGTTGGCACACATACCTAAACACTGCGGTTTACCTGGGTGTATCGAACCAAACAGGGCAAATCGAAAGGTTCTAAAATACTGAAATGGGGATTCCTACTGAATGGGGATTTCTACACTGGCTTTAATTGTGTTCTGAAGCCATGCATGCCTCAATGTATAGTGGATTGGCTAAATTATAGTCTGATTCTTTGGAGATATACGTGACAGCCTAAACATAGCTAATCAAAACATTTTAAATGTCCTATATCTCTAAACAAGAGCAAGTGTATGTCTAAACAAGTGACAAATGTGAATTTGTGAATGGTGAAAATGTGGTGCCCATTAAGCAGAAACTAAATGAAGCTGAATGCAGCTAAAACTAATACAAATTAAGTTCCTTACAAATTCCATTTCTTGGATACTTCCGGATACCAAAACTGAGGACAGTGACGGCAGCTGGTGCACGAAAGATTCAATCTAATTTGTATATCAGCTCACAACAAGAACCAGGTAGTTGCTGCCCTCCTTCAGGGTTTGTCGAGCGAGGGAACATTCGCTCATGTGGTGTTTGGTATGCAGTCTCTTACTCGCTGGCGCGAGTGTCTCACACTCCACAGTAGTGTGGGCTTTATATGTGAGTAAAACAACTGGAATTACATCCCTCAAGGGGTCAGAAATGAGTCATTCGGCTGGGCAAACTTGCTGACTGTCTTTTTAAAGTGCACACACACATAGAGGAGATCCTATTAAGGCATGCCTTCATCTCTAAGTAGGGTGGGAGGTCCTGCTCATTGTTTGGAACCACTTTATGACGGGGAGCAGAACAAATGGCGTGTGTTAAAGTACTGTGGTAGTGTTTAGCAGTCATTAATACCGTCCCTCAACACACACACACACACTATAAAACTGCGCGAGTGAATATGGGAGAAATAGGCTTAACAATGGAACAATGGAAAACCCAACTGTATGCTTTTGTTCAGAAAATTGCATGCAAACACCTATTAAAGGAGCCTTTTGCACAGGTCCATATACAGCAGGTGCTTGAATTTTTGCACCAGGAGTGGCATAAAGTTATTTAAAAGCAGTGTGTAAGACTGGTGGAGGAGAATATGCCAAGATGCCTGAAAACTGTAATTGAAACCCAGGGTTTTTGCACCGAATAAAGAAGCTCTGGGTCTTTTTTTGATATTTCAGCCATTTCTCACTTTCTGCAAAAAATGCTCTAAATGACAAAATTATTTTGTGTTGAATTTGGGAGAAATGCTGTCTGTAGTTTATAGAATAAAACAGCAATGTTCATTTTACTCAACCATATATCTATAAATAGCAAAATCTGAGAAACTGATTCAGAAACTGATTCAGAAACTGAAGTGATCTCTTCATTTTTTTCAGAGCTGTAAAACTCATACTTGATCTCTACTCCCCATTAGCTCTGCAAATCTTTGGCCATCTCTCAGTAACACTGTGGGGGACAGCGCTGACAGCCAACCAGCCTCCTCCTTCTCCTCCTCCTCTCCTTCCCCAGTTCCTTCAGTCGCCAAGGTAACCAGTCGTGCCGGGTAAGGCACTTTTCATCGGACCATGGCTCAAATTTGCTGCCACGTTCGGAGCTCTAGGAAGCTTCCAGGGGCTTCAGGAGGCACAGAGCAATCAGCGGAAGGTGACGGGGGGGTTGGGTTTGAAGCTGCAGCCTCTGTTGTAGATCCTCGCACCTCCGCCTCATGTGAGGACTGCTGGGAAAGTGAGAATGAGCGCTGCTAAAGAGGAGCTAATTACATTTCTGTAGCTAACAAAAAAAAAGGCAGCGGGAAAAAGCCAGGCAAGGAGGGAAACACAAGAGACGGAGAGGGGTGACGGAGAAAAGAGAAAAGGCGGGAGGGAGGCAGAGAGATGGTGGGGGCGGATACATTTGTCACCATGCCTGTGTGATGTTCTTCTCGAGCTGCTAAGAGGGTCAAAGAGACAGAAAGAGCAAAGGAGGAGAGAATGAACGTGTGCATGTGGAGGAGAAAGGAACAGCGAGAGGGAGAGAGACGGAATGTGAGTGAGAGGGAGGGGGCTGTGGTGGCGTTCGGGAGAGGGAGGGAGAATGGAGAGAATGAGAGCGAGGGAGAAAGAGAGAGGGAAACAGAAAGAGAGGGAGGAGAGGAAAGCAAAGGATTTCTCAGAGCCCTGTGAACGCTGCTGAAAGCTGTTAGCTGCTAGCCGCTCAGTAAGGTGGATAAAGAACAAATAACGCCACAGCAGAGGCACCGGGCGACCACTGCAAGAACAAAACAGGGGCTTAACCCAGGCTAGGGCTGGGGAAATAAAAACCACGGAACACGGACTACGAGACAATGTATGAGAGAGAGAGAGGGTGAGCGAGAGAGGGAAGAGAGAGAGGGGAGGGACGCTGGGGATGGAAAGCGCCGTCTGCTCTGCGTAACACACACACAGCTCAGCACAGCTCACGGAGATGCCGCTGTAGACCTGCTCTCGCGCTCCCGCTCCATTCAGCTTTCTCTGTAATTTTTTCCTCCTTCGGGGCTCGGGGACGGCCGACTGTTGGCCAGCTGGCCCTCATGTGGGCCCCGGCCCAGCGACCCCTCTATTTTGAGGACCCTGGGGCATGTCGCCTCCCAAGGCTAGCCTCACACACTGTAGGGTAAGCCTCTATTATTCTCACTCTTGTCTCACTTCTCTTCAGACTTTCTCGACACCTCTGCTCATTCTGTTCTTCTGCTCCTCCAAACCTCATTCCCCTGTCCATTTTTTCTGCGAGCCAGATGTGGGCTGTTTATGGTTGTTGATGTTCTCCTACGTCTCCCTGCAAGCTCTACCTACCTGTCTTCTCTGTTGTCACTGTATGTATGTGTATATGGTTTCTACCATGTAGATGTGACATGATGGTAAAAGACGTTTTTGCATGCGTACTTTTGCGGAAAAATTAATTACCTCTTGGTCAGAGGATGGAAAAGAGGGAAAAGATAAAAGAGAGAGAGAGAGAGAGAAAGAGTACCAGCATACCAGTCTATATATTGTATAGAAAGGCAAGAAGTGTGAGAGATCAAGAGTTCTAATTTGCTGTCTTATTCTTCCTCTGTATGTTCTTTTCCTCAACGAATAGTTGTTGGTGGTGGAGGTGTTGTGATTGCCCCTTGTTCTCAAATGGGTACCCCATCACTGAGGCGAAAGGCTGTAGCACACAGCCTTTTTTTCCCCCTCGATTCGACTCCCCATGTTCCACAGCTGAGTGATTACTGAGGGTTGTGTGTCTCTGTAAAACACCTCGCGCCACTAACGGCTCTCAGTATCCACCAGGCTGTTTTCAGCATGAGAACGCTCAACACAAAAGCATACTAGACTTAGTTAGGGTGCTGTGATCAAGCCCCACAGAGGGATGGGAGCAGTAGCATCACATTTGCTGCTGAAAAAAAGCCAGCCTGCAAATTCCAAATCATTGTCTGCCTTTCTTTTCTCGTAACATCCACTCTCATTCTCCTGTTCACTATGCCTCACCCCTCTCTCTGTGCTCTCTCTCATAGATAAACAACAGGGAGCGAAAGGTGGGCGTTCAGGATGGGCACGACGACCATCAGCATTGAGGAGGTGCGAGCGCTCGAAGGGAAGGAGGAGAGGGAAGAGTCCATCCTGGCTTTGCTGGGCATCATCGGGACTTTCCTTAACCTCTTTGTCATCGTCTTCGTCTACATCTACACCACCCTGTGAGGTCTCAGAGTTTGGGAGGGAGAAGCAACAAAAAAAAAAAAACAAATATAGGTGACTGTGCTTGGCCATAGGTGAAGGTGTGAAAGAGGGAGAGGGTGGGAGTGGGTGGGGCCAGAGGACAGAGATATGTTGGAAGACGGGGAGGACGAATACCACAGTGAAGACCTGGGAAGATAACACTGGGCCGCACTGGATGGACAGTAGGGGGCTCTAAGGACAGATCATGGGACTTTATTGGCTGGACAGCAAGTACACAAAAGGTTAAGGAACACTGGACCATCCAGGGAGGTAACAAAACAACAGCAGAGAGCAAAAGGTGATTAACATTGGACAAAAAATGAATGAATTTGGGCAAATTAAGTAAGCAGCAGAAAGGGACTCTGTGTAAGACCAAACAAGGGACTGTGGATCTGCTGTACTGGAGTCCTACTTCATCAACAGGACTACTTGATGATCACTCTAGGACACAGAAGAGGGTACTCTTATGCCAAAACATATGCTGAAACCCTGCACTTAAGAAATTGGATATAAATTGGTGACATGCATCGACCAGCACTGGAACCCTGTGGGTCAATGTCAAAGATTGGCCCTCTTACATCCATATCTTCTGGGCTTGCTCTTGATATCTCAATCACATTGGCAAGAAGGAAATTACATTCTCCCTGGTACCGGCAATTATGTCAAGTCGCGTCGAGCTTCCATGATGTGGACTTCAAACTTGCGAAGTGCGTCTCAAACAGATGCACACTCTGCGGAAAGTATCACAGGGAAGGCTATGTCAGTGTTCCCTTATTACTGCAACAACGAACAAAAGTGAAAGATCGGACTGTTCCCGCTCGCCAACGCTTCCAGCAGAAGAGCTGAGATGGGATCTGCAATAAGAACTGTGTGTGGAAGAGAGGGGGTTGGGAGAGATCGAGAAATATTTTTCTACTTTAAATTAAAACGGAACTGGTTCGTGGGGATGAAGGTACGAGGAAAGAAAGCAAGTAACATCTCTTGGATGGTTAGAAACACTACCAGATATGTGAGGTATACAGGCTATGCTGAAGCTATTGGACTGACTGGTCCTTGTCTTTTTTTCTTTTTATTCCAGCATGGTTCAACTTGCTGTCCGACTGCCAGCAGAGAAGGAAAAAAGGACAAACCCTTGTCTATTGCCTCTCCCTGATGTCAGGGTGGGGCTAAACATACATTTCTGTACAAAGGACAAAAGCTTTTATATGAATATATTATTACCTAATAGATGTACTGTGCAATAGAACATTTGATCAATAAAATGAAATGTATTCAGAGGGTTAGATCTGTGTGGTTTGATGAAGCAAGTAAGAGTTATAATTGTGTGTGTGGGTTATGCCTGTACGTTTTGTACTTGAATTTTTAAATAATGATTAAGGACGTGTGCTGATCTTTACAACAGTATGTGATTTCCTGTTCCAATTAATATTTTGGAGAGAAGGAAGGAATGATTCACATTAAATACTTGAGCATGTGCCAGTGTTAAGGAAACAACAAGGAAGAGGGAAGAATGCAGCAGATTGAAAAAAAAAAATAAACAAGTAAACATCAACTATTTACTATTCTTAATAGTTGATGCCAAGTGTAGGCTTACAGTGGATTTTAGAGTCTGGACCTAGGCAACGCAACCCAACCCAACCCAACCCAACGCACAGCCATCAGGTTCCTCTTTAGGCTCAACATAGAGGTCTATGTTGAGTCAATCAGTCTATTGACTTGTTCCATGCAATTGTGAAGAACATTGTCCAAAGGGTATCCCAAGAACCAGGCTAAAATCTTTCTGCCCTATTTCTACCCTCTGTTCATTCCGCAAGTGGTGTAGATTGCGTAGATCAACAGGAAGTAGCTGTCCATGTCCCATGAGAGGCCAGGCTTAAGTCCTAAGCAAATATGCTGCCAGAAATGGCCCAGATATCCAATTGGGGATCTGGCACTAAAAATCATGCAACTCGTGTCACGCAACTCCACCCTTGTCAGAACTGGCCCAGATATCTGTCTGGGAGTTTAGCACTTGACTGTCCAAGTCTTAGAGTTCTGTTTCTAGTCTGAGGAATATTGGCCAAAACGAATTGCTGAACAAGGTTATCCCAAACACCAGGCTTGAAAATTACTGCACTTTTCCAACAATCTGTTCATTTTACACATAGCCAAATGGTTAAGAATGAGGCAGCCATTGACTTGATGCCAACCCCTTGTCCCATGCAACTTCTCGTCTTCCAGAAGTGACCCATTGTTTGGTTGTGGGTCTAGCACAAGGACGCACAGGTCTTAGACACTTCAGTCTCTTGTCTGAACAAGGGTATCCTAAGCAAAAAGCTTGAAGTGAAGGTTTTATTCCTATGATTTGTACATTCCACATGTACCTTAGTAGCTCCACAGAAGGTAACTTTTGCTTTTGTAACAGCGAAGACACAAAGACCAGGCCCTTATCTAATGCAATTACTCCCCTTCCAGAAATCGCACAGATATCCAGCAGGAAGTGGCATGTAAAAGCATAGTCTCAGGCAACTGTAAGGGATATTTCCTAAAATTGATGAACAAGTGTAACCCAAGCAAAAGGCTTAAAGTTACTGCCCTATTTAGATTTCTCACCAGGTAGACATGTTTTAATGTGGAGCACACAAAGGCCAGGTCCTTGGCTTATGCAACTCTGTCCATTCCAGAAGATGCCCAGATGTAAGGCAAAGGGTTGGAAATTAGAAGGAAGCAGTCACAGAACTTCGCCTTTTCTTAAGCAATTGTGACAAAATAATGCCTAAAATTGCAAAAAAAAAAAAAAAAAAGTGTATTCCAAGACTGAAAATCACTACCCTACTCAAACCCTCTGTCCATTTTGGAGGTTGCCAAGAATTTTATCAAGATGTAGCCTAGAGGACAGAGGCTTAATCTCACACACTTGTGAGAAAAAATGCCTAAAATTGCAAAAAAAGGGTTTTCCATGACTTAAAATCACTAAACTAGTCAAACCCTAGGTCCATTTTGAAGGTTGCTAAAAAAAAATGATCAAGAGGGAGCCTAGAGGACAGAGGCTTATCTCATGCACTTTTGAGAAAAAGTGTTTAGGAGCATGATCAGGGACATGCTTAGTTTAAGCATATGCACATTTTCAAATCCAAAAGTCAAAGAAATCTGGTAAAAGAAAATAAATGGTTCAAGCCAAGGAACCATTGATAATGCCTGTAAAAGATCTGTTTGTAGAGTATCGTTCCAATACATCGATGTGTCTCATACCCCACTAGGCTCTAAGTAGCTGTGTACAATATGGACAAAAAACGTGGCGTGGGATAATGCTGTTGGATATCGATGTGAAATAAGATAGAATTTCACTTAGAATTAAGATTCTAAATTAGTTTAAGCTCCTTAAATCTTTTTTTGGGCTTCCCTCCACCCCAAGTTACCTTACTCTTCCTCACTGTCTCCAGCCTCGTTATGTCACTTGAACACAGCGTGCAGCATCACGAGCTCACTCCGTTGCTAAATGAAGGTAACGCAGCTTGAGTTTGCTGCTGTTAACAATGTAATTGCAGCTCTTTTTGGGTGTTTTATCATGAAAACGCATTTCAATAGATGCAAATACATGTTTTACACTAAGCTTTGACTGGTCTCGCCCAAACAAGATCCTGAGGATCTGTAAAATCTGTAATGTCATACAGTGTTGTGACTTTTTCTTTTTTTAACCAAGGTTCTCTCACAATTTTCAGAGGCATGGAGACAGAAGTTGTGATCATTTACGGGGGGTTTCTTTGTATAGCTGTCACAACTGTGTTTTGTGAGAGGTGCAAAACACCGCAAAAAAACCCCAAAAAAAAACCCCAAGGGCCTGAACTTGACCGCATGATTGAAAGCAGTTGACATTTCAACCAGTTGACATTTCTACAAGGGGAAAAATAGTCAAAATAATCTGAATAAGCCATCAGAAGGAAAACGAGATGCCTCATTAGGGATTTTTCCTGCAGTTAGTACTGTACATTATGTGTATCTCTGTGGTTACAGTCTGAGCTAAGGTCAGTGGGCCTGTGGTATAGGGTGTCCACATGGTCACATCCACGTGATGTAGCGGTCAAAGCTGGAGCCACATGAATCACGGCTTTAAGGCTCTGCCTCGGTGCATGGGAGCCAACGCGGCGCTTCTACTCACCAAGATTGCGCACTATCCTATATTCTTTCTTTTTTTTTCTTTCTCTCTCTCTCTTTCGCAACACATACACATACAGAGTATTGCCTACAGCGAGGAAGGGGTGAGATAGACAGAAAGGAAGTGATAAAGGAAGAGAAACAGCAGCACCACATAGTGCTCTGGCAGAGAGAAGATAGAGGGATGCACAGAGGAATAACGGTGGAAGGTGGGTAGAAGCGACAGTGAGAAAGAAACAGGAAGATGAAGAAACAGGAGAGAAATATACTGGTTTGGGAGGAATACAGCACGATTTCTCTCTCTCTCACACACACATACACACACACTCTTCTCTGCACAGTAGGAAATGAAGGGCGAAGATTAGAGAAAGTGAGAAATGGAGCAAGGGCTCGATGAAATGAAGGAGGTGAAAAGATGGAGGGATAAATAATAAAGAAAAAGAAGGCTGGATGGAGGTGTAAGGACAGACAAAAGAGGAAAACGGAAGTGTTATTCAGAAATAACAAGAAAGAACGTAGTAAGGAAATAGGGGATTGAGGAGGGCTAAGAGGAGGAAGGAGACACGGGAGACAGAGCGATAACATGAATCCAGAGAGACGGAGGGATGAAACCCTGGATAAATGTGAAAATGGAATGGGAGGCCGAGGGAAAAGGGAGGAACGAGAGGCAGATGGAAACTGGTATGAGGGGATAAGGGAGTTAGAGGGATGATGGAGATAAAGGCACAGAGATAAACGCAGATGGGAAGAATGGTATTATGAGATGAATGTGCGCTAATTGCCTTTAGCATGTCGGTGTCTTCACCCAAACAGGGGCGCAACAACCTTCTCCACTTAGCATGACTGCAATACACACACACACACACATTAACACACAAACACACACACAGCTGGAAATGCATTGAAGCTTCCACTCTAAACCAGTTAAATATATTTATATATGTGCCTGTGAAAGAGAGTGCATGCTTGGAAATTGAAACAGGGTAAAACGACAAATAAGCAAAAAAAAAAAAAAAAGCATCAATAAAATTCTTTAATTTTCCCAAAAATCATCAGTGCGTCTTATAATCCGGTTCATCTTATGTATTAATTTTATCAGTCAGGTTGTAAGGAGCAGTATTAGCATTAGCTGCTAAGCACTAGCTCTGTTGCCGTTCAGAGGTGAGTATCATCAGCCTGTAGCCTGCTGCTAACCCTGGCTAGCACTGCTGGAGCAGTATTAGCATTAGCCGCTAGCACTAGCGGTTAGCTGCTAATGCTGCTGCACCCAGCCTTAGCGGAAATCTGGAAATCTAAGCTTACTGTGAATAAACGGAAGCGCTTTACCCACCCAAATAAACAGTGTTAAGGAGAGAAATTTGTGTGGATTAACATTCAGTGCTTGTTTGACTTTAATTTTCTTTTCTTTTTTTTTAAGAATTACAGTTTTGTTTACTTAACTTAGCTTTACAGGTAGCTTAGCTTTATCCGCTGAATTAGAAGGGAAACATGGCGACACCCCTGTTCCTTACGTGTGTCGCATAATGCGCCTTATAATCCAGAGAGGCTTATGTAATAAAATAGACCAAAACAATTATAAATTTCGGAGTAATCCGGAGCGCCTTATAATATGGTGTGCCTTATAGTGTAAAAAATATAGTCCATACAACAAGATAATGGGCATAATATATATTACACTGACCTTAGTGCCATACCAAATAAAGTGGATACTGACATGTTTAAATCACATTGCAGAAATGAATGGACTGTAGAGAACTGTGTTGCAGCACAGCATACATATGTTCTTTAAGTATTGCAAAGATATTTGAGTTTACTATGATATATTTATTATATGGTTCTTTTTTTTTTACTATAATGAATTAAAAATGGTAGCTGGCTTTTGATGGATCTTCAGTCTTCAAAACACTCACAGAAGCTCGCAGCACAAAACAACTGAGATTCATTAGACTTAATTTGCATATTACAGCCTCTTTCAATATCAGTGCGGCGGAAGGTGATATTGTGATAATGTTTAATAAACAATACATTGTGTGTCCCTACCAAAATTCCAATTAAGTAGGCTCCGAGTAAACATTACCTCCGTGCAAATGGCCCTAGCGGTGGTGATGGAGAGGCAGCGGTGGCGTAATGCCTCCCAGAAGGATTGCCGAGACGCCGATGACTAATATAGGACACCATTCCAACCACAGGAGGGGGGAGGTCTTGTGTGTGCAGGATCGCAATACAAAGAAGGCTGGTGGGCAAAGGGTCTTATATGTTTAAAATATGGCCCTCCTGGGGAGGGCATTAGATCCCCACCTCTAAAGGGAGGGCGGGATGAGGACTTAATGAGCGTCAGACACAGAAAAAGGAGGGAAAGAGGGAGGGAGAGGCACAGACAAGCGGGGGAAGTGGAGCAGGACGGTTGGGGACACACTCGGAAAAGACACAGATTGTGTGTGGGAATTCACTCGGGGGAGAATGGGGCACAGCCTCAGAAAAGGACTTCAGGCCAGGACAGGCGAGACATAGGAACGATTGGAATAAGAGAAAAAGAAGAAGAAAGAGCAAGTAACACACATTTTGGAGAGGTGGAAAAACTGCTATGTCTATCCACCAACCGTTCCAATCAACAATGCGCCTTGTAATCGGGTGCACCTTATATATGAATTCTACCAGTCAGGTATTAAGGAGCAGTAAAGCCACTTCACTGAAGTACAGCTTTATTAAAGTGTAAGTTTCATTAAAGTTCCTCCAGCACTAAAGCTAGGTGCAGCAGCATTAGAATTTGCCACCAACCCCAAACAAGCTATGTGGCATGCACTGCTAGCTGAAAGTGCCCTGGCTTACCTGAACACTCAGGGTTCCTCAGTCTAGAACTATCGTCTAACGTTTACATCCCACTAGTGCTGTGGTTATTGGCTAATGCTAATGCTGCTGCATCCAGCCTTAGTGCTGGAGAAACTTCACTGAAAACTCACCATTAAACAAAATATTGAAAATCTAAGCTTACTGTAAATAAACTGAAGCGCTTCCCTTAGCTTCCCTAACAGAAGGAAAACTTGGCAACAGCCTTGCACATTTCGATTTAGGCATCCTTACTAGTGTCGCTCAACGCGCCTTATCACTCTGTGCACCTTATGTATGAAAATAGATGTTTATTGATAGTGCGCCTTATTGAGTAAAACAAACTGTGCATCAGTATGGCATCACATCAATGTCCAAAGTAAGGGGCGCAAAAATACCTGGTGAAAAATGTTAACAAACGTGCTTTAACATTTTGCGTGTGTAAATTAACTTCTCGCGAGCGCAAATGTGAAGCTCGTGAGCAAAAAAAGGGAATTGTGTGCGCTGAAGAGAATTTCTCTCTCGAGCTTCATTTTTCTCCTCTCAGGTTTTTTTTCCTATTTAATTCACAGCTCTCCTCACGCGCCATGCAAATTACCTGCGGCTGATGCTAGTGAGCAGGACGTAGATGGAGTAGTAGACCGTGACGTCTGCTGAGCGATGAGTTACGTAAAAAAATCAGATGAGAGGTTGGGGAGGGAGGGGTCTCATGAGAGTAGAGCAGTTTTTGACATGCATTCAGACTGACACACACTCAGGAGTGAAGAGGAGGGTGTTCAATAATGTTCAGCAAAAAGCATGAAACATGGATGGATAAGGGGGGTGTGTGCTCTGGTCTGATCATGTGATGTAGCAAGTAGACACAGCAGCAGAACTCCAATACATCTCTCTCTCTCTCAGTCGTTACCTGCACAGCCTCATAGAGACAGTTCCCTGGATGAACAGGTCTCAGATCTGCCTGACTTTTACATTCAATACAAGCTTTGGCCTACATACACACAGAAAATACATATAATATATAAACTATATAAAGTGCCTCCTTACAGATTTATATTTTTCGGATTATCAAACAAACTTTAATATCAGTACCTTAATAACAACATTTAAATAATAGTAAATAATTTTAAGGGAAAAAAACTATCCAAACCAATTTGGACCATTTTCATTGATCATCTCTCAGTCTGGAAAAGGTTACAAAGTCATTTCTAAACCAAGAGTTATTATTCACAAATGGAGAAAACATAAGCACTGCAGAGGGTGGTGAAGGCTACACAGAGGATTGTTGGAGTTAGCTTCCCCAGCACCACAGACATTTACACCTCCAGGTGCAGGAAAAGGGCCACCTGCATCAGGAAGGATCCCACCCACCCAGCACACGCACTTTTTGTCCCGCTTCCCTCAGGCCGGAGGCTGCGGAGCATTAAGTGCAAAACAACAAGACTCAGAAACAGCTTCATTCCGGAAGCTGTAAGACTCTTAAACTCCACTTAACAACACACTGCACTGACACCAAGGACAAATTACTGTTTACTGTTTACAAACATGGTCACTTTACTTGCACTGAGACACTTTATCTCCACTGCTCTAATTCACATTATCATGCTGCTATAGCACACTTGCACTCTGGACTTCATGTTGCTGAACCTTCTACTCTCCATTTATTTTTTTTAATTCTTGGGATATTTATCTATCTATTTTGTATATTCTATTTCTTTTATTGTATTCTTTTTTTATCTATATATCTATTAATAACAGCTCTTTGGGTGTAAAAACTGGATCGTGAGATCACAATTTCGTTCCACCTCATGTACCACATGTGATGCGAATGACAATAAAATCTCCTTGATCCTTGAATCCTTGAATAGAACACTGGTGAACCTTCTCAGGAGTGACCGGCCGACTGAAATTATTCCAAAAGGAATGAACAACTCATCCAGGAGGTCACAAAACAACCCAGAACAACATTTAAAGAACTGCAGGTTTCACTTCCCTCAGTTAAGATCAGGGTTAATGATTGATTAATAAGAAAGAGTTGAAAATTGTCTCCATGGTAGAGTTTCTAGGCAAAAAACACTGCTGACCAAAAAACCACAACGGCCCATCTCACATTGGCTAAAAAAACTTCTTTAATATAATTGTATAACTGATTTTTACAATTTGTCATACAAGCTCTAAGATTCTTACATCTTATCGTAGAAGTCTTTAAGTTTAAATATTGTGTTAGGAGAAAAGTCTTCTAAAGTTTTATCATGTCCTAAAAAAGTCATTTGCTCATAAAAGTGCTTACATTCCACCGTGAAACAGACTTGATTTTTTTATTTTTATAATTTTGTAAATACAAAAAATACTGTTTTACATTATTTCTTAAAAAAGCATTGAGATTTTTACATTTTGTCCCAACATATTTTATTTATTTATTACTTTATTTATTTTTTATTTTTTTGCCATCCAGTATAATTCTGGTTGTTATACTTTGTCCTGAAAAGTCTAAAAAGGGGGTCAAATTTTATCTTAAAAATTCTTGAGATGAACTGATTAAACAAAATTAAGCTTTCACACTGTTCTGAAAAAGCTGTGAGGTATTTCCATAATATTCATAATATTATAATGGACATGTCTGACTGTGTATCACTGATGAACGAATGTTTGTTTTCATTACCATGGCAACGGACACAGCATGAAGATGGAGTGGCGTAACTTGGGGAATACTTGGATAGCTTGGTAAATTGCAAGAATAGCTCATTGTCATGGTTACTAAGTAACGGCTTGACAGATTGTGAGTTCCGGTTGCTCAGACTGGAAGAGAGGGCTGAGCCATGTTGTTATCCTTGTGATTGGTCAGGGTTCTGCTGATGTCAACTTGACCCACTTTTAGACCCGCCCATTCTACATCCAAAGGACAGTGATGGTGGTGAAATACAGTAGAGATTTATTCGATTTTGGGAAGATATTCATAAGGAATACTTTGTACATTTACACGAACCTGATTACAAAGAAAATTCTAAGCAGCTTTAATATTGGTGCTCAAACTGATCCAGTATATTGCATTAGTGCACTCACTCACACACATGCCCATACATACAGACATACACTCAAGACAGAAGAAATTGCTCCTCTCAGCTGTAATACACTTCACTATGCTTCCTGCCCCTTTGGCTTGGTCTTAATGCTTTTGGGAAGATAGCCCCCTTTCTCTTTTCTCTCCGCTGCCCTCTTCCTTCCCTCTGTTTATCAGAGAGAATGGGACGTTCTGAAAAAGGGACGGCGGAGGTTTCCCGCGGCTCACGGCGCATCGCCATCCCGCACTCTCTGGTTTTATCTCAGTTATCTCTCAGTCTTCTTTCTTAGTGCCTCACTTCCCTGCTAAATCCTGTCTCTCTTTCCTCTTCTGTTACATCATTCCTTTTCT
Organism: Astyanax mexicanus; assembly: GCF_023375975.1. Taxonomy (NCBI): domain Eukaryota; kingdom Metazoa; phylum Chordata; class Actinopteri; order Characiformes; family Acestrorhamphidae; genus Astyanax; species Astyanax mexicanus. Next base: position 33,261,139 of record NC_064421.1, on the reverse strand, counting down.
CTACTCTATCTATCTATCCCTGTCTCGATCACTCTCTCTCTGCTGCTGCTGTTAGCCTTTAGAGCAGGCTGGCTGACTCACTGGGGCTCTAATGATGGTGCGTCTGACGAAAACAAGGTGAATACAAAAGAAGCTCTGTTTACCTTCACAGCGCTGAAAGGGGCGGGGCTGAGAGTGGAGCACGAGGAAAACGTGCTAAATCGAAATGGCGTCAGTGTTGACACACACACACACACACACACACACACACACACACACACACACACACCAAACCTTCACAACACACTGGAGCAGGGCCACAACCTGCAGCCGATAATGACGACTAATTACTACACTCATCTCTTAATCTGTGCATATTTAATTAGGGAGGCGGAGAGGCGTTAAAGCCCACATTCACACACACACACACACACACACACACACACACACACTTTACCAGTAGGTCTGTAAGTAAAGATGTATGGACATGAGCAATATTGCTATTGTTCATGTCCATATGAATAATATTTATTTTTTTTAAATACTAAAGATTTTCTTATTCCAATTCCAATATTAAAACATTCTTTTTTTATTTAAATTTGTATCCCATTTCCCGCCTCAATTTACAAGGCCAATTACCCAACCCACTCATTAGGACTCCCTCTATCACTTCTAATGCCCCAACACACCAGGAGGACTTTTCAAGCATTTCAGAGTAGCACAACAGTGCGCTCTGAGGAAAGCACAGCGACTCAGTTCCGATACATCAGCTCACAGATGCCCTGTGCTGATTGACATCACCCTTTGGAGTGATGTTGAGAGAAAGAGCGCCATTTACCCACGCGGAGAGAGAGAGAGAGCAAGGCCAATTGTGTTCTCTCTTAGTGCTCAGGCAGCTGACGGCAATCTACATGAACGGGATTCGAACCAGCAATCTCGCGATCATAGTGGCAGCGCTTAGCCACTATGTAATATGTAAATATGTTACAGCATCCTTCATATCATAAAATGGTCTTAACATGACAATAATACGCTGTGAATTGCACAGTATTTTTTAGCATCATCGTGATTTTAGTTTTCACAATAAACACAATTTCTGCACAACTATTAGAAATACCCTTGAACATAAATAAGCCAGCATGTGTAATTTGTTTACAAACAGGATATATATATATATATATATATATATATATATTTTTTTTTTTTTTTCGCATTTTTATGTACACGTTATTTATTTAGGATACTTCTGATTTTTATGTTCCAACTCCAACTTCTAAACATTCTTAATAATGAAATGTTTGATGATGTGTACTTATGTGTTATATCATCATTTTATTACATATAAAATGGACTAAACATGACAATATTATTATTGGGAATATATACATATATATCATCCAAAAAAGTGGTTATGGTGACAGGCCTATGAAACACACAGTGATGTCAGATTTACAGCCCTATACAGCGCACCTTATATACTATATACATAAATATGCATGCTCACATACACACATTTAGGCAAACTGCGTGGGAGCGGGTTGTGTTTAAAATGAACACAGGTCCGTTTAAGCAATAAAACCCTAGTAGTCTAAACGCAGTGGTGTCTGAACAGTCTATTAATCACTGAAAGGCTGACAAAAGGGCGTTCAGTGCCATGAAATACACAACACAGGGGCTGTATCAATTCTGAAAAGCATGAAAACCCAGGGCCCTTTGGGAGGACACAGGTATACACACACACACGTATACGTACACAAGCATGCTGTAAATCCCCTGTAGTGTGAGGGGCAGTGTGGAGGGGGGGGTGTGGGGGCTCTCGCCATGCCCTTTTTCCGGAGGCAGGATAACACATCAAGCCACTCGCTCACACAAAGCGCAGGTATAAACCACGCCGCCTCACCAGCACGGCTTTCAGGATGATCCCTTTAAGGATTACTCCAGCACAGTCTGCTCAGACACACATGTATTAACACTCAAATACACACAGTTTTCTTCCCTTCTTTTATATATTAACTCTAGTAAAGAGCAACATTAAGCCCTATCTGGATGGCATTAGGTTCTCAGGAGGTTTGTGGGATAATTTTCTCTTTTATGGGGGGTCCTCTGTGATTTTATTCCCGTCCAGAACGACCATGTGCGTGTTTTTCTCAGACATCCTCTGAGAAAATTACAGGCTGAATTATCTACTGTTTTTCACATTTCGTCACCTTGTGTTTAATCAAATAGCTATTTGTCTTCATTACACTTTGGGTGCGCGTTTAAACACTCACTGGTCCTCCTGTTTTTTTAATTGTATTCCAAATACAAGAGTTTTATAACTAGTATTATGTAGTGCTGTGCGATATGACGATAAATATCGTGGAGACGATAGAAAAGTGTCTATCGTGCTACTTACCTTCTATCGTCCCTATCGTTTCTACAGTAATTTCATCAATTAATTATGCAAGTATATAAAGTAGGCTACGACAGAATGTATTGGCGTGGCCACTTTGCATAAACTTGGTTTATATAAGTGATAATAAAGTAATCTTCGCTTTATAATGTGGTTTAGCGGCGTGACGCTGCTTTACGTTATTTTAAAGGACATGACGACATGATATACATTATTAAACTCATGAGAGCTGAACAATGGAGATGTATTGTTCTTTTGAAGAAAAAAAAATAGCTACTGCATCTACCTCATCTGTTTTCATTTGATACATTTATATATATTGCTGCACTAAAAGGTAGTAAATCTCATTTGTGAATGTTTGGTTTAATGTCACTTTGAAATAAAGTTGGAAAAAAAGTAAGCAATGATATTATTGTGTCATATTTTTCAAAGAATAACTGAAAACATACTTAAATGTGTTATATCATGATATATATATATCGTTATCGTGATATAAAAAATCCCATATTGTGATATTAGATTTTTCCCATATGGCCCAGAACTAGTATTACGAGTAGAAATGTGAAACATCTTTCACAGACGTCCCTTTAAGAAAATATTCCCTATAGACAGGGCTTTTAGAGTGGATAGATCTGGATTTATGAATCAAGAAATCAACACATATACACTGACCCAAAACAAGCCAAAAACCCATTCCTTCATCCATAGTTAAGGTTTATCAACACAATCAGCTCCGTGATTAACAGTAAAGTTCAATGTGATTGGCTGAGAGGTATTCCAGCATTCAGTAAGTGCCAACATCTTTCAATAATGGCACTCTGAAGGCATCTCTGTGTATTTCCAACACACTATAGACTAGTCTGCCTTATATGTTTATATGTAACCTAGTAACAACCTAGTCACAAGTTACAATAACAACAATTCTCCTACCCTACCTGCATAAAAAAATGCGTTTTCAGGTTTAACAAGCAGCATGCCGATAATGTCAATAATACATATAAAATGTGGCTGTCATCAGTGTATTGGAAATAGTAAATTGAGTCATTTGACCTTATGCCTTGTACAACCACATCATACCAGCGGCAATATCTTACGTTTAAGTAGAAAGCAGCTACTAAATCTCACATGTGCGGCTTTCGTAGAACACCGGTCTTGGCTTAAGACAGAAAGACAGAGCAAGACACAGTGAAGTGAAAATTCCTCAGCAAAACCAGCACAAATTCCAAAATCTGACCTGTTCATTACTCCAAATTTCCATTCAATTAAGCAATTCAGAGCCAAATATCTGCTACAGAAACGAGTATGAACCAACAGAACGAGCCAGGCAAAGTGAGTGAGGCTCTGTGGAAAAAAGCAGGGGCTCCACCTGCTGACTCAATGCATAGTCTTCAGAACAGGAGAGCTCTAAACACACACGGATACACACACACACCAAGCTGGACAAGCATTCAGACCACTAAATAGCATCAGTAATGTTCAGCCGACCACTCAAAACAGTACATCTGTCTAAAAAAGACTCCTTCAAAAAAAACATTTATATATACACACACACACACACACACACACACACACACAAGTTAAAGTAGACGTGAGCTAGACAGCGCTGTACCGGAGTCGTTGCGGAGGTAGGAGGACATGGCAGGGATGAGGCAGGACTGGCTGAGCAGCTCCTGCAGGACTGAGGGCAGAGCTGTGCTGTTGTGGCCTCTGCTCTCTGCTGACGGGGCCTCGGCTGATCCCACACATCCTGCAGGGTTAATGTAGCTGGCTAGAACCTACACACACACACACACACACACACACACACACACACACACACACACACACACACACACAGAAAGACATACACACATTTACATTTAGAATAATTTAAATTTAACAGAGCGACTTCAAAATTGCTTCTTTGAGGGCTCTGACTTGTCCAGCAGGCTAAGCACTGCCACTATGATCAGGAGATCCCTGGTTCAAATCCTGTTCACAGGGGTGTAGCAGCAAATTCTGGGCCCTGTACACCCTCTATGTTAATGGGCCCCTATCCATGCCAGTAAACAAAGGAAAGTGAGCGAAAAAAAAATCAGGATTTTCATGGGCCCCTCTCCCTATTCGGGCCCTGGGTAGTCAGGTCCACTTTTCCCCCCACTACCACGCCCATGCCTGTTCATGTGGCTTGCCATCGACTACCGGAGCCCCGAGAGAGCACAATTGGATTGTTCTCTCTGGGTGGGCAGATGGCGCTCTCTTACCCTTATCACTCCAAAGGGTGATGTTGATCAGCACAAGGCTGCGTCTGTGAGCTGATGTATCTCAGTGATGCTACTCAGCAATGCTGTACCAGTAGCAGTTCGAAAAAAGGTGGTGGCTGACTTCACATGTATCAGAGGAGGCATGTGCTAGTCTTCACCCTTCCCTAATGAATGGGTTGGGTAATTAGCCGTGTAAAGTAGGGAGAAAATGAGGAAAAAATCTAAAATAAATGAATTAAAAAAAAGTGCCATCCAGTATGAAAGAGCTGGTCTGAAGGACCTGGTTTAAATCTGATAAAACAAGAATCTTAGTGTGAAAGAGTAAAATAATGTATATTAATTAATTTTTTTTTTTTTATTTGAGCTCCTTAAAGGATTTTTTAGGTCTTGGCTTGGCTGCACGTGTTTTTCACAGTAGTGTGGGCTGGTTTGATGTGTGCTAGAGCTCACAGTGCTCACTCTCACATTTCAAGCTTGGTTATTTCACATGAGCACAGTCAACAGTGTAAAGAAACGAGAGTTTAAATTAGCTGTTATTAAAGGTGCCTTCTGTAGAAGGTTTATCTACAGGCAGATCACTGTGCTTACCTGTAGCAGACAGGTGACATGCTCTTCCTCCAGACGCTGTTTGGTGAGAGCCTGTTCCACGTCCCAACCGGAGGCAGTGGAGCCGGTCCCAAAGCCCGTCCCTTTGGCCCAGTAAAGTTGTTGCTCCTCTGTGGTGCCTCCACCGTGTCCACTTGACACCTGTGTCTAACACAAAACGCCACATGCTCAGTTATTAAATCAACAAACTACAAACATTAACATTAATATCGGGATTACATTGCCCAAACTTATTATAATGTGATACAAGTTTTGGACGTATTGTCCAGCTCAAAGCCAAGCTAAAAAGGTCGTTTTAATTTGGTAAGGTCAGTATTAGACATAAAAAAACTTTGAATAGTGGAAAATGTTGCAAGCTCAGAAAACCAAATAACCCATTAACAGAAAGTTTTTGTGACATTAATATGAATGATTGGGTGCACTTCAATAATCGTGTTTAGTTTTTTTTGTCTAGAAGCATCCCAATTTGTTTACATTTTATAAAGAAGAGTGCAGTGAAAAAAAAAAAGAGAGAGCAGAAAGAAGACGGGATTAATTTCTCAGGGGGACGTCTGAGAAAAATATTTCACACTTCTAAAACTGATGTGATAAAACTCTTGCATCCGGACTTCATTTGAGAAAACAGGAGGACCATTTGTTTTGGCTTTCTTGGTCACGTGACATTGCGTTCAGTAGCTCCTCCATTTCCACTCGCTGTTGTTTTTCCCTGGATTTCCAAGGAAACGTGAGCCCAAAGTGTAATTACGGTGCGTGGCAGTGGAAAAATAGCTATTTTATTAAACGAGGACGTCATGGTTGTTTCGGACAAAAAATAAAATCACAGAGGACAAAATAAGAGAGAAAATTACCCCAAGATCACCTGAGAAACTAATCCCGTCTGGATAGGGCTAATAAGGAGAGAAAAAAAGAGCGAAAATGTTTGATAGCTATGTAGTTTCTAGTGCAGTCTACAAAACAAAAAAGATTATTTAAAAAAAAAATGCTTGGTGTAAAAGAGCCTTAAGGCAGGTGGTGTATTCTGTGTGTTTGTCACTATGTAAAAAAACTCCCACCACATTCTTAAACAGTGAACTCCAACATCACTACGCTGTTTCAGTGTTTAACAGAAAAGCCAGAAAAGCCAAACGGCTGCCCATCGCTGTCTGATTAATAACAGGGCAGGCCTGACCTCTTTATGTCACCGCAGACTGAATCACTGGAACTTAATCATTTTCAGAGCCTTTGCTGGGAGGAGGAAAAAAAAAATCTTCCTTCATAATGACTTTCATTCATTCCGGAAGAGAGCTCCACTACCGCCTTCAATGAGACGATGACGGCTCAACCTCGGCTTTCTCTTCTAGGTGAAGCCATTTAAAATGCACGAGGCCGAGCGTGCGAGTGGGAGCTGCGAGCTGTACGAGCCTTGCTGGTGAAGGACCGATCTGAGACAGAAAGCAAACACGAGTCTCTAAGATGACACGCGTGACATTCTGAGACCTCGGCTCGACGCCTGTTTGAACACATGATTGGAAAAGCATGTCTTAACTATCGTTTAGAACACTCGCGTGCACACGCGCCGCTCTCCGCCGGAGCGCTTGACGTTCATCTGTCTTGACGTGCCGTGCTTCCGCTACTTACGGCCCGCTTTTAAGACTGACGGCGAGCCGGGCCGGGAACGCTCTCGCAGAGCCTTCACAACATTGAGGAGTCGGTAAGGTCAAGCAGCTGCGCTTCTGCCAAACACAGTCAACCGCTGATGGGCTCGCCGAGCCAGGCCAACTGGAGCAAGCTCAGTGACTTCACACTCATATTTACATTTTTAATAATGGACATGAGGTGTTGGATGACTGTTACATAATCAGCTGACTGACAACAACGCAGTAAAACAATCAGTGCAACACGTTTAAATATCTCTACTATTCCTCATCAGCGCTGTACGCAGGGTTCATACACTTTTTAACCATGTAACTGAGTTTTACATTACACTTGGCAGACGCTTTTGTCCAAAGCGACTTACAATAGTCAAGTACAAAAGTAATAGAAGTTAAAGGTAAAAACATCTTTAGACAGGGCCTAAAGGAGGTCAAAGGGAGATAATAGGATAGAGGAGTGAAGGAGGGGAAGAAGGAAATGAGGTTAGAAGTAGTTAGTGTGTTAGAGGTGTTAGGAGAGTAAGTGCTCTTTGAAGAGCTCTGTCTTCAGGAGTTTCTTAAAGATAGCGAGAGATTCTCCTGATCTGGTAGTGGAAGGTAGTTTGTTCCACCATTGGGGAACTCTGTATGAGAACAGTCTGGATTGCTTTGTGTGAGTGTTTGTTTGGTAAAGTGAGGCGACGTTCATTGGAGGATGAACAAAAAACAAAAAATCAACTAAAACTATAATTGAAATTAATTTTAGTGGGCTTAAAATAAATCTTTAATAATAAAATGTGCGTCAGATCCTGAGAGCTCCATTGTGTAGGGCTAAATTACTGAATTAACAATGAGTTAATGTTCTTAATCAATAAAAAGAAACACTTGACCTTTCCAAAATTTTCTGGGTTTATTTATTTTTCCTGGAAATTGCTATTTTCAAATCCCAAACTTTTCCAGGTTTTTAATGACCGTACAAAAACCCTGTATACACTTATCATAAGTATTTGGTAATCTGCCAAGCAAACAATTCTAATCAAATTATAATAGTACTATCATTTTCACACTATAAAGCACACTTAAAATCCTTCAATTTTCACAAAATCGTCAGTGCACCTTATAATCTGGTGCGCCTTATAAGGAATTTTACCAGTCAGGTTGTAAGGAGCAGTAAAGCTACTCCACTGAAGTACAGCGTTATACAGTAGTTTCAGTTTAGTTCTCCAGCACCGGGGTTGGAGTAGCATCAGCATTAGCAGCTAACCACTGTTTCTCTGTTCAGAGGTTAGTATTATCGGCATGTAGCCTGCTGATAACCCTGGCTAGCACTGCTGGAGCAGTATTAGCATTACCCGCTAATCCCGCTAGCTCTTTCGCAGCTAAGAGGGGAGTATATTTTAGATAAACTGTTGTCTCCATGTTTACCATGTTAAAACAAGCTACCTGGGACAAACCGCTAGTTAATATTACCCTGGCTTACCGGAACACGCAGAGCTTCTCATTGTAGCTCTGTCAGGCTGCTAAAGGTTAGCAACTAATGCTAATGCTTCAGCCTTAGTGCTGGAGAAATTCAGGAATCTAAGCTCACTGTAAATAAACGGAAGCTCTTTACTCACCCAAATAAACAGTTTTCAGGAGAGAAATCTGTGTAGATTAACATCCATTAAACATTAAAAAAGTGAGTATTCTCGGCCTGTAGCCTGCTGCTAACCTCCGCTTGCATTGCTGGAGCAGTATTAGCATTACCCGCTAACCATGCTTGCTCTTTCGTCGTTCAGAGGTTAGTATATCAAACTGTGGCCTGCACACTTACTATGTTAGAACAAGCTATGAGTGATTAACTGCTTGCTAATATCACCCTGGCTTACCAGAACACTCTCAGTTCTCAGGCTTCTCAGTGTAGCTCTGCCCAGCCACTAGCGGTTAGCAGCTAATGCTGCTCACACTAAACACAAGGCCCTGCATTGTTCAATACCATGATGTGTATAGTCAGAAAAAGAAAAAAAAAAATAAGTTTTACAATATCGTGCACCCCTACTTGAGAATGATAACTGGTCATCCATTACTACGCCAAGGCTTTGCGCTTCTGCTAATGGAGTAACCAGTGAGTATTTGAAGGGCCACTTAACCCTAACACTCCAGCCTAACAAGAAGTGGAATGAACGACGGGGTGAATGGAATCTGTGTAAGGGGTGAATGTTATTTATTTTGTTAGTCACTAATTAACACACTATAGTTGGAGGTGCTTTTAATTGAGAATAAAGATCAGTTTGCTTTAGTCCAGCCTGGACCTCGAGAGTGGAGGGTTTTCCAGTGAGCCCGGATCATGGAATCTTCAGGGCGGGGAATCTTATTGGTTCCACATGCGCAGATGGAAAATCCTTTGCCCTGCCTGAGGGGTTCTGTGTCACGCTTGGATGCTTGTATGATGTGGAAGGAGGAGATAAATTACCATTTAAACGACTTCTCGCCTCTCAGCTCACTCCGACCGGCCTTCGTTTAATAATGATGATACACATGCTACTGACACTGAAGCCCTACACCTATAGAGTTACTGCTGTTTCACCACACATTCTAATCACGCTATATGATTACGCTGTTAAAGTAGTGGTCCTTATGATTTTTGAGTGGGGAGACGGCAAAATATTATAGTGAAGACTATTAGTGCGCTCCTGCTACTACTCCTCAAAGCTGCATACTAGTGCATCTCAATACATTTACTTTATTTTAGCAGTTCAGTTCAAAATTTGAAACTCATATATTATATAGATGTATTACACACAGAGAGATCTATTTTAAGTGTTTATTTCTTCTATTGTCTATTGTTGATGATTATGGCTTACAGCCAAAGAAAACCCAAATATTAGTGTCTCAGAATATTAGAACATTATTTAAGACCAAGTGGTACTTTTGGCAGTGTGGGCAGTGTGCCAAGTCCTGCTAGAAAATGAAATCCGCATCTTTATAAAGTCTTAAAAGTTGTCAGCAGAGGGAAGCGTAAAGTGCTGTAAGATTTTCTGGTAAAACTCTGCACTGACTTTGACTTGATACAGTATAAAACAGTGGACCAACACCAGCAGATGACATGACTCTCCAAACCATCACTGATCATCAGTAAATTTTACATTTCATTTGTAAATCAAGGATCCAGAGTCTGGAGGAAAAGTGGAAAGACACACAGTCCAAACTGCTTGAGGTCTAGTGTGAAGTTTCCACAATCAGTGATGGTTTAGAGAGACAAGGGCTCACATTTTTCCTTCTTGCAACAATTTTCTAATATATATATATATTTTTTTATATTTACTATTTAATAACGTAAAAAAAAGGAATTCTTACCTCTACAGATGCCATATTTACACTGAGTACACACTAAAAATATAAATCAAAGGCTAAAACGGTCCAGAGTGTTAACATCAACAGGACTACAATAAACACATTTTAGACCACACCTTCTCCAATGTAATACTGGATCACTGACAGGCACTAAACGTCTACAGCATACAGTTAAAACAGGTGAAATTTGCCTTTAAAAACCACAGGCAAAATCCCACTCCTACATAAAAACGTGCAAATATAGAGCAGGAGAAATGGAACAAGAGCATCAATGAGCCTCTGTGTGTGTGTGTGTGTGTGTGTGTGACCCTGGTCCTCTTTGGCAGAGTGTAGGCTACAGCAATATCCCGCTGCCGGCCCAAGGACGACCATTACAGTGGTGACAGACCTCTGGCCGGTGCTCAAACCAGCAGCCCTGAGACACGTCCTCAACGTGCTGTAAATCCACAACCAGCAATATGCCTTTACACTCAGTCTACAGGGTCACAGCTCCACTCGATCAGCACAGCTACAAGATACCAACAGCGCTCTTTCATATACTAAATATATATTATAGATATAATAAGTATATTGAACAATATATTAAAAGACCTGAATCAGTTTCTCTGATTTTGCTATCTATAGGTATATGTTTAAGTAAAATGAACATTGTAGTTTTATTCTAGAAACTACAGACAACATTTCTCCCAAATTTTAAATGAAAATATTGTCATTTAGAGCATTTATTTGTTTATATTCATAAAGTTTTAAGAGTTCAGAAATCAATATTTAGTGGAATAACCCTGGTTTTTAATCACAGATTTCATGCATCTTGGCATGTTCTCCTCCACCAGTCTTTTACACTGCTTTTGAATAACTGTATAACTTTACTCCTGGTGCAAAAATTCAAGCAGTTCAGCTTCAGTTTGGTTTGATGGCTTGTGATCATCCATATTCCTCTTGATTATATTCCAGAGGTTTACAATGTGGTGAAATCAAAGAAACTCATAATTTTTAAGTGTTCTCTTATTTTTATCCAGAGCTGTTTATATATATATATATATATCTCTACAAAAATCTGTTATGAAACAGTCTTAATGAGCACGGACACAACTAAAGCTAATAAATCTTGTGAAAAAACACGTTAGTTTTGGACTGGAGCTGGGGCAACAGGAGTTGGCAAATATTGCAATGATGGGAGAATCATTAATATTTTTTTTTAATATTTCTTTGCATGGGCAGCGCAAAGCCCCTATTGATATTACCGAATTCTAGGGGGGTGAACGGAGTGAACGGAACGGAGTCCATTTCATAAAGTTCAGTCACTTACTGTTAATATTAATATTATTATGAGAACTTAATTAATAGCATTTAAAAAATACTAAATAAATACTAAATAATAACCATTAAATAAACGCATTCTTTAACACTTTTAGACCTTGCAGAGGCAATAATCCACTACACTCTACTACAAACTGGTGAACAACCGCTTCAGATCCAGCATCAGTCGAACTGAAACAACAGATTAAATAAAAAAAAAAAAAAGCAGGTTATTCGTGTGAGGGCAGCTACAGCTGAATATTGATTTTTTTGTTTTAGGGAGGTCACTTGGTCACGCTCTCGATGACAGATGACAGCAATTATTTTCTATTAGAAACCTGGCGATGATGCTTGCGTGTGTTATTTTCGAGGAAGGACAGTCGGCTCATCGTAGCTACAAACAGAGAGGCACGACGAGCTCCTGAGCTAAAGCAGGGAACTTCAGAGGTCTGGAGTCATAATAAATTTAAACACTTTCATAACCAGAGGCAGGAACAGAGGATACACTCCTCTCTCTCATATACATACACATACACACACACACATACATACACACACATATGTTCACACACACACACCCCTCCACGACAGTGAGAGGTGTCTCTCTCTCAGCAGGCGGAGAGGAGCTGCCGGACTGCCGTGGCCCTTAATAAAAGTGAAGCGTCTCAAATGGAGATAAAAACAAGTCCATTAAACCCAACGCAGGAGTGTGCTTTCACACTAATGCCACCAATTCACTTCCACCATATGGAACAGAAGGATGAAGAAGAGAGCACTTGGCAACCTTTCAGAAAAGCGTGTCACGGCTGATTTGACACAGTTGGAAAAGGCTCTTTTCTTTGCATACTGCACTGCTTCTCTCTGCTGTGTTATTCTGACCTTTACATGTACGGGTCAATTTGCCCCCGACAACCATGTTAAGGCTATTTCGAAAAAAGGAAACGGCCGTTTTTCCCCATACTGAACTGGTTCTGCCTGATTTAAGATGTTTTATAGGTTGTTAACTTTACTGGAAGGCTTAGAATATAATAGTTATGAACACAGTTAAAGTGTTAAGTGATACCTTTTGGGATTTCTTATCGTTCGTGTGTTTTATTTGACAGGGCAGAATGGTCCAAATGCTACTTTATCGGCTATTGCTATCTATCTTTTGACTAGTGCTATAGGAAGGCTGAGCTGGTTACATTTGTGTATGGTCTACACAGTTAATTGCTACAGCAAATGGTTATGCTGGTATGTTCAGCACAGTTAAGGATTATTAGAGTGGGTATTGAAATCAGAAACCTCTGTGGGAGAGTTAAAGCTTCAGTTAAAGCTACAGTTGGAGAAGGAGCCGCTAAAGCTATTTAGCCTGCTTGATGGAAGGCCAGACAGACCAATCACGGCTGTGATGCATAGCTATATTTTAAGGGAGGGGCGTGTCAAGCTAGGGCGTAGGCTACGCGTCAATGCATTGGCTACAGCGTAGGTTTGACGGAGAAGTATAAATTGGCCTTACGTCTACATAACAGTCTTTGTTGGCAGTTCTAGAGGCAGGGCCACAGAGGCATTGGCCCCAGCTGAAATCTGATTGGCCCCCTAAAGTGCCCCTCCCTGTACAAGAGTGATGATCAGATTATACAGATGGTTGCATTTCCATCCCCAAACACTAGCAGTGCTAAAGAGGCAAATAGGAACGTGCTGCGTGATTAAATCTTATGCAATTGAGTTGTTTTAATGTTTTAAACTGTATTTGACAGTATGACAGTATTTATGAAAAAGTAAAAAGGTTTTTAAAAAAATTATAAAATGCTGGATTTTCTCACATGCTGTGTGTTTGGGAGCAGTTTGTCTACGTACAGTAAAAATGTATGTACAACTGATAAGGAGATTTTTAATGGAATTCATTTTGTGCCAAAAGTTTCACGCAAAAATCTTAAATCTGCAATTAGAATTACAGATTATATACATATTGAAGCCGAAGCGAATAAGATATTCCAGAGGCAGAAGATTTTAGCAGCAAAATCCACAAAGAAAAACACAAAAATTAAAGTAAAGACTGGCAAAATCCAAACACACTCTAGAAAAAAAGACTATTTAAAAGATTATTTGATTATATCAAAAGGAATATGTTCAAGCTTCTTACAACATATTAATCAGGATTGGGTTATAATCTATAAACAGCTCTGGAAAGAGTGACCATTTAAAAATGATAAGTTTCTTTGATTTTGCCAAATTAAAAAACCTCTGGAATATAATCAAGAGGAAGATGGATGATCACAAGTCATCAAACCAAACTGAATTCTGCTTGAATTTTTGCACCAGGAGTGGCATTAAGTTATCCAAAAGCAGTGTGTAAGACTGGTGGAGGAGAACATGCCAAGATGCATGAAATATGTTTTTTGAACTCTTAAACTTTAGGAATATGATGATGAATATGTTCATTTTCCTCAAACATAAACCTATAAACAGCAAAATCCTAGATCACAAATCCTCAGTCACTGATGGTGTTAGATAGGTGACAGTACCTCGCTCTGGCTGGCACTGTTGTTGGGCACACGAGGGGCGTGATGGCTCAGGGCTGAAAGGCAGGCCAGGATCAGGTGGATCGCTCCGATCTCCAGCGCCATGCGTCGCAGCAGCAGCCCGTCATCCGTGGTCAGGGGCGTTGCACTGAAGAGCGCTCGGAGCACGTGAAACGGCAGCGTAGGGAGGACGTTAGCCGAGGGAGACTGCAGGATGTGACCTAATAGAAAGGAACAGAGAGGGAAGAGTGCAGAAGAGAGGCCTTTAGAGCATTTTCAAGGTTTCAAATTTAAACAGAATGTACCTTTTAGCAGAGGGAAAATGCATTATATTGATAAGTAACATGAACAGAACGATCATACAATATCGTCAGTTTATGAAGATACACTACCGGCCCTATTGTTTAGTAGTCCAGTAGCTGCAGTGCTGTATGGACCAGACAAGCTTTTTTTTGTTTGTTTTTAATTATTTTATCATCTCATCAAAGTCCAACGTTAAGCTAAATGTGCTCAAAAGTAAAAGTAAAACTTTTAAGAGTATATTTAGCTCAATGATTAGTTTGGTATAGTATAGTCACATAACTGTCAACATTAGCTGATGGATTAGCCAATGATAAGTGTTTTAATTTAATATTACTGGAGTTCTTCTTCTGGCCACGTAACGCGTCTTTACGTACTTATGTCACATGTACAGCATCTTAAAGAGGATCCGCTTGGTTTTACTGAGCATGAGTGGCTGGTGGAGCAATGGAGACTTCAGAAGGGGGAAACTCAAGAGTTCAATAGCTCATTTACTCATAGTAAAACCAAAGAAACCAAGGAGTGAAGTTTCTGACTGACTCTCTCTCTCACTCCTAAAATGTACAGCTTTAATAATGCACTCCAAGTTTGGAAATATCAAAAAACCTTCGGTAGATTATAGTCCCGAAAATAAAATGCAGCTAAATTTTCTATTGGATTAAACAAGCTGAGGAACGGTATGTATGGTTTAATTTGCCTTATGTGAGCTTGACAGGGCTGTGTATAATAATAATAATAATAATAATAATAATAATGACAATCCTGTTGATTCTATATTCATTATAATATTTTTTTTAGCCCCACTATATCAACAAAAAGGAGCAGTCTGTAGTTTTATATTCTGTATCTGTTTCTCTGCCTACTTTCACCCACAGAGATACAGCTCTTATTATTTGGGTGTTAAGATTCTCATAATTCTCTAAAAAAAGGACTACAGTCTGTAATTATAGAGCTACAAACTGTTTTTCTGTGATTAGAGAATGAGATGCAATAAATAATGAGAAACACAAGAAGCATTTGAACATTTAGAATATTAATTCAGTAAACATTATTATTACCTAAAAGGATCCTACAGGGTTAACACTGCAGGCCCCATCAAGAAAAAACAAAAACCTAAGCAGCAACTCATCATCATCAATCATTATTATCCAGCCCCGACCAGTCAATTACACAGTAAACCAATCAACAAACATGTCAATCAATCATCCACGCTATCAGCAACCAGAAGTGTCAGCAATACACAGTGGGCAGCCCTCAGCTCATCTATGCACAATTAGGCCAATCGGTTGGGCAAGAACACATTTAACTAATCAATAGCTCACAATGGAGACACGCCGGGAACGGAAGCAGATGATGTAGACTATGCAAAGACAGAAGGAGAGCAGAGTACCTCATTTGCTCGACTCCAGTAGATTCCTTTCTGCTCAAAACTGAATACAATTGTGAAAAAAAAAAAATACCGTATGATTAGATAGTTGAGTAAAAGACGAAACTATTTCCAAAATGAATAATATTCAAGCTTCTTACATCAACTAGGACTAGGTTTTTATCCATTTGTGTTTTGCAATTTTTAACATGAACCCAAATGTCTGTGTGTAAATGTTCGCTTCTTCAGCTCAGTTCCTACAGTTTTATTACTTTGAATGCTTTAATAAAATCTCTTACATTCCGTATAACTTGTTCTGACACGATTTCTAGAACAAGATGTGTAAATAACCTTAAAATATAAACCTTAAGGAATAATAAAAACAGCAAAACTTAACTGATTCTAGTTGGAATTGGGTCATGTTGCTTGCCATCGGCTACCGAAGCCCTGAGAGAGCACAATTGGCCTCTCTCTCTGGGTGGGTAGATGGCGCTCTTTCCCCGCATCACTCCTATGGTGATGTCGATCAGCACAGCGCATCTGTGAGCTGATGTACCAGACCCGAGTCGCTAAAATTTCGTCCAAGCTTGCTGAATGCTCAGTAATGCTGCATTAGCAGCAGTTTGAAAAGAGGGTATGGCTGACTTCACATGTATCGGAGTCCTAATGAGTGGGTTGGGCTATTGGCCGTGTAAATTGGAAGACATTGGGATAAAAATTTGAAATAAAATTATAATAAAAGGAAAATAGTACAAGTTTTATCAAGGTTTCAGACCTTAATTAATGTTGCAGATTGTTCACAGTCTTCGTTAAACAACTTAACAACAATCAGCAATCAAAAACAGGAGTTTAGATCGATCCCTCTACTCTACATTATGAGTCCGAGGCTAAAATAATCCAAACATTGTTTTAGTAGGTAAAGCTTTGTTAAAACTGAGCTTTTTAAGTACGTTTTCGAGTTGTATGAGTAAGCGAAATCTGTTCAAAATGATGTTAATGAAGAGTACAGCATGGGCCTGTTATTTAGAAAGAAACATGGTACACACAGCAATGCTCCCAACAAGCTTACAATAATAGAGATTGGGTTAAAATGTTGCCCATGCAAAGAATGGCTATGTTGTAAATTCATGAATTCCAGCTGCTGCTAAAACATCCCTCTACTATTCATTAATACCCATTGAATTAATATTGCAATCTGCTCCCCTATTGCACGTATTTGTCTGTGCTTGCCAGTCGATGTTTTTTCATTTTAGCTTGGTGGCGCGCAGAGTAATCTTTTAAATAAACTACCTGTGCATTTCCAAACTTTTAAGTACCTTGGTTTTAATACCAGGGCCCTCGGAATTCTACCAGTAGTTAATTGTGTAAAAATATTAATTTATTTGCATTGACACCTCTATGCCCCTATCACTAACACTGTAAGCCTGTTGGGAGCATCGGCTAAAAGCTCTGTATTTCAGAATACTAGTCAAGAATGGAGGTGAGCTTTTCCACAAACGTTTGTACTCGTTATGTTTCACCACACCCTGAGTTAATTTCACAACAGATTAGTCGTAATTTAACGTAATTGCATTTGTACAATGTGAACAGGCCCCCATCAGATTCAATTCATTAGAGGCAGCCTGCAGTGGTTTGGGCTGAACTGTGTGTATTTTGATGCCTTTTTAAAGGTGCTATTTTTGACCTGGGCATTTTTTGGAGCTGGAAATCTGTTAGAAAACAGTAATTTCAGCCGGCTGTTTCTGACCAAAGACCAGACGAAACTTGGTTTGAGTTCAGCAGCTGTGGGATCTGGTGGCCTGCTGACTCTGTGATTTAATACTTTGGTCTGGATTTGTTGGAAAGTTGAAATAGAGGGGATCAGAGATGCTAGATGGAAAGGAGGCCTCGGAGGTGCTGTGCTATGCTGTGCTGAACTGTGTGGGATGGAGAAGAGCCAGCTGATGGGCACTGCTGTTTGTAATCCGTGATTTTCTCAGCATGGTGATCCTCTAGCGGCTTCATCTCGGCCTTTTGTCTTCGAGAGTGCCCGGTTCTCAGCACTCGGCCTTGTGGACAGAAGCAGGAGCAGGAGCAGGAGCTGACCCCCGTAGCTCTCGCTAGCACAGTGAGTTTAAGATGAGAACACATTCAGACCACCATTTCACCTCCGGTGAGCCGGAGTCACAACTGGCCTAATTATTAATGGCATGATTGGCCGGTGGGTTGCCTCTCGCATCCTCTCTCCCTCACTGTCTGTCAAGCAGGCAATTGGAAAGTTTGACAACTCCTGCTTAGATGAGTTGATCGATTTATTTTAGTTATTCTTTTATTTATTGTAAATAAATGAACTGGAAACTCCACTGGAAACAAACTAAAAAGTAAAAAAAGTTTTATAATACACTGTATAATACCGCATTGTTCTTTCAAGCAGCTGCCGGTACAATACACATTATTAAACAGGAGTTATGATTCAATATATTGTGATTTAAATCATAAAAAGTACCGCATTTTCTATACCATGAGGTGAATCAGATTTATTAAGCGCACTATTAATAAACGTCTATTTTCTGTTCTATTGTCATACATAAGGTCATACACCGGATTATAAGGCGCATTATGCTACACTAGTAAGGAAAAGGGGTGTTGCCATGTTTTTCATTCAATTCAGCAGGTTTTGCCACTGGGTGGGTGTAAAGCTAAGCTAAGTTAGGTAAACAAAACTGTAACTCTCTCTCTCTCTCTCTCTCTCTCTCTCTCTCTCTCATATATATACACACACACACACAAACTTTCTAAGTCAAATGGCACTGCATGTTAATCTACACAGATTTCTCTTCTGAAAACAACTATTTGGGTAAGTAAAGCACTTCTGTTTATTACCAATAAGACATACAGCCTTCAACTAAGGCTGGGTGCAGCAGCATTTGCAGCTAACAGCCTACTTAGCAGCAAGCCACCTGACAGACCTACACTGCTGAGGAACCCTAAGTGTTCCGGTTCCCCCCCTTCTGTATAACAGAGTAGACTTAATATACAAACTTACACAGACTCTATCAGCTATTCAAAGAATGAACTCATCAGTATAAAAGTGCTGGGTGATATAACCTCAAACCAGTATTACGATTAATTGAATGAATATATTACCTCGTCCGCGATTTATGACTGATTTTTTTTCTTATTTTATTTTTTTTTATAAGTTTTGGTATAATCTGTTCGATTTGCTCAGTCGGCTCAGTGTTTCAGTTCTATTCCGTGCTGCTTCTTCATGACAGACGAGATAAGGCAAAGTCACATGATTGCATGTGCAGTAATAAGTTTCTTTTTTTATGGGGGCAGAGGAAAAAAGTACTCACAGAAAAAAAAGCATTAGCAGTTTTATTTTTTAAAAAGAAAGAAATAACTGATACATCCAGTTAAAAACTCTAAACAGTGAAATTCTCAATTAATTGCCCAGCCCTTTCTCACATTAGAGGGAACAAAGGAGTTTCCAAGAGTCCATTAGTTTTTTGCCAACACTATCTGAAGCAAGTGGATGATTAATGTTTGGAGTTTGCCATTTTAAAGTAGATGGTCATTTATTATTTAATAGCCACATTTGCCTAACAGTAAACTTCAAAATAAAACAAACTTTGTTGGCTTTATTTTAGTTATTATATATTATACCACAGTTAGTTCCGAGTATGCAATGTGATTGGCTGAGAAGCATTCTAGGAATGTCATTATCAGCCGGTAATGCACTGTAACCGAAGCTCTCCATATATTACTCCGCCACCTACAGGTAACCTAGCAACGATGCAGCGCTTACAAGGCAAGCAGAGCAGCTATGGAACTATTTTAACTCTCGTGGAGTTTTTATAACCAAACAGATCATATTTTCTCATCCTCTTTAACTCAAAATCTTTCAATAAAAAACAGCAATAATAAAACTGTGGTATAGTCACAACAATACACTGTAAAATTAAGACAAACACTACCGATCAAACGTTTTCCAGTGATCTCTGCGTTTCTTTGTGTCTTATGATTGTGAAAGTGTTTTTTGATTGTGCTGTGTGTAAGTGTGTAAATGGTGCAGTAGAGAGAAGAGTAACACCATCTGTTCCAGCACTGCTTTACTACAGACACATGATTGGGAAATTGACATTTTTGTAAATCCATTTAAACCGAAACTCAGTTTATTTCTATTGCTACTTACCAGCTGTAAACTGATGATTAATTCATTGCTTGCTAAAAACCCCCTCCTCTTTTTTCAGTTTTTAGTTTGTATCTTTTCTTCAAAGGCCCTGACAGTTTACTGCAATTGTTTTTTACTATTTCCAGGAATTGATTGAACTGGAATCTTGAATGGCAAAAAATAAATGTGTTTTAAAACTTTTGACTGGCAGTGTAGCTGGAAATGTGCTATTTAACCTTGGCTAAATATCTGTAGATTACACATACCTAATGCAGAAGCTGTGTTTCCAGTATTCAAACCCAACTATCCAGATATTATTATTATTTTTTTTTTTTACTGTGGTGCCATCTGTGAAACAGGAGCAGTAAGAAGGATGCACTTACTTCCCTCGCCGTCGTCAGTGACGCCCAGGACCAGGCGCAGCAGGCACTGTGCGTGTTTGCGCTCCTTTAAGAGCACCTCGGCGTAGCCGGGCAGCCGCAGGAAGAGGCCGAAGGCTGCCAGTGAGTGGGCCGGGATGGGTGAGGTGGTCTGCACTGATGACTTGATGGGCGGAGGCTCAGCGGCGATGCTCTCGGGTGCCTCGTACACCAGCTCCCCCGACTGCTCGATGGTCACCCACTCAAACTGGTCGCTGTCCTTGGGCTTCTCCTGAGTGGTGGACGGCACCACGGGCGCACTGACCTGCACGGTACAACAGCAGTTCAGCAGATGGGAAAATGAGTATGTGAACAGAGGAAGAGAAACGCTGACTAATTTAAACCCAAAGGCAAAGAGAACAACACTATCGGCATGAAGAATGAAATACAGCTCTGGAAAAAAATAAGAGAACACTTCAGTTTCTGAATCAGTTTATCTGATTTAGCTATATATATATATATATATATATGTATATATTTGAGGAAAAGAAACACTTTTGTTTTATTCTATAACCTACTGACAACATTTCTCCCAAATTCCAAATAAAAATACTGTTATTTAGAGCATTTATGTGCAAAAAATGAGAAATGGCTGAAATAAGAAAGACTTTCAGACCTCAAATAATGAAAAGTTTTTAGAATCCAGAAATCAATATTTGGTGGAATAACCCTGGTTTTTGATCACAGTTTTCATGCATCTTCGCATGTTCTCCACCAGTCTTTCATACTGCTTTTGGATATTTTTTTGCCACTCCTGGTGCACAAATTTAAGCAGTTCAGCTTTGTTTGGTGGCTTGTAATCATTTTCCTCCTGCTTATATTCCAGATGTTTTCAATTTGGTAGGTGGTCTCATTTTTTTCCAGAGCTGTATATGCAAATAAGCACAAATAAATAGCTATATATGAACAGAAACTGTAGCTAGGCCTGTTATATCTATTTATATATATTCATATTTATAGAGCATTTTATGCCACTGGTCTAATAAAAAAAAGTACACTCTTTTAAAGAGCAACAAAACTTTACAAAAACGCAACAAATCTGGCTTTTACGAAAGAGTGGCAAAAAGAAACCCATTGTTGAAAGAAAGAGCCAGACTTGAAAAATGGCATAAATGCAAAGCACTATGTGTGGTGGAGAAGAAGTAACACTGCTTCTCATCCTAAACACCCCACCCCACTGTGAAACATGGTGGTGGCAGCGTCATGCTGTGGTAATACTTTTCCTCAGCAGGGACAGGGAAGCCAGTCAAGAAGAGATTCACCTTCCAGCAAGACAATGACCCTAAACATTCAGCCAGAGCTACAGTGGAATGGATTATATAAAAAATATTCATGTGTTAGAAAGGTCCAGTCTTTTAAAATCCTAAAAGACCTAAATCACATTGAGCTTCTGTGGCAAGACATGAAAATTGATGTTCACAGACGCTCTCCATCCAACCTGGCTGAGCTCGAGCTGTTTTGTAAGGAAGAATGGGGCAAAAATCTCTAGTCTCTAGATGCGCAAAGCTGGTAGAGACATACCCCAAAATGCTTGGGTGGCTCTACTAAGTAATGATATAGGGGGGTTGAATACTTTTGCATGTCACACTTCTTTGAGATGATGTTTAACTGATTAAACCTTTTTTTTTTTCCGTAAACCACGTATCATTGTCTTTCCACTTCACAATGTCGTGCTACTTTGTGTCTATCGCTTAAAAAAAAAAAGCTGTGGTTTGATGAAGGTGACAAAATGTTTAGAAGTTCAAAGGGGTATGAATACTTTTGCAAGCCACTGCACTATAAATAATGCGCTACTACAGGTTGTGTCCTGCTCCATTACACACTGTTTGCAGAAAGTGTACTAGCCTGTTGGATGACGTCAGGATAGAGCATGGGTAGTCTCTCTGCAATGAGGGCCAGACCCCCCATTCCTGCAAACACCTGCAGGGGGGACTGGATGGGGCTGGTCTCCAGCAGAGACTCGTCTATAGCTGCATCCAAACACTCCTCGCCGGGGGTCATCGGCTCATCCTCAGGACAACTGCTCAGCATCTCGCAGTGTTCTGTAGAGACAGAAGGAGGGGAGGAATGTTACAGGTAAAGCCTAACCTACGAATCAAAAGAGGTTACAATGAACATTGTGGATCTTTGAGAAGATCATGATCGAGGCTGATCTAGGCTATTTTAGGTCTAATCCAGTTCCCATCTTCTGTTTCAGGATCCAGTTCTGTTATGAGACATTAGTCTGAGCGTTGAAGCAACAATACAATATCAAAAAATATCACAGAAGCTCTTTTCGAACGAAGATTTTTCTTATTTAAAACCAGGTATAAGCAATTTTTGAGAAGACCACCTGCTGTTTCAAATGGTTATGGATAAAGTCCTGCCTTCCAGCACAGAGCCAATGAGCTTGCTTGCAATGCTGCAAGAGAAGGAGGGTCAACGTGGTGCTAGTAGGAAAAAAGGCCTAAAAGGAAATAATTGTGGGTGGTGGATCGCCATGTCAGTCAAATGAGGAGCTTCGAAAGTGGCAACGGTCAGCATAGAAATGCACATATACAGCTCTGGAAACAAATTAAGCCACTTCAGTTTCTCTGATTTTACTATTTATAGGTATATGTTTGAGTAAAATGAAGATTGTTGTTTTATTCTATAAACTACAGACAACATTTCAAATCTCCCAAACTCCAAAAAAAAAATTCTCATTTAGAGCATTTATTTGCAGAAAATGAGAATCGACTTAAATGAGAGAAAAGAGTTTTCAGACCTCAAATAATGCAAAGAAAATAAGTTCATATTCATAAAATTTAAAGAGTTCAGAAATCAATATGTGGTGGAATAACCCTGTTTTTTTTCATGCATCTGGGCATGTTCTCCTCCACTAGTCTTACACACTGCTTTTGGATAACTTTATGCCACTCCTGGTGCAAAAATACAAGCAGATCCGCTTGATTTGATGGCTTGTGATCATCCATTTTCCTCTTGATTATATTCCAGAGGTTTTTAATGTGGTTGTGTTTAAGTTTGTTCAAAATGACAAAACTGTTCAAACTCCCACTGAAGTAAAGTGTTTTAGCAAGTTACATTTTTTTTTATCTTGTTCACAATCAGATCAAAGAAGTCCTTGTCCAATAGACAAATGCAATTTAAATTACAAGAATTTTTTTTTTTCTAATATAGTAAGCAGTGTTCTCAGAAAGGAACTGTAATATTTGCTGCTCTACATTTTTGACTGTCTTTTTTTTTTTATAATTTTATAAAAAATTTACACGGCCAATTACCCAACCCACTTCTCAGGACACCCCCTATCACTAGTGATGCCCCAACACACCAGGAGGGTGAAGACTAACACATGCTTCCTCCGATACATGTGAAGTCAGCCACCGCTTATTTTCGAGCTGCTGTTGAAGCAGCATTGCAGAACAGCCAGCATGCTTGGAGGAAAGCGCAGCAGCTTGGTTCTGATACATCAGCTCGAACCTGCGACCTCCTGCTCATAGACCCGCTTTAGACCGCTGGACCACTCTGCGCCTTCTTTGAGAAGCTTTTCCTCTATACGTCTGTATTTTTAGTTACGTATTTTCGTTCATGCCTCCAAATATCTATGTTCTATTCTAATACATCCATGTGTTTCTTGGATTAAACTGAAGGAGAGAAACCCCTTCTGCTTTCATAGGTACGGTTTTTCCCACGGGATGCCTCCTGAACGCTAAGTGAACACATCCATGTTAATAACTGCTCTTAAACTAAACTAAACTGCAGAAAAAGGAACAGTGGGAATATGAATTAGCATCAAAACATAAGCACGGGCTGGAAAAACCAGCACAGCTGTCATGTGCTGCAATATCAGCTCGCACAGAACAAGATTAGACAAGTAAAACCGACATGCTGAAGAGTAAAACGGCTCATGTGTTATTCATGAGTCTAATTTTGAGGAGAGAGGGAGACAGAGTGGAGCCTATTGGTGACACAACGTTAAACATTTTAAAACGCCAAACGCATTCATTAAACGCCACAGCCAAAAGTCTTCAACCGAGCTGGTGATGCGGGAGAAGAGCACGGAGGAAAAACAGCTTTTAGTGAATATGAAAACGGTTCCACCTTTAAAATGACGATCATACAGCCACAAGGACAGGCTGGCAGTCTGGGAACGGGCACTACATGTCCTTATCTGAAAGAAATCTGATAAAAAGATCCATTATGCTGACGTATTGCCTTCCTACAGTGAATTCTAACAAAGTGTAATGAAATTAGGAGCAACCATGTCCAATTTAAAATTCCAAAAAAAAAAAAAAAAAAAAAAGGGAGAGAGAGAGGACAATATGAAAAAGGAAACAAAATCCACTTTAAAGGTTGGACACATTTTGCATATAATATGCAAATCATAAATGTTTGTTATAAGCTATTGTTACTGTTTATGTACGCTTCATAGGTTTAGGTCTATCGCACCAGCTGCTGTTGTAAGGATCGTACATTGCTGCAGAAATGATTGTAATAAACAATATATTACTCATTTTAAAATGCAATTTAATGGCACATATATAATGACATGATTCATGATTTTTAAAATTATATGGTATTTTTATTTTTATTGGACGATTTATTGTAGCAGAAACAATTGTGAATTGTGTGTGGCAGAATCGGAGGTCACAGCCCACATAGATTACTGTGACGTACAACACAGTTCAAATAAGAAAACACTGGCTGAAGCTCTGCTGACAAGTTGATGCCAAAAGTTAAATCCAATGATACACCCAGATCATGCTTTTACAGAGCTACTACAGAAAATATAATCCTTAATGGTCTTTTAATTATCGTGTTTTTTACACTATGAATCGCACTTCAAATCCTTTAAATTTTCCAAAAAATACAGTGACAGTGCGCCTATCAATGTATGAATTTTACCAGTCAGGATGTAAGGAGCAGTAAAGACCCTCCACTAAAGTACAGCATTATACAGGAGTTCAGTGAAGTTTCTGGAGCATTAGCTGCTAACCAACCTAAGAGCTAGCTCTTTCGCCAATCAGAGGCGAGTATTATCAGACTGTAGTCTGTGTGTTTACCGAGTTAAAACAAGCTACCAGGGTCATAGCTTACTGGAACACTCAGCGCTGCTAACTGCAGCTAGCACTGCTGTGAACCGCGGCTATCGCTGCTGCTAAGCGTGATGTTGAAAATATTGGAAATCTAAGCTTTTAGATGTTTATGTACATGTGTGCAAGTAGGGTTGCACCGATACTGTATCGGTATCGGCACCGATACTGGCACTTACACAAAGTATCGGTATCAGCAATGGGTATCGGCCGATACCATTTCCGGGTTTGGAATGCGGGAGCAAAAAATGGTTGGGGGTCTTTAACCCGAGACTCAGAGAGCAGAAAAATCTGCCGTTGGGGGGTGGGGGGAGGGGTCTCTTAAAGAAACACTGCACTAATATCTTGTAATAAAAAATAAAAATAGAAAACTTGAAAAGCGCCTAAAGATTTTCCTGGTTTTTACCATATTTTGATTATTACATGTTCAATTGAATAATTTTATATCGACAACAGGAGCTCCTTGTCAATCATTATCTACTGCAGCCAATCAGGTTATTATATCTTATTCAGGATAAAACTGTTGGTATCGGTATCGGCATCAGTTGATACCAGAAAAGCCGGTATCGGTAAGGAAAAAGTGGTATCGGTGCATCCCTATTTGTTAGTGTATATATGTTATGTAGCCTTGTAAATTCAGTCCCACAGTTTCACATGACCTCAGCTGGACTCAAGTTAGAGGAAATATTTAAGTCAGTCCAATCCTCAAATCAGAAAAGATCTTCTGCGAGCAACTTCTTATCACAGTCCCTGCAGTAGCGATGAGTAACTAATAATGAAAAACTTCTTTAGTCACACTCTTACAAGAGACTGGCTTCTCAACAAGACTAGAACTTCTGAAAAACTTTGAAGAGCAGATTGTTCAAAGAGCTGTTTCATCTCTCATTCAGCTCGAGTTAGACCCTCCAACACTCCCATAAGAACGCAACATTACTCTAATATCAGAAGCAGCCCGCCTGACAGATCTGATCTCTGACACTAAACTAAAGCTAGAACTCTTAACGGGTTCTTCTCAATATTTCAATGTTTTATGATAAAATCAGGACTAGAAAGTGTCACTGTTGTCTGATCTTATATTCTTGCTGAGAGCAAATTAGCATGCTATCTTGAGGAATGGAGTATAGTTATTAAATGCAAAATGGAGAATTGTGAGTTTTCTGGGGTGTTTTTTTTCTGTCGAAACCATAGATTGTGTATAGCTGGACAGAGAATCGTCTCTCAAAAGTGAAGCCACCACAGGTCGGGCGCCCCCTGCTGTTCAGTTTCAGAAAGCTGTGTAACCCCACCCATCCCCATAGGTTTCAATGGCAAAACTTTTAAACATGTTTTTTTCCAATATACTGTAATCCTACAGAATTCGTTTTTTAAATCTTTATTCAGCTCTATTCAAAAAGGTGTGGTTATTGTAAAAGGGCTGGGTTACACCTAGCCGGGGTGGGAGCAATGACTGTATGGGTGGGACCATAGATTGTGTATAGCTCTGTGGAGGCAGCCCTTAGGGGCGGGGTTATTTAAATGAGTATTCTGTCTCTCCACAGTCTTTCTTCCTCCTCTGGTCTCTACTGCGCAGACTCTGGTTTCAGGATTGCCAACATGGCAGAAGATTTTGGCTTCATTTTCATTGAATGAATGGGAATGTTTATTTTATTTTTTTATTTTTTTTTCCATCAGCATAGACTACACTGTAAATTATAAATAATCATACCGGTTTGTAACAGCTGTTTTTTTGAGACGATACATTGTCCAAGAAATAATTGCAAAAAACTATATTATCATTTAAAGACAATCATATGCTACTGACATACTTGCAATAAATTATTTTTAATTATTTATTTCAATTATTATTTTCTTTTAAAGATTTACAATGATATAAACAAAGAATTGCAATTTGGGATGTTTTTTGCCAACTTAGCACAGACAACACTCTGTGAATGCCAAAAGAAGGTGACAAAAGAGCAAGTGTGTCATCCACAAACCAAAAGACTGTTTCAGCCAATCACACAACAGTAAATACAGCTCTGGAAAAAAAAATGAGAGCACTTAAAAATGATGAGTTTCTTTGATTTTACCAAATTAAAAATCTCTGAAATATAATCAAGAGGAAGATGGATGATCACAAACCATCATATAGTGGCATAAAGTTATCCAAAAGCAGTGTGTAAGACTGGTGGAGGAGAACATGCCAAGATGGATGAAACCTGTAACTAAAAACCAGGGTTATTTCACCAAATATTGATTTCTGAAAGTTCTGCATCTTTTTTGTTATTTTAGTCATTTCTCATTTTCTGCAAAAAAATGCTCTTAATGACAAAAATGATTTGTTGTTTGGAATTTGGGAGAAATGTTGTTAATAGTTTATAGAATAAAACAACAAAAATAATTTTACTCAAACATATACCTATAAATAGCAAAATCAGAGAAACTGATTCAGAAACAGGAAGTGGTCTCTTCATTTCTTTCCAGAGCTGTATAAAGACCCAGGGATGTTGCAGCACAGATTTGATGCAAAAGTGTAGCTAATACATCAGCGGCTCCCTACATCATTAAGTCCTCCAACCAAACAGATCCCAGAAAACCTGGTCCCAAATACGAGTAGCCAAGAATTCTGAGACAGCAGATCCTCAAGTACGGGTTACTTTCCGTTCTCAGAATTGCTTAAAAGAGTAAAATCTGTTTGAAAAGTCATCTGCTCGCCCCTTTATGCTCTTTACTCTCCAAGATCTTACTGATTGCAGATCGAACAAAAGAAATCTCAATCAGCAAATAAATCACACAGCAAAGTCTAATTTCATATCTCTTCAGCGTTGAGCTGAAACTCAACCCAACACTGATGCTGATGCTGATGATGCATCAAGGGCAGATAGAGGAAAAAAAAATCAAACCAAAAGAACTTTCCTCCAGAGTTTTAAAGCATGGAGATCCATGCTGAGGGAAGAACTTGGTTAGGAGTAGAGTAAGCAGTGATGAAAGGCTCCAGCGCGGAGGGTGTGAAGCGACACTGGAAAGCCCGTAGCCTCTGAGGAAAGATGGACAGATCACATGGGTGGATGAGAGAATTACCCAGGAGCTAGTGAGCCTCTTTTTATGTGTTTAACAGAGGGGTGCGGGATGAAAGAGCAGAGCCTGCAGAGAGGATCTGGATTCTCAGGGGGGGTTCCCCTGCCAGGATGAGAGGCAGCTGAGGGCTGTCAGTTAGCCAAGGGGAGGGGTTCGGCTCTGAGTGTGTGTGTGTGTGTGTGTGTGTGTAATAGCAGTGGAGGGCTGACAGGGGAGGCTCACAGGAGCAGAAAGCATCAATAACTGTACAGTGAAGACAGGGGCTTGAGTTTTTGTGCATGGAGCTTGAATTAGTAGATGATAGATAGATAGATACTTTATTGATCCCGAAGGAAATTTAGCAATTTAGTAATGGGGTTCAAACTGTAGCCAGTATATATCACGAAAAAAAAAAAAGAGTTTCTTTGATTTTACCAAATTTAAAACCTCTAGAATATTAATCAATCAAGATGAAGATGGATGATCACAAGTCATCAAACCAAGCTGAACTGCTTGATTTTTTTGCACCAGGAGTAAAAGCATATAGTTATCCAAAAGCAGTGGAGGAGAACTTGCCAAGATGCATAAAAACTGTGATTAAAAACTAGGGTTATTAATTTTTAATACTTGTTTTCTTTGCATTATTTGAGGTCTCATAGCTCTGCATTTTTTTTTTAGTTTTTTCAGCCATTTCTCATTTTCTGCAAATAAATGCTCTAAATAAGAATATTTTTATTTGGAATTTAGGAGAAATGTTGTCTGTAGTTTATAGAATAAAAAAACAATGTTCATTTTACTCAAACATGTACCTATAAATAGCAAAATCAGGGGTTCCGGTTACGTCACCAGCTAGATGGTGGCATAAGAACTTGTCTCCCGACTAAAAGAGCGAAAAAACACCCCAGAACTTGAAAGTTACTATTAAAAAGTGGATATTACCTTTGCATGGAAGACGGGGCAGGAATGGCGACTAGGCTTAAGGGTAAAAAATCGACCCAATATCCAGAAAAGCGCAAGGATGAAGCCGAGCCTGGCGATAGCACTTCTCTTGCTAACGCTACAGGCCAAGATGGTGGACGAGCAGAAGAAACGGCAGAAGGAGCTAATCTGGAGCTGATTCTTAGAGAAATACGGGATTTTCGACAAGACTGCAGATCCCAGCTCGAATCTATTAAAGGAGAGATTTCGAAAGTGAATTCTAGGATGGATGAGGCAGAAACACGAATCTTACAGAAAGAATACAAGTCACGGAGGATGTCCTGGCTGAGATGCTAAAACTTCAGGCGCAGCTACAGGGGAGGCTAATGGACCAGGAGAGCCGTTCAAGACGTGAAAACGTGAGGATATATGGCGTTCCAGAAGGAGCAGAGGGGGAGGCAGACTCTGTGATTACTTTTGTTGAAAAGTTGCTCAGAGAGAACCTCGAAATACCACCCTCCACTGATATTCAGCTTGAGCGAGCTCACCGCGCTCTGGGTCCGCGACCCCCCCCGGGGGCTCCGCCGAGATCACTGGTGGCCAGATTTCTTAGCTACAGAACGAAGGAAAACATCCTAAAACTGGCATGGCAAAGGAGAGGCTTTGTGTGGAACAACAGCAAAATAAGTCTGGATCATGACTACGCATCCGGAATTCTCATCAAACGACGAGAATTCGCAGAAGCACGACGAGCTCTGAAAGATAACAACATAAAGTTTCGGACTCTGTATCCAGCAAAGCTGAAGGTATTCTATGACAAAGGGACAGTAATCTACGAGTCAGTGGAGGAGGCGACACGAGACATGGCAAACCGGGGACTACCTGTAACTGTGATCTCTCAGCCTGACAGGCTTCTGGACCAGGTTCGGCGTTTGACCTGGCACCCAAGCAGACCACCGTCCAGACGGGGCGGTCGCGATAAGGGACTTAGGGCAGCCCACTCATTCGTTTGGGAGACTGATGACTATGCTGGAAGAATTCGGGCTTCTTTCTGGATATAAACTTAATATACTAAAAACTCAGGTGATTTCAATTAACTATGTCCCACCAAAAACTCTATGTGACACATATCCATTTAAATGGCAGGCAAATAATATAAGGTATTTAGGAGTAGTTTTACCAAAGGATTTGTCTGAGCTGCTTCAAGCAAATTACGGTCCCTTAAATGTTAAAATAAAAGCAGATTTGCCAAGATGGAATTTAATTCCATGCCTTACTCTAATTAAGAGAGTAGAGACAGTCAAAATGAATATACTACCTCGATTACTTTATCTTTTCCAGAGCCTACCAATAGATATATCTGATCAACAATTTAGAGAATGGGATAAATGGATTTCTCGATTTGTTTGGCAGGGAAGGAAACCTCGAATAAAATATACCACATTACAGCTGGGAAAAGAGAAGGGAGGTGTCGCCCTCCCCTGCCTCCGAGATTATTTTTATGCTTCTCAGCTAAGGCCTTTAATATGTTGGTGCGATAACTATTATGCAGCAAGATGGAAAGAAATTGAAAATGCAATGGCACCCAATTTTCCATGGGAAGCTATGATAGCCGATAGAGTATTAATGAAACAACTTTTGGATACAGAGAATCCCTGGATTGGCTTAACTTTGAAGATTTGGGAAAGGATAATTACTCTAAGTGATACACAGGGTTCTATGAAATTGTTGAGATGGTGTGCCCATGACAGTGACTTCTCCCCCAATAAAGTGGATAGTGGCTTTAAAATGTGGGCTAAGAGGGGTCTAACAACATACATTACTTTTTTACAAAAGGGAGTATTTCAATCATTTCAGTCTTTAAAAGAAAAATATGGATTGGAACAGAAGGATTTTTATAGATGTCTTCAAGTACGAACCTATTTTAATAAATTAATTAAACAGGCCGACCCACAAGTGCATGAGAAAGGAAATCTTAAGTTTATTTGGTCAACTATTACATCAGGTGTCAGACGGTGCAGGTCATTTTCATATTTTTTGGGATTGTACTGTATTGTCTGGATATTGGAGGGCTATTTATCAGGCTGTCTGTACTATATTTCAGTTAAATATACCCTTTGATTTTGCCTGGGGCATCTCTCTTTGGACATGTGTTCAAATGATACAAAATTACTGAGCATCCTGCTTGCTGCAAGTAAAAAGGTAATCACACGGAAGTGGTTATCTACTAAGCCTCCTCAAATTCAAGAGTGGTATGATGTTGTTTATGACATTTTTATATTGGAAAAACTTACTTATTCATTAAGAATCCAAATTGATCAATTCAATCGGATCTGGTCTAAATGGCTAGTTTATATAAGACCCCAACGACCTGATTTTTTGTAGACCCTATGACCTCTGACTTGGATCTTTCTTTTCTTTGTACTGAAACTTCCCCACTTTTATTGTAAATAGTTATTTGCCTTAAAATAAATAAATAAATAAATAGATTAAAAAATGGTGATTTCCATCCTAGGGATGTCAGATTACATTGTTAAATAGAATTACCTTTGTTATTTTATTTTGTACAACATTGTCAATTGTTCGAGATGTATGGACACTGAGAGCATAATGAAAGTTTTTGTATTATCTGGTTCTCTTTGATGGACTTCTCCAATAAAAAAAAAAACAAAATAAAAAAAATAAATAAAAAAAATAGCAAAATCAGAGAAACTGATTCAGAAACTGAAGTGGTCTCTTAATTTTTTTCCAGAGCTGTATATCTTTTACACCTGAAAACCAAAACTGAAGTCTGAACCTTGGATCAAGTTTCAAATCTAGGCTGCAGTCGAGGTAGAACAGGTTCTCTGTAGATCTGTCCTCTTAAAAAAACGACTCCTCATGGAACAGTCTCATGTGCTGAAAGTGCTGTGCTGTGTATGTTATAATTTCTTAACATAACTAAATTATAATTATAAAACAAGCATTTTAAAATTAACATTTGAAAATGAGTTTAAGGCACGCCGAGTTATCAAGGAATGTCAGTCTTCTGGTCTTTTTAATTATAAGGCACATTATGCGACACTAGTAAGGATGTCTAGATCAGAGTGAGCTAGGGTGTTGCCATGTTTCCCTTCTAATAGGAAAAGCGCATAAATGAACAAGACTGCAATTCTTATAAAAACATTTTCTTTTAAAGTCAAATGAGCGCTGGGTTCGTTTCACGTAGCTTGTTTTAGCAAGGCAATACACGAGGACTACAGTCCAATATACTTGCCTCTGAACAGCGAAATAGCTAGCGCTGAGGTTAGCGGCTGATGCTAATGCTGCTGCACCCAGCCTTAGCGCTGGGAAAAACTTGAAAAAACTGAAAACGTACCCTTTATAACGCTGCAGTTTTGCAGAGTGGCTTTACTGCTCCTTATAATACCTGACTGGTAAAATTCATACATAAGGCGCACCGGATTATAAGGAGCACTGACGATTTTTCGGGGAAAAATAAAATTAAGTTTTTAAGTGTGCCTTATAGTCCGAAATATACGGTAGTTTTATGCTCAAGTTTCACGGTGCACCAATCAGTTTAGAATGTCGCTTTAGTGCATCATGATTCAATTTTGCTGCCAAACTGAACGTACAATTTGCGCCCTCCCATAGGACAGGACTGGCTGCTTGCCACTTTGTCACATACTAGTTTAAATGGAGGGTATGAGAAGGAGGGAATAAATAAACTCGGGTGGGTAAGAGAGAGCGCGGAAGCAGAAGAGAAGGAAAAGAGTAAAAGAAAGAAAGATGAAATATACCTATGTAGGCCAATGGAACAAAGCCGTGCGCGTTAGCAATCAGCTGAAAGTCTCCAAGCAGAAATGAAAGATCTGCTGAGGAGCTCATCAATGTATTCAGTTTATACACGCAGGAGGCAGACAGCACTTTGAAGTAAGTGACGCATTTCTCTCCCTTTCTCTTCCGCTGACCCGAAATGCCTTTAAAAGTCGTGGAGTCCAGCAGTGGCCTCAGGCAGAGTGTGTGAGTGACTCCAGGAGGTTAACCGTGACATGGTGTCATTAGCTAGTCACAGGTGAGATGTGGGACACAGACCGGGGTGAATATGCAAGACCAGCACAGTTTGAGTGTGTGTGTTCGTCTCTCTTATGCATACACACAAAGGAGAAAACAAGGGTAGGGCAAATTCAATCAAAGCAGCCTATATTTGGATCCTGTAACCTGGGGTTGAAGGGTTTGATGGCCTTGGCAAGGCCAGTATAAGGTGCTAATTTTACACACTTCAGCCCTATGGACACAAACATCACAAATAGTTACATACAGGAGTTACGCATAAGAAACTGAGCCAACTTGACTGGACTAAAGCATTGTACAAAATCTATCTGGAAAAAACTAACAGACCTCTTCAGTTTCTGAATCAGTTTATCTGATTTTGCTATTTATAGGTATATGTTTGAGTAAAATGAACATTGTTCTTTTATTCTGTAAACTACGGACATTTCTCCCAAATTCCAAATAAAAAATACGTAATTTAGAGTGTTTACTGCAGAAAATGAGAAATGCCGAAAATAAAGAAAAAGATGCAGAGCTTTCAGACCTCAAATGATGCAAAGAATACAAGTTTATATTCATAAAGTTTTAAGAGTTCAGAAATCCATATTTGGTGGAATAACCCTGTTTTTTAATCACAGTTCTCATGCATCCTGGCATGATCTCCTCCACCAGTCTTACACACTGCTTTTGGATAACTTTATGCCTTTACTCCTGGTGCACACATTCAAGTAGTTCAGCTTGGTTTGATGGCTTGTGATCATCCATCTTCCTCTTGATTATATTCAAGAGGGTTTTTTTTTTTGGTAAAATTAAAGAAACTCATCCTTTTAAGGTGGTCCAGAGCTGTATATAATGAACAGGTATGCCTGTTCCAAGTGCATTTTCGTGAAAAGTACCACCTGAAAGGGTTCAAAAACAGCTTGTACACCACATCTGTTTGTGCATGACTAGTTTCTAGTAATCTAGAGTAGCATTACCATAGCAACCACCTAGCAAGCCCTTGACAACACCACAGCAATCATCTGAAATACCAAAACAACCACTTATAAAGTACCTAACAAAACCGCAGAGCCAGGAATTTAAAGCAATAATAGGAACACCATAGGAAACCACAGAAAAAACACAGCAACATCATAGCATTCACCTAGGAAACCACAGAAAAAACATAACAAACCCTTAGCACCACCATAGCATTCACCAGAGATACCATGGCAACCAGCAATAGTCTAGCAACTGCCTGGAAATGGAATCCAGGTTTTCTATTCCTATAACTATATTTTTTATACAATAATGTTATGTTAGAATAATAAAAAAATAATAATATTTAAACTTTTATGAGTGTTATCTACTGCTAGAGCATGTCTTCTTTTGTCTTCTATGGCTTCTTTTAGCCTTCATTAATGCAAGCTTTAGAGTATATTTAAACAAAAAAAAGCGCTCTCTGCCATCTGCTAACTTTAATGAAATCAGGACTAGCCATAAAAATTCATGATCTGTGCACTTCTAACAATTTGTCATTCTTATGGCCTAATTACATCATATGTAGCGAATCAGTGTCCTGCTTTGTTTATGTTCTGCTTTCTAATTTTGTACATTAGATTATAATCATTTTTTAGATTGTTTAGACTACATTTTTACACCACTAAAACTTATTCATAGAAACTCAAGGAAAGAACATAAAGGAAAAAAACTCAACAACTGCCATCTAGCATTGAGCCTTCTGATCAGTGGATTGTTAGAGGCTCTAAACATCATGTTTTTCTGTAATGTGAACAGGTACACCTCTACAGGTATTACACATTACGGCTGACCGATATTGAAAAACATAACATCTTACATTGCACATGTTCTTTTTAGTTTTGACTATATCGTGATATTAAACAATGCAGGGCCCATGACATCACCAGCCCCGCCCCCCACTCGCACGCTGTCTTGAGTCTGGACCGATCAAGAGCTGATCAAGAGCACCAAGCACCAAAACTCGAGGAAAACAGCAGAACAACAGTAATTAGCCCTTTGTTCAGGCATTTAAATGGCTTTTTAGAAGGTAAATAAAAGCGTTAGTTTTTCTGGGATTAAAATCGTGAATTCAGCTGTAACTGAAAAAAATCTGCTCAAAACTGTGCCGAACTGAAGTGCACAGCTTTTGACGTGTGCGTTTACAAGCACATGCCCAACCATGTGTACAGAGGACATGCGGTTACCTTGTGTTTACTCCTACCCCTCCCTTTGTGCTCCCCCTCCCCCTCATGCTTCTCAGGCAGCAGCAGCCGCCTGTCACTCACACAGACACAGAGACAGCGCTGTGTATCTACTTTTTGTGTCAAGACTCAAAACAATGCAACATGATCAGAGGTGGAAAGTAATGAATTACATTTACTCAAGTTATTGTAATTGAGTAGATTTTATGAGTAATTCGTAATTTTTAAATTTTACTTTTACTCAAGTACATTTTGACAGAAGTAATTTACTTTGCTACATTGGACAACTCCCAATTACTGAGTACAAAAAATAAAGGGCTGGGGGAAAAAAAAACAATTGTCTGAATAAAATAAAAAATAAAAAATTGGAACGGATACTCGCGCGTAAAATAACGAGGTAATAACGTTCTCATGCAATGTAAAATGTGCCCCACTGGACAGAGCTGTCAGCTTTCAAAACTTCCACATCAAACCTGAGAAAGCATGTGGTGGTGAGTATTTTTATCATTAAACAATCTGCTTAAATGTAAAAAAAAAAAAAAAAACATGTAAATAACAGTTAAAGCACAGCAATGGCAAGTTAAAAAATAATAATGAACTGTAAAACTATTAAAATATGGTTTATAGTCACATAAATGACCATAACCTTTTAACTTTTTAACAGTAAAGAAGAAAATGGATCATAGAAACCTATACCACTTGTTCTTGAAAATGTTTTAATGGGGTGGTCTGAACAAATACTGCCTGAAAGGTCCACATTATTATGTGGAATAATATTTAATTAAAAACAATTTAATTTATGATTTGTTGTAATTTTTTACATCAAATAATTAAAAGTAACTATGTAACTTTTACTCAAATAATATTTTAAATTGAGTACTTTTTTACTTTTACTCGAGTAGATTTTTAGAAGGGTAATTTTACTTTTTTTCCACCGCTGAACATGATTTATGGTTTGATTTAATTACCTTAATTGACATTGCACATCCAGCTATGTGACTATAGAGCATGCGCACTTAGCGATGACGATGCTTAAACTATATATCCTGCAGCCCTACCACCCTGCATGCATTTTTCTCTGCGGTAAGGCAGGTTTGAGGTGATTTGGTGATTTAGGTGGAAAAAAATAAGTCAGAAATAGCTCCATTATTCCGGGCTATGGGTGGGAAGCAGCGATTTGAGAAGTGCAGGACCATTCCTGTCGTTCACTCGGTCCACATTCGGCACAGAATGAATCATACTGGTTTCCTCCATAAACAGAGGCAAAGTCGATTCTGTATTATGACGACCGCCATCTAATGCACATAAACCGCCCCGGCGGGCAGGACAAAGAGGTGCGCTTTTAGGGGAAGAAAGACGGCAATTTGTTTGTGACAAAACCAATATAAACACCGCGATGATGTGTGTCTGTGTGTGTTCCGCCGCAGTTTAGGCGGCTTACGCTGCAGTCTCAATCTCTGTAAACCACCCGACCAGTCTGGAGGATAAATGGGAGGCTATTGAAGAGGAAAAGCAATTTCTGTCGACATGGAAAGAAGGAGAGGAAGAGAAAAAGGAGGGGAAGGAATATGCAGACACCAGGGAGGTGGAGCGGTGGAGAGATTTGTGTGGAAGAGCTTTTGATTGGAGAGACAAAAGGGAGGATTATGATGGCCCTGTGTGATCAGGAGGTCATACCTTTCTCAGTTCGTAGTCTTTTGAAGGAGTCCGTCTTGGAAAGGCCCGAGTCAGAGATCACCTTGGAACCCAGTTTGACAGTGAGGTCGATGGAGCGGTAGCCCTGAGGAAGCTTGCGCTCATACAGCAAGGTCAGCAGCTGGGCCAAAGTCATCTCCGCGGGCAACGGCTGACCTGGGAGCAGAGAAGAAAGGGGTCAAATAGTCCTTTTTTTTATTTTTTTTTATTTTAGTGCAGGTGTAAAATCTCACGATTTCTTA
This sequence comes from Astyanax mexicanus, assembly GCF_023375975.1. Taxonomy (NCBI): domain Eukaryota; kingdom Metazoa; phylum Chordata; class Actinopteri; order Characiformes; family Acestrorhamphidae; genus Astyanax; species Astyanax mexicanus. The sequence goes on along the minus strand of NC_064421.1, from coordinate 33,223,739 downwards.
GAAAGCTCTGAACAGGCAATAAACAGAGGCATCTGGCAGAACTAGGGGTCACATCTCTTCAGGCACTGATTTTTGGCACGGAATTGCCATTCAGTGCAAAGAGCGAGCCGTGTGAATGAATGCAGAGAGAGCTTTGGCCACTCTGGGTCTCGCCTCACTAAAGCAGAACAGATGCAGGACTGACCTGCGAAAAGCCCTTCAACAAAAGCCCAGTTAATCAGTATGGAAGACAGACAGAAAGTGAGGGAGTACAGGGGCACAGGGTCAAAGAACAATGGAGAAATATCTGCAACATAACAGCCACTAATAGGAGTGTGTTAATTAGATAGATGTTTATGACTAGAGTTTGTGATGCACAGAAATGTGGCACATACGGAGATGGAGAGTGTGTATCTATATAAAAAACCTTATAAAAGAGCTTTTGCCAGTGTCTTATCATCTTAGTGAAACAATGAAACATACAGTGCACTTATCTGGGTTTTCTTTAATATATTACATTTAGCTTTAAGGAATTACATTTGCGCTCAGAAACCAACTGCTCTGTGTCTCGCCAATATGTTTAAGTTTAAGTTGTGCATTTAAGATCGGAGTCTCTGGAGATCATTCACTCATCATAGCTAACGTTATCTGTCCATGCTGTGCTATTAGCAGCTAGCTTGTTAGTCTGCTAACTAATGCTAACAGTATGTGGTGTTGGCGGTTTTCCTGTTAGCTAACGTTATCAGTCTGTGCTCTGCTGTTCGTGCTCAGCCTGTTAGCTAACATTTTTAGCTTATGCTGTGCTGTTAGTGGTCAGCCTGTTAGCTAACATTATTAGCCTGTGCTGTGCTGTTAGTGGTCAGCCTGTTAGCTAACATTATTAGCCTGTGCTGTTCTGTTAGTGGTCAGCCTGTTAGCCTGTTAGCTAACATTATTAGCCTGTGCTCTGCTGTTAGTGGTTAGGCTATTGGCCTGTAAGCTAACATTATCAGCTTATGCTGTGCTGTTAGTGCACAGCCTGTTAGCTAACATTTTTAGCGTATGCTGTGCTTTTATTGCTTAGCCTGTTAGCTAACATTATCAGCTTGTGCTGTGCTATTAGTGCTCAGCCTGTTAGCTTAGATTTTTAGCTTATGCTGAGCTGTTAGCGATCAGCCTGTTAGCTAACATTATCAGCCTGTGCTGTGCTATTAGTGGTCAGCTTGTTAGCCTGTTAGCTAACATTATCAGCCTGTGCTGTGCTATTAGTGCTCAGACTGTTAGCTAACATTTATAGCGTATGCTGTGCTTTTATTGCTCAGCCTGTTAGCTAACATTATCAGCCTGTGCTGTGCTGTTAGTGGTCAGCTTGTTAGCCTGTTAGCTAACATTATCAGCCTGTGCTGTGCTATTAGTGCTCAGCTTGTTAGCTAAGATTTTTAGCTTATGCTGTGCTGTTAGCAATCAGCCTGTTAGCTAACATTATCAGCCTGTGCTGTACTGTTAGTGGTCAGCTTGTTAGCCTGTTAGCTAACATTATCAGCCTGTGGTGTGCTTGTTAGCTAGCATCATCAGTCTGTGCTGTGCTGTTAGCGGTTCGCCTGTTAGCTAATGTATCAGTCTATGCTGTGCTGTTATTGGTTAGTTTGTTAGCCTATTAGCTACCATTTTTAGCCTGTACTGTGCTGTTAGTGGTTAGATGGTTAGCCAGTAAGTTTATGTTATCGGTCTATGCTGTGTTGTTTGAACAGGTTAAATGTGGCGTTAAAGACCCATTGGACTGGTGTAAATGCGTAAATGTGTGTGTGTGTGTTTGTGTGTGTGTGAGAGAGAGAGTACCTGGCAGTAGCTTGTGGTAGAGATGGAAGACAGGCACGCTGATGGTTTTGGCTGAGGAATCGACTCCTGAAGACGACGCCAACTTATCACTAAGCACTCGGCCTCGCCGGGACGGGGGTCGAGGAGGGGTGGAAAGGGCCCTCTTGGACTGAGACTTTAGACCTAAAAAACACCAACACCAACATACATTTCCCCATGAAAAGCCCTATTCGCTCATGTAAAGCACTTTTTCTTACAGGAACGCAGGAAATGATTACAGGGTTTTAAATGGCAATTTATATTAAATGATCAAAAGTTTTAGATACCCCCAATTTTACCCTTTTACTTTTCCCATTGAAGCTCTTAAGGTCTAATCAATAACTAGAAATGATACAAAATCCAGTGTACAGCATTTACTGCCAGGGCCTTTAAAGAAGCCCCCAGTGGTAAACACTATGTAATGAGTCAGGTAGAAAGCTAGCTATGTCGATCAGTTGTGTTGCCATGTCAGTAGATTTACACTTTATAATTCCCTAGAGAAAACAGAATTATAACAAAAAAACATGTAAATTATACCCTAAAATAAATTGTACAGATTCCAATCAGTCATTAATGTCAGAATCTAACACTGCGCCAACGGACACAGTACTGACACTGAAGACTGAAGAAGATGGCAGATCAAAGCTGCAGGCTAATGAAGAGACTGATCTTAATGAGCACCTGAGGCCACCACCACACTGTAGTTGTCCTGGAAACCATTGTCAGCCTTCATCTTCTCCTTTTCCTCGTGGTTCTTCTTCTCCTTGTCCTCCTTCTGCTCATTCAGCAGCTTGGCCGTGATGCTCGGCGTGTCTGAGGAACAGAAAGGAAAATAATCGTAGCTTTTTCTCTTTGTCGACATATGAAAAGGGAGCAAAGCAATTTAAGGTAGTTATTTCCTTAGTTCCTATTGTGATTAATGGAGAAACTGAACCTTAACCACATTTATGTTTAGCCTGCTCCTAACCCGGGCTAGCACTGCTGGAGTAGCATTAGCACTACCCGTAAACCAGGCTCACTATTCCCAGTTTCAGAGGTGAGTATTATCAGCCTGTAGTCTGCTCCTAACCCCAGCTAGCACTGTTGGAGCAGCATTAGCATTATCTGCTAACCGCACTAGCTATTTTCCTGTTTAGAGGGTAGTATTATCGGCCTGTAGCCTGCTCCTAACCCATGCTAGCACTGCTGGAGCGGTTATCCGCTAATGCTAATGCTCCAGCCTTAGTGCTGGAGAAATTCGGGATTCTAAGTTTACTCTAAATAAACGGACTCGCTTTTATCACCCAAATGAAGAGTTTTCAAGAGAGAAATCTGTGTAGATTTACATCCAGCGCTGGACTGCCTTTAAAAGAAAGTCTTTTTTTATTACAGTTTTGTTTACTAGGGATAGCTTAGCTAAGTAAAGAGACTTGTACAGATACAGTATTCCATACAAATCCTTATTCGCTCATGTGAAGCACTTTTTCTTACAGGACCACACGAAAATATTCTAGGGTTGAAAAGTTTTAGAATACCCCCAATTTTACCCCTTTATTTTTCCCATTGGTAAAATATCCAGTGTACAAAATTTACAGTTAACTGCCAGGGCCTTTAAAGAAGCCCCCAGGGGTAAACACTGACTTATGAGTCAGAAAGATAGCTAGCTAGGTAAATCAGTTATGTTGTGATGTCATTAGGCGTTCGATTGCCTTTAAAAGAACGTCTTTTTATTACAGTTTTGTTTACTTAGCTTAGCTTTACTTAACTTAGTTACCTAGCCCCCCACCACCACCAAGCGACAAGACCTGCTAAATTAGAAGTTCCTTATAGTGTCTCCTAAAATGTGCCTTACGTATGAAAATACACCAGAAAATATAAGTTAATTGAAAGTGCGCCTTATAATCTGGTGGGCCTTATAAATGTGAAAAATACGGTAGTGGCAAAATCAATGAGTAAATCAAAAGCAACCATAAGCCAAGAAGGACCTGGACAATCAGAGAACCTGCAATTCAATCGCATATTCTCCGATTAAACAGGGACGTTACAAATGAAGAAGTGAGTAGGTGCTCCTGAAGCTAATGTTTCTCAATCGATGGGAAGGAGAGATAAGACGGGGTCAGGGAAAAGATAAATGTGCTATTAGCATCAGTGAGAGGACCGGACAGGAGACCATGGGTTACAATAGGCGACATTCATCCAGCACGGTGCCTCCTGAACTGATATGGCTATCGAGCTGTATCTGTCACCTTCAAGGTCTCAGGAGACCGGCCATTCATCACCCCCCCACCCGCCACCACCCCACTGGCCAACCAGCCGACCGACCGTACGTATGTACACCCGTGAGTGCACACGCACAGAGAGAGCTGACAACACCATGCGGTCACGCAGGCACACAAATAGAAGCCTTATATGCTCGGCGCATTTGACCTTGACAGCCACACCAGGCAGCAAGCATCTAATGGGTTTCAAAAAAGCTTTGGAGGATAAAGTACTGGCTGAGAGAGAGCGAGAGTCAGCAAGAGAACGAGCGAGCAAGCCCGAGAGTGAGACGCCACAGTCGGCGGCCACTCTTACCAGAGACTCGGTCCAGTACTTCAGCCAGAGTGGTGGAAATGGGCAGATGAAGCTTGCGGAACTTATGGCCGGCTCCATACATGGGGTGCTGGATCACATGGCTGGTGGCATTGATCCGTCCTTTGTAGAGCTGAAAAACAGAAAGCAGGGAAAGACAAAATGAGACAGAAGTAAGAAATAAAGCTGAAGTTAGCCCACGTTCTGAAAATATACAGTTTAAAAAATCTCATGTCACATCCACGTATCGTAAATGACTAGTTTACTCCACACGGCTTTTTGAGAGGTCAGGCCGATGTGCTACACAGCAAATTGACAATGTTAGATTAACTTTTTAATAGTTGAATTTAATACTGTCTTAGATAACATACGGTTCCCACTCACTAAAGTGTTAACATAATAAAAAAATATTTTTACGGGCGTCGAGTGGTCCAGCGGTCTAAAGGGCTGCCACTATGAGCGGGAGGTCGCAGGTTCGAACCCCCGCTCATGCAGCATTGCAATTAAGCTGCCAGCTCTCAGAGGGAGCTAAATTGGCCCTGCTACGCGCAACAGTTTAAAAAGCTACGTGCGACAGTAGCTGCAGCCGCGCCCAAAATGGGATAACTAATACTAACTCAAACTTGAATGTAGTGGGCTGGTAGACTAGCTTATGTTTAAACTAGGCTAACGTACGTTCACAGCTGGTGCAACTGATTACTGATATTTTGGTCCAGGCCAAAGAAGGTACATGTAAGAGCACCCTCAGTCAATCAAATCCACATTACGGCCGATTGAGCATGTTAACAAATCATCTTCACTAAAGCCCAAGACATTAACTCAATCAATCAATCAATCTAATGGCTTCGGTCAGGCTCCACTTGACTTCTCAAGCTTATTTTCTTTAACGCAGACGGGTGGGAGTGGGAAGTGAACTCCGCCGGTCATGCTCTCCTCCTCCTCCTGCTGCTGCCCTGCACATCTCCACCGTGCGTTTACAGGAGGTGACATTGTCTTTCATTAGGCATGACTGTAGCATGAGCACATGGCTCAGACTGACGGGGTTCTGCGCCTGGCGGGTGATGGGCGTCACGATGAACACGCATCAGCCTGCGCTGTGCCACCGCTATGCCGTGCGGTCACAAGGAATATTTCTCTTTACCCACTCACGTGCAACCCACCTCTACCTGCATACATCAACCTCTCCCCTCCACCACCCTTCTCTCTCACTTTCTCTCAATCTCTCCCTCTATCTGGAGCAGATTTAACTCCTTCAGAGTTAATCAACAATTACTTAGAGAGGAATCTTTTATGTAAAGTTCAATTCTTTAGCATAACATTGTTTTTAGATGTAAGGCAAAATGTAGAAACCAAGCTTATATTTTTGTTAAGAAGAATCCAATCCCTGATGATGCCATTTAGCCATCAGCAGCCAAAGTCCGAAAGAGCACAATTGGCAGGCACGCGGATCTCCCAGAAATTATTGCGATATACAATATTGCTGGCATTTTTAGACCACTAATTTGGCACTAATAAAATAAAATAAAATAATATAATATAATATAATATAATATAATATAATATATAATAAACTCTTCACGCCCCTCATTTTGGAACCGCACCTAAGCACCATGATGTGCAGCCCACGTCGAACTTCACTCGAGAAAAACGCTGATGGTAAACGGAAGGCTGAGTCAACATGAACCTAAGAGACACTTAAGTTAAGCAACTAGAGAAGCACTGGGCTGGTACTACAGTATGTTTCTTCAGGTTAGTTTTGGGTGTTGATGGAGGGCATTTTTCCTAATAAAGGTACGTTTTGAGTTAATTACCTCCCTGTGTCTGTGTGTCTCTGTGCTTCTAGAGAGACGACTACCAGGTCACTGTCGCTATTCCCAGTCAAAATTACTTGTAAGTTTAAACACAATGGAGGATATATTATATATTAGATTATAAGAACTTTTGAAGTCATGTTCATTTATTAAACGATAAGTCGATAATGTAGTTACTGTGACAGGCCTTGTCTTTAGAAGTGTGTGCCGTGTTCGAGGCTTCACCCAAGTAGTGTTTGGTAGGGGTGGGACAAAAAAATCGGTACTGATATGTTCAGACAAATATCGTTTTTTGTTTGTTTTTTTTTTAAACATAGGCACTCTAAAATCTAAGACTCACTAAGAGATCACTACTCCACATGATGGCACTAATAAATACAATTACACCAGTAAATCCATAGAATCAAATAATTCCTGGAATTACTGGTATTTATTTAGGAGTATTTTATCTCCACAGTAATACAGATGTCGTGAAGTATTATAGAGAACTGTCCTGCAGTACAGTACCAGTCAAACATTTGGACACACCTCTTCTCATTCAATACGTTTTCTTTTTTTTTTATATATATATATATATATATTAAAAATGTACAGAAACATGCTGAATTATTCTGTAAACAAAAACGGTTAAACATCTTGGAGGTACCGATTGAACCGGCAGTATAAAGAGCTGCCACTATGACTGGAAAATTGTTGGTTTGAATCCCGGTCATGCAGCTTGCCATCAATTGCCAGAGCCCCGAGAGAGCACAATTGGCCTTGCTCTCTTCTCTCCCCTTAGTAGCACATTACGTTTTGAGGACAGATATGCACACTCTTGGTATTTTAATCTCAGTGTCTTCATAAAGTAGAGTCACTTGAAATAAAAGGAGTTCCTAGAGGTGCTGAAAAATAGTTGCTGCTTTTCCTACACGCTGTGAAGCTCCAACTCATCCTCTGTGTGTTGTGTGTGTCCCTTAACTGTTTTAATGTCTTTAATATTAATCTACAATGTAGAAAATGTATTATATTAATAAGAAATAAAGAAAAACATAAAATTAAAAAGTGTGTCCAAACCTTTTGCATGTATTTCAAAATCACATTGTGATTCATATCGTGAGATCATCGTTATCTAGGGCAACATATCTATGTGATAATATCGTAAAAAAAAAAATCAGATGCACTGTGGTTCCTGCAGGGGAAATTACAAATGATGGGGGAGTTTAGAAGAATGAGGATTGAATAATTAGTGCTTCAAACTGGAGAGAAAATGAGATCAATTTAGATTTGTTTTTTTTTAAGAGGTAAACTAAGTGACTTCTCCTTCAAATGAGCTTTTAAAAGCTAAAAGAAGTTTTCCTTTCTGCTAATCTATAAACAGTTAAGGACACGGTTAGATTTACGGTTATACTGTTACAAAACGAGAAAGGCATTTTAACTTACAGCGAGAACGGAGAATGCCCTAATACGTATATAACGAAATAAACTCCTTTATCTTGATAATAAAACCAGGTGAAGAAAATCCTTGAGGAAAGACATTAGTCTTTAGGAGCGGAGTGTCTTTGAGAGGACATATTAGATGGTATGGCGTTCTGGCATTATCTAATGTGTAAACATTAACTTTTAAGCCCTGCTCCATCTCCCCTGCTCCGGCCCTGAAAGCCCAGATGATTAACCTGAACTAAAACGCAGCGGCGCAGGAGGAGCTGCCCTTCCTATAATTTACTACAGTAATGACCGACCGGCCCAATTCCACACTGCAAAAAAAAAAAAAATAATAAAAAAATAAAAAAATAAAGACGTCTAGACAGAAGCAATTTGGCGGGTGGAGGAAAGCCTGAGTGTTGGCTAAAGGGGAGTCTCTCTTAAAGGCATACTTCAGCCATGCGCTAGTCATGTGCTAACACAGCTAACAAAGAATACAAGCTGGCAGGGAACAGTTAGCAGACTTGGCACTGGTCCCATTAGCTATAATTTAATCTTTATTAGGAGTGGGGAAAAATATCTATATTGTGATATATCACATCAATACGTGGCGTCAAATGTGGCGTCAAAATTTTCACAATATAAGGCGCACTTAAAATCCTTTAATTTTCCCAAAAATCAAGGAAACGGAGCGCAATACATATGAACTTTACCAGTCAGGTTGTAAGGAGCAGTAAACCCTCTGTACTCTGAAGTACAGCATTAAAAAGGTGTTTCAGATTAGTTTCTTCAGCTCGAGACTAGAGACCTGTGCAGTATTAGCATTAGCAGCTAAGCGCTAGCTCTTTTGCCGTTCAGAGTTGAGTATTATCAACCTGTAGCCTGCTGCTAACCCCGGCTAGCACTGCTGGAGCAGTATTAGCATTACCCGCTAACAATGATATCTTATTTGCCGTTCAGAGGTGAGTATTATCATACTGTAGTCTGCGTGTTTATCGTGTTAAAACAAGCTACGTGGGATGAACCGCTAGTATCCACTTATATTACCATGGCTGTCGGGCAGCATAAGCCGTTAACTGTGGCTAGCCTGAGTGGAAAACTGGAAATCTAAGCTTACTGTAAATAAACAGAAGCGCTTTACTCACCCAAATAAACAGTTTTCAGGAGAGAAATCTGTGCAGATTAACATCCAGTGCTCATTTGAATTACAGAATTACAGTTTTGTTTACTTAACTTAGCTTAGATTTTCAGGTCTCCCCACCCAGTGGCAAGTTGCAAAGGGCACCTTATAATCCAGTTCACTTTATAGCGCAACAAATACAATAATAAAGTTACTGCTTTATTACTCAACGTGGTGGCACTATAGTCAAATGAAAAGGGTAAACCTGTGATAAAGAATCTTAGTTGCTACATTCTGTTAAACTGACACTAATATATCCATAACTGCTGGTATTTATTTATTTAGGAGTATTTTTGCCTCTTTAGTACACAAATAGTGTATAGTATCTGTAAGAATAATACCCCAGTACATAGAGATACAGCATTTCAGTACTTAAGTACAGTACTGTAGTAGTTCTATTTCATTACTATACTACACAATCTCTGATCCACAACTTTTTACTCAGTAAATGTATTCTCTAATATCTTTAAGACTGTGTAAAGTTAATGACAGACAGTGATGGTCAGAGGTGTCTACAGGTCAGATTTAAAGCTTATATATATACACAGCATTGATTTTACCCAATTGAAAACCTCTGGAACATAATCAAGAGGAAGATGGATGATAAGCCATCAAACCAAGCTGAACTGCTTGTATTTTTGCACCAGGAGTGTCATAAAGTTATCCAAAAGCAGTGTGTAAGACTGGTGGAGGAGAAAATGCCAAGATGCATGAAAACTGAGATAAAAAAAAAAAAAACGGGTATTCCACTAAATATTGATTTCTGAACTCTTAAAATTGTATAAATATGAACTTGTTTTCTTTGCATTATTTGAGGTCTGAAAGCTCTGCATCTTTTTTTGTTATTTCAGCCATTTCTCATTTTCTGCAAATAAATGCTCTAAATGACAATATTTCTATTTGTAATTTGGGAGAGATGTTGTCCGTAGTTTATTAAAAAAAAATCACAATGTTCATTTACTCAGACATATACCTATAAATAACAAAATCAGAGAAACTGATTCTGAAAAAGAAGCGGTCATTGTTTTATCAATGTCGTCAAATTAATACACATTTATCATCATATATTACATAATTTTAAAGACAATACTACTTTCTTGCATTCGATACCTGATGACCTTTGCTGCTGATTTTTGGTAATGCAACCATGCCTCACAAGTGGTGGAGAAAATGACTACATCATCATATTTCATCATCCACATTTGTCATCTAATTGAAAATACATTGCAGCACGGGAGGAAAATGTGTTTCGATTTCCGATTGACGATGATTCAAGCCAGTAAAAATCCAGTGGCTTGATTTGGTAATCAACTTCTGTGAGGCTGTTGATCAGTGAGTGTCTGCTGCCACCTAGTGGACACCTTGGGTTTCAGAAATATGTATATAAGTGTGATTACATTCATTTTTCAGCATGGAGGCAGACCTAGAAAACTGTTAAATTTATATGAATTTTAATAAATCTAAACTAATGACAAGAAGTAGTGCACATGTACTACTAGCGGTGTGACGAGATCTCATCACGAGAATAAAGCGTGATGATATTTCTCGTCAAGCTTAAACCTGTCTCGCGGGAAACAAACAGTTTAGTGTGGACTTTCTGAGAGGGATCTGGCAACACAGTAGCGATAGCAGCGAGTGTGGTGGCCGAGCTGTGAGAGCAGCTCTCGGCAGAAGAGGAAAATTCAGGCATTTGTATAGAAGATGCTTCTGCTGCTTTTAAGTTGTATTTAAGTTGTTTTAAGTCTGGCTGCATTTTGACTCCAGCGGAAACAATAAACGGTAACAGAGTGACCAACAAGACACAAACCATATATAAATACTGTAAGTAAATCCTATACGTGACTGTTTCATAGGCAGTTGTACTAATCCCTTAACTCTGTACTGTATTTAAAAAATGTTCTGTCTCTGTTTGCACTTCAAGCATAGTCTTAATATGACTGGTTATGGTTATGCATAGTTAAATTACAAAAGATTTAGTAGAAAAAAAACACAAACCATAGTCTTAATATGACTGGTTGTGTTTTGCACTTATTGTTTGCACTATATAAGACCTAGAAAAGTTTTATTTTTATTTTTTATTCTTATTTCCATTTTCTTATAGAATCAACGTGTGAGAGAAACCAGTCTGTGATATTAGTGTCTCATCACATCCCTATGTACTACATGTACATACTACATGTTAGACTTGTCTATTAAATGGAGTGTTTGTTGTGTGTGTGTGTGTGGCTGTGTGTGTGGATGTACAAACCGGACAGGGGGACTGCAGGAAGACTGTAACCTTCTCGTCCTCCAGCATGAGCTGCAGGAAGAGTCGGCGGATGAATCCGGAGATATTCCCAGAGACGGGAATGTTCCCCCGCTGTGGAGCAGACTGAAACAGCTCGCATAGAACCTGCCGGCCCAAACATGAAATGTGAAAATGATGAAATCACTGCAGGAGAAGTGAATCTGTATCTCTAAAGAGTAAAAAAAGACATCAGGACCATCATTTCTAAAGCTGCATTCTTGGAACCAGTGATGGAATAGTTACTATACTATATTACTATACTATATTATTGATTACTCCTTTCAAAAAGTAAAAAAAAAAAAAACTTAGTTACTTCATGAATTACTTGATTTAAAAAATGTAAAAATAAAGTTACTTAAAAAAAAGTTCTCTAAGAATATCATTATTGAAAAAACAAAACAAAAAAAAAACTGAACTAAACTCAAAGCGAATATAAATGTGAAATACGTAAAGTATTCACACACACACACACCTGAGCCATGAGTCTCTGGTTATTAGGATGGCAGGAGATGCACTGAAGGAAGAAGGCCACGGTGGCGTTCTCTATGGCTGTCCTCTGCTGGGTGGTCAGGCCGTTGCTCCTCCCGGTCGACGCCAGCGCGTACCTCGTCCCGGAAGGCTGAGGCGCAGAGCCGGTGTCGGCGGTCCCAGGTGAAGCTCTGTGCCCGCTGTTTGCTGCTCCGCTGGCGCTCGAGTGGCACAGCAGGAAAAGCAGTGACGTCCACAAAGGGTTGACCTCGGGACCGCCCAACCAATCCTTCATAGCATGACTGTTTCCAACCTGAAATCAGATACATTTATTCAATAAATTCAATTATTAGAACATACTAGAACATATATCACACAGTACAGGAGCCACAAATAAGTGAATTTACACTATAAATACAAAGTTCTGTATGTAGCCGTTTATTCAACGTCGCTTCCATTTGAATGTCTCACTGATGTAGGAACAGCTTCTACACTGGCTGTTTTTTCTTTCTAAAAAAAAATACAAGCTGTAAAGAGCCAGTGCAGAAACATTAGCTTAACTTGGGCTTAGAATTTGTTCATTTACCAAAATACTGACTGCATTTCTGTGTATAAATTTCATGAGACTTGAGTAGCACTGCTGAGGTGCTCAAGTTAATGTATGATTATAATAGCAGTGCAGAGGTTAATTTTTGAAAGGAATACTGATAAGATATTATTTATGACTGAAATAGCAGTGCCGAGGTATTAAATTATAAAGTATTATATATGATTAAAATAGCAGTACTGAGATAAATGTATGAATACAATAGCAGTACATTGGCACATTTCTGAATGAAACACTGATAAATTATTTATAAATAAAATAGCAGTGCTGAGGCAAATGTATTATTATAATAGCAGTGCAGAGGTAAATTTGTAAATGGAATATAGGAGTATAGTGCAGGTGTATAGTGCAGGTGTATAGTGCAGGTGTATAGTGCAGGTGTATAGTGCAGGAGTATAGTGCAGGAGTATAGTGCAGGAGTATAGTGCAGGAGTATAGTGCAGGAGTATAGTGCAGGAGTATAGTGCAGGAGTATAGTGCAGGAGTATAGTGCAGGTGTATAGTGCAGGAGTATAGTGCAGGAGTAGAGTGCAGGAGTAGAGTGCAGGAGTAGAGTGCAGGAGTAGAGTGCAGGAGTAGAGTGCAGGAGTAGAGTGCAGGAGTAGAGTGCAGGAGTAGAGTGCAGGAGTAGAGTGCAGGAGGCTGGATATTTTTGTATATCTATAATAAATAGAGGTATTATAAGCAGCGTACTTCTGTGAGGAAGCGCAGGACGGGTGCTGCCAGGTCCGGGGACAGCGGTAGTCGGCTCACTGATGAACATGAAGAAGATGATGATGATGAAGAAGAAGAGGAGGATGCTGGGTGGTTGTGATGGGCCTGACGGCGATCTGATTGGCTGGCGGGTAATGGCAGGTCAGCGCTGGCCAGAAGGCTGCAGCACAGGCCGGCCAGGCTGCGCACCAACAAGGCAGGCAGCCCCGAGTCCAGCAGCTGCTGAATGGCTCCGGGCGACTGCGAGGCAGCAGCCAGCGTGGCCAGCTGGCACTCGGACAGCGAGGTAGGCGAGCGGGCGTGTTTGTAGTCGTCAGTCAGCGAGGACGCTGCCGCGGCGGCGTCGCTCAGCTCCCGCTGCTTTTTGCCGTCGTCAGTCATGGCCAGGCGACGCTGGGCTTGAGCCTGGGCCTGGGCAGCAGGAGACACCGCCAAGCCCATCCAGGACATGAGCAGAGAGAAATAGCTGGGGTGGATGTGGCATATGGAGCACAGAAGGCTGTCCACGGCCTTCTTCAGAACCATGTTGCAGGGCAACGACATAGACCAGTTGTACAGCAGCCTGCAGAGAGGAGTGAGAGAGAGAAATGGGACTCAAGGACTATTCAAAAGGCACTGTAATATAAAGGGGTATTGTCTGAATGATAAGCAAAATATTAAAAAAAAAAAGTGTAATATTCATCAAAAACAATACATAGAGCACTTTAGAAATCCTTAAGTTGTTTAAAAGAAGACGGAATCTCCCCTTAACCTCAATCTGGTTCTACACCAGAGTCTAAAGGTAGAGCTGAGTGTCAGTGTTGTTCTGCCAGTGTATTATACAGCTTTGGTTTCTCAGATTATGCTGTTTATAGGTTTAATGTCTGAGTAAAATGAACATTTCTTCCCAATTCCAAATAAAAATATTGTCATTTAGAGGATTTATTTGCAGAAAAAGGGTTTTCAGGCCTTAAATAAGGGAAAGAAAACAAGTTCATGTTCATAAAGTTTTAGGAGTTCAGAAATCAATATTTGGTGGAATAACTCTGGATTTTAATCACAGTTTTCATGCATCTTGGCATGTTCTCCTCCGCCAGTCTTACACACTGCTTTTGAATACCTTTATGCCTTTACTTCAGGTGCAAACCTTTAAAGCAGTTCAGCTTGGTTTGATGACTTGTGATCATCCATCTTCCTCTTGATTATATTCCAGAGGTTTTTATTTGGTAAAAACAAAGAAACTCATCATTTTTAGGTGGTTTCTTATTTTTTCCAGAGCTGTATATATTTATTGAGCTCTTATTTCAGAAGTCTTGGTCTTTTATTTTCATTATTCTAGTCCGAGTCGTAGTCGTGGTCTGATACTTCACTTCTACATTTTGTTCCCTTTTTTGCCAAACTCATAAAAGATGCACAGGGAAAAAAGCAGCAGAATGCAGAAGCAAGAAAGCATATGCTCTCAGCCTCCACATCACAACGGGAGATGAACACAGCAACCAAAACAAACCCTAAAACACCCAGGGCTAAATTTAGGAGAGAATTTCAAGCTGTTAGATTCGAGAGAACTCAGCTTCAGAACATACAAGCCTTTATACAGATTGTTTGGATCATTTTAGTGTGAGTTTTTTAGTGTTTTTTTTTTTTTTAAGGCATTCTAGTACATTTTAGTCACTTCTACAGTGTGTGTGTGTGTGTGTGTGTGTGTGTGCATGTGTGTGTATTTACTCACTCAAAAAGCTCACGACTAAGCAGGGCAGGAAGGTCGTACTCCACAGGGAGCTCATAACTGTGCCACAAGATGGCTGCCACACAGTGAAGGTGAGAGGGTGAGGGCATGAGGAGGCCATATTCACGTGAGGGTGATGCTCCTGGACCCATGAAGCCTGCAGGAGAACTCTGTTTCAGGGCCGCCACCCGTGAGGAGTCGTGGACCCACTGCAACAGAGCCTGGATCCTGCAGAAGACACACAAGCAACCCACACACCACCATGAAGAGTATTGAATGTTTCGCATTATAAAGGAGCACTATCAATATATGTCTGTTTTCTGGTCTATTTTCATACATAAAGTGCACTGGATTATAAGGCGCGTTATGCAACACTAGTAAGGAACAGGGGTTTCGCCATGTTTTCCATCTAATTCAGCAGGTCTCGTCCGTGGGTGTAAATTTTTCCTTTACCTGTCTTTTGTGCCAGGATCCTGTGTGGTGCCCAGCTGGTAGAGAATGTCTATGGTGGAGTCGGATGAAAGACCGTTCAGCCTCCCAAAGAGCAGCGGACTGTTTAGATCTGTAACACAGCAAGCCAGGTCAGATCTCGAATATCATACACTATGCACTCAAGCAGTTCTGCAAAGTGAAGGAAATCAAGGTAAAGCAAGTTTTCAAACATACAAACCAATAAAATCAATAAAACTAATTTAAATACACCCAATTCTACACAATCCTTTCTAAGTTAAACGAGCGCTGGATGTTGATCCACACAGTTTTCTCTCCTGAAATCTGTTTATTTCGGTGAGTAAAGCGCTTTTGTTTATTTCCAGTAAGCTTAGATTCCCGAATTTCTCCAGCACTAAGGCTGGAGCATTAGCATTAGTCACTAACTGCTAGCGAATACACTGAGAAACCCTGAGTATTCTATTAGCTAGCAATATTAGCTAGCAGTTCATCCTATGTAGCTTGTTGGAACACTGTAAACACACAGGCTACAGTTCGATATACTCACCTCTGAACTGCGAAAGAGCTAGCACTTAGCGCGGTTAGCAGCTAATGATAATGCTGCTCCAGCAGTGCTAGCCGGGGTTAGCAGCAGGGTACAGGCCGATAATACTCACCTCTGAACGGCGAAAGAGCTAGCGCTTAGCACGGTTAGCTGCTAATGGTAATACTGCTCGAGTCTTGGTGATGGAGAACTAAACTCAAGCTCCTGTATAAAGCTGTACTTCAGCAGAGTGGCTTTACTGCTCCTTACAACCTGACTGATAAAATTCATATGTAAGGTGCACAGAGTACAACACTGCCCTCTACTGGTTGTGGTTTAAACACAACACTAAATGAACCACTGACATCAATCTTTGAATGTAAATGACAAACTAAAAATCAATACTGTGTTTTTGAAAATCACAAGAAAAAAAAAATCTAAAAAGGCAAAAAAGTGGATCAATTAACCGTTAACTAAGATGTTTATTAAAATAAAACGGGAAAAAAAACTTACTGGCGAGGTCGGTGCCGGAGGCGGAGCAGTTGCGCAGCAGGATGTCGATCAGCTTGAGGCCGATGCGGGTGGACTGCAGGCCGATCTTCACCAGCACCGCCTCGATGTTGGGAGAGTGCATGCCGCAGTAGGGCGACATGAGCAGAGCGGCGCAGGTCTGCAGCAGGTTGGCTGTGGGTGCTGCCGCGCTGGCCATCATCGCCTCCAGGTCGGACACATGCGTCAGGCAGTGATGCAGCAGCCGCAGCCAGCCGATACTGAGAGAGAGAAAGAAAAGGTGGAGGTTGAAGGTGGAACTTTATTACAGTTATGGGTTACTCAGGATAATTGGGTTGAGCGGGAGGGCGCCCCTAGCTGCAGTACCTGGTTTTGGAGACCTGGTCCTCGGAGGGCAGGAAGGGGTTGTTTACAGTGGCTGAGGACGTGTTGCCGAAGGCGGTGAGGCCGAGCAGCTTGATCTGAGACAGGCCGAGGGTGCTGGCGTCTCGGGGCCGGTGCAGCCGTAAGCACACAGCCGACGCCACCTCCGCCTTCACCAGCTGGATTTTGATGTAGGTCAGGCCACTGGTGACAACTGGCGTGGAGAGAGGGAGCATGTTCACTCCATCCGCACTGATCTCCACCGACACAGAGGAGGGACACGCTGAAGACACAGAAGAAACAAGAGAGAGAGAGAGAGACTGTTTTACAACATAAAAGGTCAATAACATGAGGATTCTGAAAGGTTTTAGGTATAACACTATAAACAAACTGCCCATAGGGTGATGTTTTTGTATATATTAGTATATACAGCACTGATTTTGCTATTTATAGGTATATGTTCAAATAAAATAAACATTGTTGTTTTATTCTATAAACTAGAAACCACGTTTATTTGCAGAAAAGGAGAAATTACTGATTTAGCAAAAAAGATGCAGAGTTTTCAAAGTTAAAGTTTTAAGAGTTCAGAAATCAATATTCGGAGGAATAACGCTGGTTTATAATGCACTCCTGGTGCACAAATTTAAGCAGTTCAGTTTGGTTTGATGGCTTGTGATCATCCATCTTTCTCTTGATTATATTCCAGAGCTTTTCAATTTGGTAAAATCAAAGAAACTCATAATTTTGATGTGGTTAAATTTTTTTTTCCCAGAGCTGTATAATGGACAAACAAATTGACCCTGTTTATACTTGGTAACTTAATGTAATTAACATCTTGATTTCAGCCAGAAATTATACCTGATAATTAGACCTTATGTTTTTAACTGTTGTTTATCCCAAAAGACAATATCACCACAATATTTCAAGGTATTTTCGCGGTAACGATACTCTGGACGATATGACAAAACACTGAATAAAAAATATATATATTTTGAGAATACACTACTGCAACTAAATTAAAATTAAATTCTACTATTGCATATATAAACATAAAAAATACAAGATTTTTTTCAGATTTATAACAGAATATAATGATCCAGAATGTCATGATACTAATAATCCTAATAATACACTTAAAATATCTCCATATATCCAGGATTAAAGTACAATAAATGATACTGGACAGATATACTCTCTAGATATAGATATATAATGAGAAATAACAACAGTATGATAATTAGGAGTAGGTAATATGATGATATTTCAGGGTATAATATCGTTCACGATATTCAAAAATGTTGGCAATATTATTGTGTACGATATGCAGTGTTGGGAAGGTTACTTTTAAAATGTAATCCCTTACAGATTACTGATTACATCACTCAAAATGTAATTTGTAACGTAATCAGTTACATTACTTCAAGTGAGTAACGTAATCTGATTACTTTGGATTACTTTTTCGTTTTTTTAAGCCTGAATGAATGTAGCAACCACATATTGCATATTATTATTTTCTTTTTCTTTCCAGTTAACAAATAGATAAACAAATAAAAAAGCCTTTTCAATCACTCTATAAAAATACTTATGAAACCATTTCATCAAACAATTTTATAAAATACTAAATTGATGATAAAACCATTAAAAACCAAACAATGTAACAACAACTGTAAGCTATCTATTTGCATCTATTTGCCACCAGTGTAAATTTTGACAACAAATTGTGATTTAGTCTTAGTCATAGTTTTGTGATGAAAATAGCATTTAGTTTTAGTCACAATTTAGTCATCTGAAATGTTTTTAGTTTTAGTCGACTTAATGTCATAAGAATATAGTCGACTAAAATTACAGTAAATTTAGTCGACTAAAATGTAAAGGGTGTAAATGTAAATGCTTTTTTCATCAGTTCCCTTGATTTATTAACTATACACTCATATGAAATGAAACGTTTAATAACCACTTGAGTAATATTGTTAATGTTTAATGTGAAATATATTTATATATGATTTAATGTATATTATTATTATTATAGGTGTGTGACTATACATATTTTACATTTAAAAATTTGTTTTAGAAATCAGGTCATAAAACATCTGAATAGTTAAATTATAGTTTAAACAGAGCTGTAGATGCAAAAACAACTTTTAAATGATCTAATTTTATCTCCAGCACATCTACTGGAGCTACAGTCTATAAATGAGATCAAAAACACACCTTCACACACTGTCCTGTAGAGATGCTCTCAGGATGTACTGAGAGACTTCATGAGTTAAAGTGAGAAACTTATGAGAAAGTGCTGTAAGGAACTTTACACAGACTTTTGGGTTCAGAGATTCACTTATTTTATTGTTTTATTTCGGATATATTATTGAGTTCCTTTCTGACCTGTTCCTGCTTTAACACTAGCTATATCTTTCCCACTGTGAGACTAAACAGATGATCTGATCTTAATGAGTGAGTTCTGGATCAGTTCTGTGTTTTAGTGCACTGCCGAGTTAAACACATCAGCTCATGAAATAACATCAGCATTAAAACGCGGATCTCTGCATGGAGATCTGTGTGACTCTGCTCTGCAGAAGCTGAAAGATTAGTGGTGTTTTACCGGAGATGGAGTCGCTCCACGCGGTTTACACGTTATCTTGTTTTTCGCGACGTCAAAGGAGAAATATATCGCCCCTCTCTCTCTCTCTCCCTGCTGAACACTGTCGAGTTAACTTCCAGTCGAGCTCCGTATCGACAGTTTAATTCCCAGGTTTGTAACTGAGCGCGCGGTGCTACTGCAGGAAAAACAGGTACTGATTGGATGAGTACCCCGCTTGTCCCGCCTCTCCACCTTCGCTAAAGTAGCAGTGATTGGATCTCTTCCTAACTGGTCCCTACCTTTCACAGAACTAACTCAGTTCTGATTGGATTTCGTCTCGTTTTTATTCGTCTACGAAAATGTCAGTTAATTTCGTCTCGTTGTGTGTGCGGAGCCGCTGTCTGCCCCTCCTCCCGTCTCGCTGCCTGCACGCACACAGACACCGCTGCACACACAAATAGGGAGGAGTGATTGCGTTTTGTCAGTGTTGGATTGGAAGACCAAAAATAGGAAAGTACCGCAATGTAATCCATTTATTTTAGCAGAGTAACTGTAATCTGATTACCACTTACTGAAGCAGTAACTGTAACGGATTACAGTTACTCATAAATTGTAATCTGATTACGTAACGCCGTTACATGTAATCCGTTACTTCCCAACACTGACGATATGATATTGAACACCCCTACTGAGAACAGTTCTGGAGTGTGTCTCAGAGAGATGCTGTAACATGTGACTTTAAAAAACATCTCAGCTGCTGCAGCTAATGATTCTTTTTGATCAGTCAACTAATCTGTCAATTAAACCACTGCGATGTTAGATTTAAAAATATTAGAAAATAAAACATGCAAGAGACTCACTGGCGAGTGAAGCGAGGTGGGGCTGGATGTGGAGCTCTTTCAGTAGCACTGCAGCAGGAAGGTGGATGGTGAGGTCGCACCAGGCCTCCTCCGGGAGGAAGATGTAAGACCAGGCGGCTGATCTTGCACGTCTGTGAGGAGGAGTTGCCTGAAGAAGCACCTCGGCTGGCTGAGCTGTAGGGCTGCTGGAAGTGATGGTGCCTGTCAAGAGACAAAACGCACAGCCTGTTACAACCCAATCACAATAGAAAATACTTAAATAACAGTGCTATCAAAATGTTTCCATCAATAAGAACTCGTTCAAGGGCTGCATTAATGAGAAATTATCCTAAATTAATCCAGCAATCCGAAATTATTCCTGGTTTTAGTACCTATATCATGTTCCTATTTTAGTTTCGGAGCTTGCTTCAGTTCATCGTTTCTCTGGTTTTATTATAAGTGAATGAGCTACTATGAGAGGTCTGAGTTTCCCCTTCTGAAGTCTCCATTGCTCCATCAGTTGCTCGTGGTCAGTAAAACTGAGCCGGAGTCTCTTTATGAGACTGTATATGTGATGTAAGTATGTAAAGAACTCCCGCGAAAAGTGACCCAACACCCCAGTTTTTACAATGAATATATCTGGCTTAGCAGGAATGGTCGTTCCAGCACACTGGAACCATTAAACACAATATTTTATAAAAAAAAATAGCCATTGTACAACGCAGAGTCGTGAAGTATAAAAATTGGCCTTTCTTCTCCGTACCAAGAGGTGCGAAGTTGTGCAGGCCCTCAGCATTATCAGGCTCGGAGGCGAGCCGGGCTTTGAGGCTGCCGTCTGCTGCTTTGCCTGGTCCAGAGTCCAGGAACTTCATGATGGTGGAGACCATGCTGCGGGCTGTGTTCACTATGGCTCGTGTGCTCGTGACCATGTTATTGCAGATTAGCTGCACCCCACCTGCAAAACACAAAACACACACACACAGGGAAGACAGCATGAGAACATACACTAGAAGATACAGCAACACAAAATAAAAAGCAGCTACTACTAACCCACTTAAAATTGTTCTTTTAATAGCTGTATAGCAGTATTTTTATGAGAGAAACATTGCTGATATGGTCAGTGTCTGCATATGCATCCTTACCCATGTCATGAAAGGCTTTTAGGGCCTCGCTGGTGTCCAGTACCCTCAAGATAAACCAGAGAAGTGGCTCGGAGAGCTGACAAGTGGAAAGAGAACCCTGCATAATGCATAAGAATGTTCAATTCCTATACAATATTAACATTTACCACACAAAATCTGAAATTGTAGATTTATACTATTTAATTTTATGTACAGCTTTTTTACAAGTGAAAGCACCTCACATTTTTGTAAATCGTATTTTTTGCACTATAAAGCACACAGAATTATATAAGACACACTGTAAGTGAAGGTCTGTTTTATAAAGCGCATTCTGCAACACTAGTAAGGAACAGGGGTGCTGCCATGTTTTCCTTCTTAATCAGCAGGTCCTGCTGCTGGGTGGCGAGACCTGTAAAGCTAAGCTAAGTAATCAAAACTGTAATTCTTATTTTTTTTTTCTTTATTAAGTTGGATGCTAATCTACAAAGATTTCTATCCTGAAAACTGTTTATTTGGGTGAGTAAAGCACCCAATTCCATTTACTGTAAGCTTAGATTTTCAGATTTTCACTAAGGAATTAGCAGCTTACGGCTAGCACTAGCCACGGTTAGCAGCTAAATGCTGCTCGACTGTGATACACTGAGGAACCCTGAGTGTTCCGGTAAGCCAGGGGGGATATTAACTAGCAGTTCGTTCCACATACCTTGTTTTACTGCGGGTAATTCACAGGCTACAGGCTGATATACTTACCTCTGAACAGCAAAAGAGCTAGCACTTAGCATGGTTAGTGGCTAAAGCTAATGCCGCCCCAGCAGTGCTAGCCGTTCTAAGCAGCAGGCTACAGGCTGATACCACTCACCTCTGAATGGTGAAAGAGCTTGTGCTTAGCGTGGTTAGCAGCTAATGCTAATATTGCTGGAGAACTAAATTGAAACTCCTATATAATGAAGGCTTTACTGTTACTTACAACCTGATTGATAGAATGTACACGTAAGACGAGCTGACTTTTTTGAGAAAATGAAAGGATTTAAAGTGCGACCGAAGATGCGACACTTAGATACAGTGTAAAGTAGTCAGTGTACAGCTTATATAACTGTGTACATTTGCAAATTTTCTCAAAATAACTCAATACGCAACAATAGTGAGTACACCACTAAGAGAAAATAACCAACATGAATATGATCCCATCTGATTAAGTATCTTTTCATAAGCTCAGTTTGTCAGGTCTTTACAGTTTGTATCAAATGAAATATGGTCTTACCTGACGACCCATGTAACCACAGGCCATGTAAGTGAGGATGGGCTGCAGCATCACCTGCACAGAGGTGGCTCTCTTACTCAGCGTGGTCAGAATTGTGAAAAGGCCATCCCCTACTGAGATGGCATCCAAACCACCATGGAAGTTCTCATGCTTCGTCAGATGAAGTCCACTAGCACCTGAAGAACAATTAAAAAAAAGGGAACAGGGAAGCACTGGATTATACTTCAGAATGCGTGTTTGAGCTGAAAACTAAAAAAAATAAAGCAGTATTCAAGTCACCAAAAGTGAAATAAAACTCTTTCTAGACCTATACAGCTCTGGAATAAATTAAGAGACCACTTCAGTTTCTCTGATTTTGCTATTTATAGGTATATGTTTAAGTAAAATTAACATTGTTGTTTTATTCTATAAACTACAGACAACATTTCTCCCAAATTCCAAAAGAAAATATTGTCATTTAGAGCATTTATTTGCAGAAAATAAGAAATGGCTGAAACAACAAAAAGATGCAGAGCTTTCAGACCTCAAATAATGCAAAGAAAACAAGTTCATATTCATAAAGTTTTAAGAGTTCAGAAATCAATATTTGGTGTAGTAACCCTGGTTTTTATTCACAGTTTTCATGCATCTTGGCATGACCTCCTCTCCACCAGTCTTACACACTGCTTTTGCATTACTTTATGCCTTTAATCCTGGTGCAACAATTAAAGCAATTTAAGCTTTGTTTGATGACTGTGATCATGCGTCTTCCTCTTGATAAGTCAGAGGTGTTTAATTTGGTAAAATAAAATAAAAAACATTTTCTTTAAGTGGTCTCTTATTTTTTCCAGAGCTGTATATGGATTATGCTGAGTTAACAGACCGGTACATAACTTTGCTGCTGCTGATGATTATTCCAGTGTTCTTACCGATAATCATGGCCATGGCGCTGCTATTGCACTGCCCCAGAGCAGAAAGGATCTGACTCATGATCTGCTGATTGGCCAGCACCAGGTCTGCCACACCCATTGCCGGACCCTGATGTGATGCGGCTCCAGAAGCTCCGCCCTCTTTACTCCCACACACTTTCTCCTCATCAGACACGCTGTCGGAGGCGCCGGTGCCGGCAGGAGGCAGGCGTCCGCTGTACTCCCGGTCTCCCGAGAGCGGCAGCATGACCAGGGCATTGACCAGCTTCAGGAGGTCGAACATCAGCTGGTCTCTGGTCGTCTCTCCGCACACGGCCTTGGCGTCTCCGGGCCGAATGATGTTGGCGAAGAGCCCCCCGAAGCAGGCGCGCGCACCCACCGAACTGTCCGACCCGCTGCGTGACACAACCTTATCTGAGCACGTGATGTAGTGATGCACCAGGAAGGTGATGGACTCGATAACAGCAGTGATGGTCGTCACAGAGACCACCTCGAAGTTCTGCTCCAGGGTGAACTCCAGAAGCTTCACCTGAGCATCTAACGGACCCTGGCCAGAGTGAAAGGGGCCCCTGCAGAGAAGGAAATGAGAGGAAAGAAGAATAAAATTACAATTTAAATAGAATTTAATACTTATTCCATGTTTTTTTCCCTACGTGTTTTATTTGTATTATGTACTTGTATTTTATTTATAAAGCACTAGGGGTGTGACGAGATCTTGTGGCACGAGATCTCGCGAGATTAAAAAGTGATGATATTTCTCAACAAGCTTAAACTTGTCTCGCGGGGAAAAAAACAGTTTAGTGTGGACTTTTTAAGTGGGATCTGGCAACACAGTAGCGATAGCAGTGAGTGTGGTGGCTGAGCAGTAAGAGCAGGTCTGAGCAGAAGAGGACAATTAGTGAATTTGTATAGAAGATGCTTCTGCTACTTTTAAGTTTTAGGTCTGGATGCATTTTGGCTCCCCTATAAACAACAAACGCTAACAGAGTGACCAACAAGACACAAATCATATGTAAATACTACATGTGACTGTTTCATAGGCAGTTGTACTAATCCCTTAGCTCTGTACTGTATTTAAAAACATGTTCTGTCTCTGTCTGCACTTCAAGCATAGTCTTAATATGACTGGTTGTGGTTTGCACTTATTGTTTGCACTATATAAGACCTAGAGAAGTTCTTATTCTTTTTTCTATTTCTTATAGAATCAATGTGTGAGAGAAACCAGTCTGTTAAGTTTGAGTTATATGATTGTCAAACAAAACTCTAGTTTTCAAGACATTTTTTTATTTTTGACGTTTTCTTTAAAATTAGATTTTTAAATCTCGTCTTGTCTCGTTCTCGTGAACCCAGTACCATGTCTCGTCTCGTGTCATGATAATAGTGTCTCGTCACGTATGCATATATTTATTAAATAAAAATATATTTAAAAAAAATTTAAAGACACAAACGGATAATGATTTTATAAGAGCCATCATTAAAACAACACAAATTAAAATTAAAATAATCTTTAAAGCATATACAATACCAGTCAAACGTCTGGACACACTCACTCATTTAATGTTTTTACATCTTATTTTTTTTCCTGCATTGTAAATGAATACTCAAGTTACCCAGACTATGAAGGAACACATAAGGAATCATGTAGTAACTTAAAAGTGTTAAACAAACCAAAATATTTTAAGTGCTCTTATCTGCGGTTTCTGAGGCTGGTATCTGTAATGAACTTATCCTGTGCAACAGAGGTAACTCTTGCTCTTCCTTTTCTGGGGTGACCCTGATGAGAGCCAGTTTCATCCAACTTTTTTTTATTTCAAACCATTTTTGATGGTCTTTGCAACTGCACTTGTCAATCAAAATTTCTTACTGACTCTTATTGAGTTCAATCTGGAACATATTCAGTCAGGAGTTCTAATATTTATGTATGTAGTGATAATCCATTAAGAGACTAATACTCTTAGAGCTGCCTAATGACAGTAAATGACAGTAAATGATGAACAGACTCCGTACCGCTCGGTGGAGAGGATATGCACAAGTTTGAGCAGGAACTCGCTGAACATCTGTGGACAGGTGGAGGACAGGTGCACCTGCAGTCTGGTGAGGAATTCTTGCATAGCTTGAGTTGCAGTTGGACCCACCTGTGAAGAAAACAAGATACTTAAATGTGTAGAAAAACCTGTTCACAAAATGGATCCACTTTCCTATATATCTAATGCTCCTTTACTGTCCAAACCTAAGAATTAAAAAAAAAAAGAAAAAAGACTGGGATTCCTCTTCTTGCAAATTCTTGGACAAAACAATTTTTAAAACCAAAATCATTTTTCACACAAGTTTTCACATACAAAAATGGAACCATCTGTTCACTTAAAATAGGGTCCAGAGCTAACTATTTTTGTACAGTTCCTTATGCCTAAAATATCACCCTTATTCAGTCTACAGTTAAATCAGCATGCTAACTACGGAGCTTAAAAGCTTACAAATACGTGAATCTGCATTTTGAGTTAAAATAAAATTTACTTGACTTTTAATAAACTACTAATAAATGGTTCATAACTACTAACAAAAAAGTACATTTTTAAATACATTTTAATACAAAATTTCACCACCTCCAAGTTAAAATAAATAAATAAATAAATAATAATGTAAATATATGAATTACCCCTTCAATATTTTAAGTTTATTCAAAAGTCTGGTAAATTCAATTTAAATATGCAAATTCAAAAATTACATCTTGTTTTAAGCTCCATACTAAGTTTTATTTGAAATTTGAACTTCTTTGGCATTTTTAAGGAATTTGGAAGGTGGATTTAAGACTTGAGTTTATTTTTTTTATTTTTATATTTTAAGATAAATACATTTAAGACCTTTTAAGACATTTCAAGGATTTGCAGACGCCCACATTTACACACACGCGAACACACACACACACACACACACACACACACACACACACACACACACACACACACACACACACACACACACACATACACACACATACACACACATACACACACATACACACACATACACACACATACACACACATACACACACATACACACACATACACACACACACACACACACACACACACACACAGAGATAAGTGCAGCATCAGCAGCAGCAGGACTCTAGCCTCTGTACCTGAGAGCTGTGCTGACTGGTGCCTTGAGGGCTGCTCCCAGACAGGAACCGCACCAGAACGTGCACGAGTGTGGGGTCCGACACCATCTGCTGAGCTGTGCTCTCGTGCACACCCATCCCAATGTTGGAGGCTGAAGAAAAACACAGCATTAGCTTTGTAAAACTTTTGTAAACTGAACACACCTTGACTGATCGATTACATACAGGCAACTGACCAAGCTGAAAGCTCCCCAGGAGTTCCCCAAAAACACACTTACCACTCGCAGGCATGTTGGTCATGAGGGTGAGGCTGTGTAGTACCAGGCACCATGTACGCAGAGAGGTGTTGGGATACCAGGCCAAGACAGACAGGAAACTACTGATGGAGGCTAAATGTGACACACAAAAAAAAACCCACAATATTAAAAATATGAAGAAAAAATGGTAAAGAGGAGGATGTATTATTATTGTTTACAATACCAGGGGCAATAAAACCAGATCTGGACAAGTTTTAATTTTAATCAAATACTTTATTGCAGCAGCACCTGTCTCAGTAAGAATATCAACAAATAAACAGTTATTACCGCATTTTTCACACTATTTTCATACATAAGGCGCACCGGATTATAAGGCGCATTATGCAACACTAGTAAGGACCAGGGGTGTTGCCATGCTTTCCTTCTAATTCAGCAGGTCTTGCTGTTGGGTTGCGTTGCTGGTTGTAGGTCAACTAATTTAGGTTAAGCTAAGCTGACTAAATAAAACTCTAACTAAAAAAAATATATATATATATATTTTAGCCAAACGAGAGCTGGATGTTAATCTACAGATTTCTACCCTGAAAACTGTTTATTCTGGTGAGCAAAGAGCTTCCGTTTATTTACAGTAAGCTTAGATTCCCAAATTTGTCAAACCCTGAGTGTTCGTATGATGAAAGAGCTAGTGCTTAGCACAATTAGCGGCTAATGCTAATGCTGCTCCAGCAGTGCTAGCCAGGGTTAGCAGCAGGCTACAGACCAATTATACTCACCTCTGAACAGCGAAAGAGCTATCACTTAGCGCAGTTAGCGGCTAATGCTAATACTGCTCCAGTCTCGGTGCTAAAGAAAATCTTCACTGAAACTCCTGTATAATGCTGTACTTTAGCAGAGTGGCTTTGCTGCTCCTTACAACCAGACTGGTAAAATTCATACAAAAGGTGCACAGAATTATAAAGGCACAATGACATAAAAAACTGACAAGTAAAGAAGTGTTCCCTTAGATTCAGACACATCTTCTCATGTGAAATACAGCACACAACCAATCACCACACATCAATAAACTTTAAAAACAGGAGATCTGTAAAGGTGGGCTGCTGACCTTGGTTGAGGGGGATTGTGGGCACTCTGCTGGCATTAAAAAGAAAGATGTCGGATCCACTCTCCTCGGATCCACCGGTGGAGGAGTTGAGACTGAGAGTTAGCCACAGCTGCAGCAAAGACTCCAGCTATACAAAAACAAAAAAAAGCAGAAATTAAAACACATTTATTTCAGTTAGTCAGCTGTATATACCCCATATCCCTCACATGTGAATTGACTCGGTTCCTATATATATATGCTCACAGACGCCTTGTGCTGATCGCCATCACCCTAGGAGTGACGGGGGGAAAGAGCGCCATCTACTGTACCCACCCAGAGAGAGCAAGGCCAATTGTGTTCTCTCAGGGCTACAGCAGCTGATGGCAAGCTGCATGACTGGGATTCTAACCTGCCTGCTGGACCACTCAGTGCCCACATGTTGCAGAGATGCTGTGTAATTGATGACTAGATGTGATACAAGTTCAACAGTGTTAAAAACAGGGTGATGTGGAGTTGCTTGGTGGTTACACCAAGGCAAATGCTATTGTATCCAGGTAGTTATTGGGTGGTAGATAAGATTGATATGGAGTTGTTTAGTGATTTCTGGACAGATGCTGTGGTATCCCAGACAGTTCTTTGGAATGCTGTTCAAACTGTATGACCTGTACAACATGGAAGCACAGCTGTGTGCTTTCAGGAACACATACCTGCACATGGTGCACCTGCAGCATGGAGAAGAGCTTGTTAAAGCAGGCACTCAGCATGGGGATGGAGGAGGGCTGGACCATCAGGCTACTGCCAGGGGGGGAGCTGTGGAGACCCCTCAGGAGGGAGTCGTCTGTTCCGTTAGCGGCCTGAGGAACTGAAAGAAGTGAGGGGGGAATGGTGAATGATTAGAAATTTTTTTTTTCAAATTTGAGCTGAGGGTGGTGGAGTTGCTTCTTACCTCGGTTATTACTGCTGGACCAGCATTAGCATTATCCGCTAACCGCACTTTAATAGAACATCTTTTTTTAATTACAGTTTTGTTTACTTAACTTAGCTTTACTTAACTTACTTAGTCAGCTACCCTGCCCACCACCCAGCGGTAAGACCTGCTGGTTTAAAATGTTCCTTATAGTGTCTCTGACAATGTGCCTTATAATCCAGAGCGCCTTGGTGCCTTGTGTATTACAACAGACCAGAAAATAGATGTTCATTAATAGTGTGCCTTATAATATGGTGCACCTTGTAGTGTGAAAAATACAGTACTTATATACTTAAATTAAAATACTTAAAATACTAAATAATTGAATTCTTTGGTGCCTTAAATGGATCAGAAGAGCACATATTCGACTTGCTCTGCTTTTAATCAAGTGTGATTCTAATTTGTGTAAATGTAACTGTAATTAGGAGAGCGTCTGATGTGTGTATACCTGCAGGTAAGTTGGACGTGAGGGCCTGTAGAATTGCATCAGCCTCCAGAGTGGCCATCATCTTCAGCATGAGCTCTGCCTGCTGCTCCAGCCCCACCTCTAGTCTTGCATCTAGAGCTGATCAATCAGAAATCACAAGTTACCAACCAGCAATCTTTACTACAGCTAATTTCTTAACTGTGATCTAAAAAGCTCATACCTTGAGAGACTGAGACGGACAGGCTCTGAGAGCCAGGCTTCTCTGCTGCAGCTGGAGGCTTGGACACAGGGATGCCTGCTCCCCCTATGTAGGGGTTATAGCTGTACGTGCCATAGTCAGCCCCCCAGTAATCATACCAGGTACTGCTGATAGGCTGCAGGAAGGAAGAAGACAAAACAGACAACACCCAAAAAAAAAAAAAAAAAAAAAAAAAAACACTTTTCAGAAACGTACCTCTGAAGAGCCAACATAAAAATGTATTAAAGCATAAGAGCATTTATGGAAGCCATAATGTTAGTCATACAGAGGGGACATCCCATAAAGACAGAATCCAAAATACAATCAAAGCTGATAAAACATCAGAAACAGGAATATTATTTATCTACTGCTGACAGGGGAAGGTCTGGGAAGGACGGGTCAAGGAATATTTTAAGAAAAAAAAATAAAATAAAAAAAAAATAAAAAAGATGGTTTCATTTTGTATTAAGTGTCTGTAAAAACTACATATTAAACTTTTTTCATGCACAGTTTCACAGTTCCACAGTTCCATAAGTGACTGTGACTAGGTCCACAAGCACTTATGTTCAGAGTAGTAGGTAGGGGTGTGACGAGATGAATCTAAATATATAAATTACAGAAATATATTAACAATTATGTATGATTTATCATATGCAATAAAATACAGAACAGTATGCAAGTACTGAAGCTGGTTTTACCAGAAACCCAACAACTTCTCTCCTGTACGTTCTTACTCTCATATGTCTCCTCAGACCTTACAACTATTGTCATATCCCCCTCAGGTTTCTATACAGATCTGGCAACCTATGATATAATCTCTATCAGAGTTCTTGCACCATTTTAAAAGTCATATTTAATGCTTTTTAACACCTTTTTTTTAGATCGCAATAAATATAATTTAAGACCCAAGAATGTAGTCATATTTTCTTTCATATAAAATTTGTCATTTAACGTATCTAACTGGTCGCTAACATTACTATGATATCTAGCTCGCTGCTATCCTGAGTTCTCTCCCCGGTAACGTAGCTAACTCACCGCTAACGTTACTGTTAGCAAGCTCTCCGCTAACCCTAGTTCTCTCTCTGGTAACATCACTAACTTGTTGCTAATGTAATTATGTCAGCATGTTAGCTAGCTCACTGCTTATGTTACTATATTAGCTAGTTCTCCACTAACCTTAGTTCTCTCCCCAGTAACATCGGCAAATTGTTGCTAATGTTATTATGTTAACATGTTAGCTAGCTCACTGCATATGTTACTATATTAGCTAGCTCTCCACTAACCCTAGTTCTCTCTCCAGTAATGTAGCTAGATAACTCGCTACTAATCTTAGTATGTCAGCTAGCCCACCGCTAATGTTAGCATGTGCCCTTTCCACCGGCATTAAATGCACAGTCTGAACATTGAATATCAACATCAAATTTACAGTAAATTTAAGACCTTAATTACCAGGATTTTAATGTAAGAGTTTTTAAGACTTTTTAAGGACCTGCAGGAACCCGGTCCATGTTTTTTTTTTCAAGTTTTGTTTTTCTGTGCATCAGTCTTGCAAGTATTGTGCTGTTTTAATCTTGCAAGATCTTGTGGTACGTCAAATTCTTAGTAGTAGGCGATTTTAAAATGTTTTAAATGAACTTTATTTTAATATAAAGTTCCGTAAATTCAGATTCTGACATTTTTAGCTTATCTTCATTTTTAAAAGGCATCTGTTCATGTATGGCGCTCATCATCAGCTTACTCTTTCCCAATTGGCTGGATGCAGAGTACCAGCTGTACTTATTTGCATATAGTTGACACAATACACAACATAATTTACCCTGGTATGCTGCATCTTTCTTTATTGAAATAAGCAGAACGCATCAAGGCTAAAGTGCTAGTGGACACATACTGTACAGAAACTACAATACTGCACAAAATTGGATTAATAATTATAATCACAGTTATTAGAGACACTGAATATATAGTGGAACCAAATAGAAAAAAATATACAGAAGGAAAAAATAAAGAATTAAAAGAAAGGGAAAAGATGAAAAGAAGGAAAAGTAGAAAGGGGAAAATGACGAGAACATGTAGACATGCACAACATACCTTAAAGACTTTGGCGGCGAGTGGATCTTTTTCCAAATCAATATCTAAAGGATCAATATCAACATCCATCAGGTCCTGTAGCAAGTCAAAGTCTATGCCTTTATCTTTTTCCAAAGATGATAGTGGTGGAGCACCTTTGGGCAACGAAAAGAGCTTTAATATTGCCAAGCAAGCACACTAAGAAAAGCAACAGAACACAACAGGCTTCTTTAGCAAGTCACTGGGCAATTTTAAGGCCACAACACACTTTCCTTTTAAAGGAAATGCATATATGCACTTTCATTCACATCACAATACTTAAAAAAAGAATTATCAAACAGTAGCACTGTTCTTATCCCTCTCCAATTCAAAAAACATCCAAAACCAAACCACAGCATTCAAAACATGTACATGCAGCTGTATAAGACAAGAGAGAAAAGAAAAATAGTGCAAGTCAAAAAACATCTTTTTATCGCACGTGTGTGTGTGTGCGCGCGCGAGTGTGTGTTAGACAAAGGACGACGTAGGTTCGGGCGGGGTTACCAACGCACTTTGGAAAGCAGAGGAGGTCCCGGGAGTACCTGCGATGAGATCAGGTCCCAGGGGCTCGTCAATTGTCTCAACCAGGGTTATCGGCGTGGGCTGGGGCAGAGAATCGTCAGAATCCACCCCCACCGAGGAGGAGGATGCACCGGCCTCGTCACCGACCGTACCCTCCTCCATCCCATCCAAACATACCGGAGACAACAGCTCTCCTACAAACAGCAGGAAAGAATTAATCATGATATTTTATATTTATTGTTCATTATTTATTTCAAAATTAAAGGTATATTAAAAAAAGAATGTATCCTGCTTCTGTCTCTACAGTCCAGA
This sequence comes from Astyanax mexicanus, assembly GCF_023375975.1. NCBI lineage: Eukaryota > Metazoa > Chordata > Actinopteri > Characiformes > Acestrorhamphidae > Astyanax > Astyanax mexicanus. The sequence goes on along the minus strand of NC_064421.1, from coordinate 33,191,612 downwards.
GCATTGCTTTTTTTTTTTAGTTTAGATTATTAGCGATTTTTAAAATGTTAATCACCGCCACTGCTCACCCGCATATTGGCGCACATGCATATTTAAATCATGTATTAAATTAAACAGTGATTTTGTTTTAGAATATGGAGATTCTACTATCCACTGTAACACAAATCAACCATTTTTTTTACTCGGGAATACATTGAGGGTAACCTGGAACAACTAGGAACAACATGGCAGTTCGTTCCTGTGTTATTTGTGCAAATAACACATCAGTGTTATATGCTTTGCCCAGTATGTTTAGAACAGTTCTATTTTTACACTAATTAAAAGTAAAAATCCACCTCTGGGTGGAAAAGAGTGGATTTTTACCTTCTGGACCTGGACTACCAACTTGTATGTAACTTACTATAGGTTTACATAAGATCCCCGGTGGATTTTGTGTTTTACAGAGACTCTAAGACTAGGTCAGTAGCTGAACTGCATTTAGCAGGGCATTACACATGTTGTAAAGAAACATATGACATTGCAAAGACTGTAATTAGTGTAAAAATATTTTTACTTTAAAACGTTTCTAACTCGCAGTGCTGTTAGCCAATCAGAGGCGATGTGTTTGCATGTATGAATATTCATAAGCAAGAGTCAAAATATTATCGTTTCTCCCTGCCCACTCTTTCCCCGGATCACCAGAGCACTTTTTTTCAGTAAAACTAGCTCACATGGCATGTATTCATACTGTTGTTTCAAAATGAATTAAAAAAAAAACAAAAACGATAGAATAAGACCCTTAAAGGGATTGGAAAAATTTAAGTAAAATTAAGATCAAGTAATTCATCAGGATAAGCTTAAAGAAGGAACTTGGCAAAAATGAAATGGCAAAGGCGTTAGAAAAATAAATAATTAAGAAGAAATCAAATAATTCAGAATAAAAGGATACATGGACAGTACGGTAGAAATAATAGTAGAAATAAAATAAAAATTAAAAAGACAAATAAAAAAAATTAAAAGAAAAACTCAACTAATACAGTTACAGGCTAAGGGGCAAAACCAATGAGCAGTAAGACAATGGTGCTCAACCCTCTAATCCTGCTGTTCTTCTAACATATCAGCCAGTTTCAGCTTCAGTTTTTAATGGATCATTTTAATAATAGAAACAGGACATGGAGGACTCATCTCAAGGTTCAGGGCAGGGTTTCTCCTGCCCACAGTCACACACACATGCACATCACAGTAGTAGTACCTGCGAGGATGTCTTGCAGCATGCAGGTGAGAGAGTACTGGGCCCAGGCTCCTCCCCAGCTGATGTCTCCACGGTTAAAGTCGGTGCCCACCAGCAGCAGCAAAAGCCTCTCCAGCTGCTGCTCTGAAACCACCTCGCACAGGTGGATTGTGGGGCGCGTGGCATTCGCTATCCTCGCCAACACCTGCAGAGAGGAGGAGAGTTTAAATCACATTACACCTGTTCTCCAGGATCTTCCCTGACTCCCTGTTAAATACCAGATTAGGGGAAGAGACCGCATTAATATTACAGCATTTCTGAGAGTTATCCTGGTAATGCGTGATGGGCGTGTACCTTGCAGACAAACAAAAGCAGGTCAGCATGGCAGGTGAAGTCCATGGAAAGCAGGAAGAGTGCAAGTTTCTGGACCACGCAGATGCAGCGCTCGTGGGCCAGTGTAAATGGCAGCAGCTCCACTTCAGGCATCTCCTTCGCTACAGACGCCTCGGAGTCCAGAGAGGACCGGGGCCACTCAGCCGTCCTCCGCAGCCGGATCAGATCCTTAAAGTGCTGCAGGAAAGAAAACACAACCGACCGAGGGTTCAGCATCAACATTATCACGCAAGATAGTCCTAGAGAAGTACTGCGTATTGGGGATTTGACATATCGCATCATACACAGTCATTTTAGAAACATTTTTGAATACCGTAATCGCAAAAAATATTATATTTTAGGGCCATATGGGCCACCTCTAATCGATAAAATGCTTGTTGATAAATTGATTGTGCTTATTTTGAGTTCAAATTACTTAAAATAAGGTACAAATTCTAAGTAAGAATGATTAAGATAATTATCCCTAAAATAAGCAAAATAATCTAACACTTACAATGCTTAGTAAGACAAAAAGAAGAAAATAAGATTTATTGCCTTAAATAAAAAAAAAATTCACTTGCTAAGATTTAGTTTTTTGCCATGTAGGCTGATAATCTTACTGATTTGGACAAGATTGATTATTTTGGAAGTAATAGTAAAATAACATAACAGCTATTTTTGTCAGTGCGTCTTTTATGTATGAATTTTACCAGTCAGGTTGTAATGAGCAGTAAAGCCACTCCGCTACAGTGCAGTGTTATACAGAAGTTTCAGTTCAGTTCTCCAGTACCAAGGCTACAGAAGTATTAGCATTAGCCGCTAACCACTCTACACACTAGCATTTCTCTCTGTTCAGAGGTAAGTATTATAGGCCTGTACTCCAGGCTAGCACTGCTGGAGCAGCATTAACATTACCCGCTAACCACATAAGCTCTTTTGCTGTTCCTTACAAGTGTCACATAATACGCCTTATAATCCAGAGAACCTTATGTATGAAAATAGACCAGAAAATAAACATTTATTGATAATGTGCCTTATAATCCAGTGAACATTGTTATCGCAAAAATAACCCAGAAATATTGTAATAAAATTTTAGGGTCATACTGACCACCCCTAACCGATACAATGCAACATTCTTTTAATACCATGTGCATGATCATGTGAAATACAGGCTGTAAATCTAACTGATATGGGCAGTGTGATTACTTTATTAGTAATAGTATAGTATAATTACCAATTTTTGTATACACTGGTTCTTTATAATTAAAAAAAACAACCTATAATTAGCAGAGAACTGTATTTAAAACAATTAAGGTTAAATTACTCTGAATATGTAGAAAACAGCTGAAAATGGCTTAAGAAATTAAAAAATGAAAGTGAATTATAAAATATCTAATATCTAATGCTTTTCATGTGTACAAAAGACAAGGCATGATTCTAGGCTACCTTAGATGTGGCTTGTTTGAGTTTGGCTTGCTCAACCAGCAGCTTGTATGAAGAGCCTTTGTTGCTCTGGATCTTCTCTTTCTCGATCTGCTCCACCAAGGCTTTCTGTTTGGCTTTCAGTAAATTCAGCTGCTGCGGTAAAGAGGGAACAATCAACACAGAGGCTTCCTGCATATAACAGTTTTCTCTATATAAAAGTAGGCTTGTGAAATGCTATGAAACGTTTCTGTTAAATGATCTCAAGTTGTGTATTACTCGTCTGTCTGGGCCACGTTTACCTGTTTGTGATGCACCAGCTGCTTGCGGATCTTGCGTGAGTACAGGCGGTCTAAGCTGCTGTTGCCTTTGGTTGATCTGTTGGGGTTTTGAGACTGAAGACTATTGTTGATAAAACTCCACTGGTTTCCTGTTATAATAAAAAAAGAGAAACATGCAGTTTATGAGAAACCAGGCCATTACTGTCCTGTAAAAATAAAATAAAAAAATAGCTCTAAACACTTACTACTGGACTCACCTGTGAACGTTCTCTCTCTGTCTTTGCTGCCCAGGTTCTTCTTAGCTGATGTGGCTTCATCCTCCACACTGGCCACATAGTCCAGCAATCGAGACACCAGCATGACCACCCAGCTGATCATAGGGATATCCAGCACACCTAGCATACACAAAAAAATAAAAAATAAAACTCAATCTCTGTTAGATTCTACAGAACAAAGCCACTATTTAATGGTCAGTTGACACATTAAAGTCCACTGTTTGAAGGGTTAGGGTACAGATCAGGCATTCAACTCCGGAACTATACTGTTACTAATTGTGCTAACTGTTAAGCATGGTGGTGGGAGCATCATCTTCTGGGGCTGTTTTGCTACTAGTGGAACTGGTACCTTGCACAAACAGGGTTTCAGAATTCTTCAGCTCAGCATCTCAAACCATCAGGTAGATAAATTAAAGTTTGACATGCCTGGGAGTTTTAACAGGACTAATTTACCCCAAAACTACTTCACAGACGGCTGTAGAATGGATGAGGCCAGGTATCATGTTTGCGAAATAGTGCTCCCAAAAAGAAAGCCTCTATATGTTTCAAAAATGTGTTGAATGTGTAATGTGTGTTTACTGAATTATTTTAAGGAGTGTGGTCAAATATCCAAATAACACGTGTCTTATTGGTGGTTATCAAAAGAAACCAGTCAAGTTTTAATGTGTTTTCCCAGAAACTCTTACAGCACTACCTGCTTCCCTCTGCTGACAACTTTTATAAAGATGAGGGTTTCATTTTCCAGCAGGACTTGGCACACTGCCCACACTGTCAAAAGTACCACTTGGTCTTACATAACATTCTAATTTTCTGAGACACTGATTTTTGAGTTTTCATTGCCTACAGGAACATAAACGTTTAAAATAGATAAATATATATATAACATTCAGTTCACATTTTGAACTGAATAACTAAAATAAAAAAAACTTTCAATGATATTCTGCTTTTAAGATGCAAAAGTACAGCCATCCCATGACGTTTGACATGTCAGTTACGCATTCAACTAAGTAACTAAGTAACTAACTAAATAACTAAATAAATAACATGGGAAAGAAAGTTTATATTCATTTTTATAAGGAGACCATGACAGCTAATGACTGAAAATGCATATACTGATTACCGCAGTTCCTACCTTCAGTGCGGCGATGCAGTGAAGCTGATGGCTGCTGCAGAGGAGAAAGCAGCGAGTCCAGAAGGTTCAGAAGCCCCTCCAGGACTCCACTGTTACTTAGGGATCTTTGGCCTATACAGGACAGCAGCATGAACACTCTATAGCAAAGAGAAGAAAGGCATTAACTGGAGGAAAAGATGAGAGGTAATAATGATCTCTCCAAATGGTGTGTGTGTGTGTGTGTGTCTATGGTTCTGCATGTTACCTGTCCTGGGGGAAGATGAGCAGCTGCTCTGAGTTGTAGAGCTCCTGCAAGACGTTTGAGAGGAACTGCCCCCACCAGCGCTCAGCTCCGCACAGCTGCACCAGCAGCAGGCCGGCGTGCAGCCGGATTTTAGGGGTCCCGCTGATACACAGCTGTTTGAAGAGCTCCTCACATGCCTGAGCGTGGAACGTGCTCCGCAACACTGCTGGAACACAGTGACCTGAGAGAGAGAGAGATGAATGGGACAGAGCATTAAGCATTGATCCAAACTCTAAAGAATGTTGCTTTGTCCTGTTGTCACTACATGGGGAGAATATGCTTATACTTGACAAAGACTGGTTTTGTAGATTGCTGTCAGTTTGACAAGATGCTTTTCCAGGTGTTGAGCTAAAATCTGACTTCCTGTGGAGCACATGCTTTACACAGCAAAATAAGCATAACATAATATCCTAAGATTCCTTTCTTATATTTTTCTGTTTATAAATAAGGGTTAATCTACAGTTACAGTAGATACAGAAATCACCAGCGCAACAGATGTTCTACCCATACTGCACCGTAACCTGCGTGCATAAGATAGGGAATCGAGTTTCGAAAGCCTGTTTCTTTTGCTTTGTGACAACTTCTGTTGTAAAAAGCGCTATATAGGGGCACCGAGTGGTCCAGCGGTCTAAGGTGCTGCCACTATGAGCACTCATGCAGCTTTGCCATCAAGCTGCCGGCGCTCAGAGGGAGCAAAATTGGCCCTCCGGGTGGGTAGACTGCGCTCTCTCCCCACATCACTCCTAGGGTGATGTCCGCAGCACAGGGCATCTGTGAGCAGATGTATCGGAACCGGGTCGCTGCGCTTTCCTCCAAGCTCGCTGTGATGCTGCTCAGCAATGCTGCATCAGCAGCAGCTCAAAAAGAAGCGGTGGCTGACTTCACATGTATCCGAGGAAGCATGTGTTAGTTTTCACCCTTCTGGTGTGTTGGGGCATCACTAGTGATAGGGGGAGTCCTAATGAGTGGGTTCGGTAATTGGCTGTGTAAATTGGGGAGAAAATTGGCTTAAAAAAAAATAAATAAATACAGAAGCACTGCAAGAGTGGCAGAACACAGGACAAAAAAAAATACAAAAGAAAACTCATTAAGAAGAATGAACAGTAAAACAGCAAAATACAGCAAAAGACAAATAAAAGGGCTGAAAAGGTGAAATTAAAGGTGACTAATAAAAGTAAAGATGAAAAGGAGAATGAAAGAAGGAGAAAAAGCACAGCAGAAGAATACTGACCGTTGTTGGCATGCAGCAGGCTGAGCAGTGTGTCCAGCAGGTAGCGGATGATGGTGCGGAGCTGCTCTGTGGAGGAGTTATGCACCAGCTGCTGTGGCTCGTAGGTCTCGGGCAGGCGGGAGCGTGCAGCTCCCAGAGACACCCTCAGCCGCTGAACCGCATGGTGCGCCAGGTTCAGCTGCAGCTGCAGCTGGATGCAGTCCTGATAGGCGGAGAACACTCGCGAGTCCTCCTCCACTGCTTTATCGGGCTTACGCAGGAAGTACTGAGCGTTGTTTGCGCTGTTCAGGGGCGGCAGGTCAATGTTCTGCAGGAGAGTCTCCAGACGGTGGCAAGCCAGGTTATATCTGCTCACAGCACGAGGACAGAAAAAGAAACACAGTTACAACGACTTTTGTCTAATGATCAGGTTATTTCAGACCTATTGTTCAACTTTTAAAAATTTAAAGCCTTAAAGGCTAATTTATATTTATTTATATATATATGTGTCGAGCTAATGCAGAGTCTGTGGCATTGTCTGTGCAAGTGGCCTATGCCATAGTGAGCATTTATACTTGTGCATTGTGCACCTGTGGCTGCACTGCTCTGTATTAAACTGCCAAAACAGTATTTGGTGGCAGCGAGGATACAATGCTCAGTGGACCAATCACAGTTGTTGTTGTCCGCATCTACCGGCTTGTAAGCGCTTCATCGTTGCTAGGTTGCCTGTATGTGGCAGAATAATACACAGAGAGATTCTTTCTATATATACCAGATGCAGACTCCAGACATACAGAGTGGGAGACAGCTGGATAAATGATCAGAAAGATACAGAGACCTTAGATAACCGTTCTCTTTTTACAGTAACAATATTCTCTTCTATTCGTTTTCTTTTCATTTTCAGTAAAGTATGTGTGTATAGATGTAAGTATGTATGAACCATACAGGCATTGTTAATGTATATACAGTATATATACAGACACAAACACTCAAAACATGAAAAAGAATAAATTATGACCACATTCTTTACGAAACTACATTTGTGATGCCAAAAAAAATATATAAATGTAAATGTTTACATTTTCCTTTGTTTTACATCAAAAGGTCACTAATTTATTCATTACTTTTGTTCAGTGTTATTCCTGCAGCTGTTGACACTATGATTACTGCTAGTTGTTATTTGGCTTTACTCAACCCCTGAATCCAGGATTCAGTAACGAGAGCACAACTTGCAAACTCCCAAAACTCATCCCAAACTCCCAAACTCCCAAAACTCATCCCATAACTCCCAAAACTCATCCCATAACTCCCAAAACTCATCCCCAACTCCCAAAACTCATCCCATAACTCCCATAGCTCATCCCCAACTCCCAAAATTCATCCGCAACTCCCAAAACTCATCCGCAACTCCCAACTCCCAAAACTCATCCCCAACTCCCAAAACTCATCCCCAACTCCCAAAACTCATCCCATAACTTCCAAAACATATCCCCAACTCCCAAAACTCATCCCATAACTCCCATAGCTCATCCCAAACTACCAAACTCCCAAAACTCATCCCAAACTCCCAAAACTCATCCCAAACTCATCCCATAACTCCCAAAACTCATCCCATAACTCCCAAAACTCATCCCAAACTCCCAAAACTCATCCCAAACTCCCAGAACTCATCCCAAACTCCCAGAACTCATCCCAAACTCCCAAAACTCATCCCATAACTCCCAGAACTCATCCCCAACTCCCAAAACTCATCCCATAACTCCCATAGCTCATCCCCAACTCCCAAAACTCATGCGCAACTCCCAAAACTCATGCGCAACTCCCAACTCCCAAAACTCATCCCCAACTCCCAAAATTCATCCCCAACTCCCAAAACTCATCCCATAACTTCCAAAACTCATCCCCAACTCCCAAAACTCACCCCCAACTCCCAAAACTCATCCCCAACTCCCAAAACTCATCCCATAACTTCCAAAACTCATCCCCAACTCCCAAAACTCATCCCCAACTCCCAAAACTCATCCCATAACTTCCAAAACTCATCCCCAACTCCCAAAACTCACCCCCAAATCCCAAAACTCATCCCAAACTCCCAAAACTCATCCCATAACTCCCAAAACTCATCCCATAACTCCCAAAACTCATCCCATAACTAACCCCCAACTCCCAAAACTAACCCCCAACTCCCAAAACTCATCCCCAACTCCCAAAACTCATCCGCAACTCCCAAAACTCATCCGCAACTCCCAACTCCCAAAACTAACCCCCAACTCCCAAAACTAACCCCCAACTCCCAAAACTAACCCCCAACTCCCAAAGCTCATCCCCAACTCCCAAAACTAACCCCCAACTCCCAAAACTCATCCCCACCTCCCATAGCTCATCCCCAACTCCCAAAACTCATCCCCAACTCCCAAAACTCATCCCCAACTCCCAAAACTCATCCCCAACTCCCAACTCCCAAAACTCATCCCATAACTTCCAAAACTCATCCCATAACTCCCAAAACTAACCCCCAACTCCCAAAACTAACCCCCAACTCCCAAAACTAACCCCCAACTCCCATAGCTCATCCCCAACTCCCATAGCTCATCCCCAACTCCCATAGCTCATCCCCAACTCCCATAGCTCATCCCCAACTCCCAAAACTCATCCCCAACTCCCAAAACTCATCCCAAAACTCATCTCAAAAGTACTAGATCGAGCTTTATCTTTCCAGAAAACTCAGCTTCACAGCTCAGTGACGGGAAGCGTTATATAAATATAGCTCATGGGTTCAAAAAGGTCAAAACCTCTTTAAACTACAGAGATGTAGCGACTGATCACTGACCTGCACTGAATGTCCTCCTGCAAGGCCACCATCATGGTGAGGTGCTGATCCAGATCCGGCTGGCTGGCCGCCTCGCCCTCGCCCCTCAGCGGGTCGTGCATCAGCTTCAGTTCGCTCTCCCATGGCAGGATGTAGGTGTGGCCGTAGTAGAAGCCCAGTGGGATCTTGGCACGGGCGTTGGTGCTGCCGTAGCGGCCAATCACAGTGATCTGAGATGAAAAACAGCGCAGGAGACGTCAGCGCTGGCGAGGATGTGATAACACATTTACACACATATCTGGTACAGCGTGTCCAATTTCAGAATGACCTTGGATGTGTGATGGAGTTGTATGTGTAATATTCTACATATACAACTCCACCACACATCCAAGGGAGGGCATTCTAAAACAGGAGTTTAGCTATGCCGGTCGGGATAACTTTTTTATATATATACGTATATATATATATATATATATATATATATATATATATATATATATATATATATATATATATATATATATATATATATATAAATGTTTAACTGGTGTAGATTCACCAAGAAGCATAAAATTAGCCTTCAAAGTGATCTAGTAGATTAAAGTGATGCCACTATGATCTGAGGATCGCTAGTTTGAATCCGGGATCATGCTGCTTGCCATCAGCAGCCGGAGTCCGAGAGAGCACAATTTGCCATGCTCTCTCTGGGTGGGTAGATCATTACTAATGTGACGTCGGTCAGCACAGACAAATGTTAACTGATGTATCAGAGCTGAGTCACTTTTCTTTTGCAAAGAGGCAGAGTCTGGCTTCGGGCATTACTAGTGATCCACTTCTCAGATTGCTCACCTTCATGAACCTGCAGACAGGAGGTGGCAGCAGGTCGTGCAGGATAAGGGAGTGCGTGCTGATGTCTGTAGCCACCACAAGCCTACGGCCATCCACCTCCTCGCCCAGCGTCCAGATGTCGATGGAGAGTGAAGCTAGGTCGGCACAGGTGGGGATCAGCGCGTCTGTCAGCAGAACGGGCCGCCCGAAATCCAGCGTCACAAACCGCCTGGCACCTACGGATGGGACGAGCACGGTACAATTAAAACATTAATTATACTGCACAAACATCTCTTACATACAGTACTTAATCTCGTAAACAAAGGATTAATGAATTAAGAACATGTGCAGACCAGAATGCATGCGTTCTATGATGATGGACTGGTGAGGAGGAGGCTGGAGAAAGTGTGAGGCCTGAGAGATGGCCAGTGCCAGACCACTGCCCATTGGGTTCTGCTGGGAAAACAACAAATCACAACACAAATTACAACAGACTCATCCATAACAGAGATATTTGGAAAGCTTTCAGACACAAATTAAGCCTAGTCTTGCAGAATTAATTGCAATTGATTGTACTTGTACATTAAATTTTTAACTAAGGTCAGGCACGATAAATAACAGAGACCATCAAACTGTCCAGTGCTTTGGACTTAAACAAGACTGGCACCAAATTAATTACTTCAAGCATTTAATGCAGAATCTGTAACCTAATTAAAGGTTAAGACTAGGTGTAATTTGTATCTGTAGACACATTCCTTTAAAACAGCAACAACTCGTCAACACCCGTTTCACTACACAGAGACGGACAACGAATCAACCATCAATACAGTCCAAAAAACAAAGTGTTCTTTTCTGTTCAGGAACCCCCCCAAAAAAAACAAGAAAACATCACATCACAACTCAAACCTCTTTACTTTACCCAACAGCTTCAGCTTCAACTACATTACCCACTAGCCCGTGTTACTCTGACGTCTGACTTTACGTCTACTGAAGAGAGAAGACGAGGAGTAGCATTCCTGATACATTACACAGCATTCGTAAATTAAAAAAAAAAAAGACAAAAATACTGAAGGGTGAATCAAAACCCTTGACTTAAATAGGAATAAAGATGCAGAAAACAGGCACACACAAATATGGAACCATGTTTATAGTCTAGTTACAAGAAACTGGAATTTCTTAGCTTGTACATTTACACAGAAAAATGTACTAAAGAAAAATAATTCATGTTGGTGTCTAGGGCTGGGCAATAGGCTAAGCGCTGCCACAAGCATTTCGGGAGATCGCTGATTCGAATGCCGTTCATGCTGCTCGCCAACAGCTGCCAAAGCCCTGAGAGAGCACAATTGGCCTTGCTGTTTCTCTCTCCCCCCACATCACTCTTAAGGTAATGTCGATCAACACAAGGCATCTGTGCGCTGATGTATCAGAACCGAGTCGCTGCGCTTTCCTCCGAGCATGCTGGCAACTCGGTAATTAGAAAACTCAGCAGTTAGGAAAGAGGCGGTGGCTGACTTTACACGTATCGGAGGAGGCATGTGTTAGTCTTTATCCTCCCGGTGTTGGGGCATTACTAGTGATAGGGTGAGTCCTAATGAGTGGATTGGGTAGTGTGCTTTGTAAATTAGGGAGAATAAGGAATACAAAATCAAAGAGGAGTGCTGTGCACAACACGTAGTTACATTTCTGGGGAGGTGTGCATCGGGCTGTGCAACTAAGAACAGGGTAATATTTACTTATTGCCTTTGAAAGCAAGAAGACTATCGTAAACATCCTAGTTCTAGGTCTCAAGTACATTTTCTGATTTTTTTTTTCCTTTAATCCATATTGTGTCTTCTGCAAGCAACTTGCCTCTGTATAACCAGTTTTATCACGTTTTTGAATTATAACCCTTTAGAGAAAAAAAAAAAGACTCACCGGCTTGGCTTTGTGTGTGTTCTTGTTCTGTGCAGCAAGATTGACGGGCGGTGGGTCGATGATGGCGCCCGGAAAGAGCTGGGCGAGCTCCACGCCGATGGCAGCAGAAACGGCCTCGTTGGGGGGCGTGAGCGGGGGAGTCATGAAGAGAGGTGTGGTTTTGGGTGTGGGAGGGATGACGTCGGAGGGGTGTATGAAGAATCCCGGAGCGCCGGAGGGGTTGGAAGGCACAGAGTTGTGCATGGGCCCCACCCCCGACGCAGCCTGGGCTGCCGCTGAGGTGGTCTGGTGAAGCTTTGCCTCCAGCTTGGCCTTCTGTCCCACAAAGAAACGATGTAATTAGTGAACAGGAAGTATTTGTTAAGACACTTTACTGACCATGTGTTACGGCGTGCACAGTCCGACCTGCTGCTGCAGCTTCAACAGCTGCTGCTGTTTCTCCTGCAGCACCTGCAGCTGCTGTTCTGCAGACACCATGGCGTGGGACAGCGACTGCAGGGCCACCTGAGCGGCCGAGCTCAGAGCTGTGGACGCTTCGCCTACGGTCCCCGCAGACAGCCCAGCCACCGTGGGGGTCACGCCGAACGTGCTCACTGAAATACGGCAAAAGACAAAAAGGTAAAATCCAATCCTTTCTGCATATTTAAAAAGAAAAGAATGATGCAGAAAGAAGTAGAAGAGTAGTAGTAATAAAGGGGATATGTACCGGTGAACATACTTGCATCATCCCTCTCCACTCTAGTGCCGTCACTAGTGGAGACGCAAGTAAAGTGCAGAGGCTCGACCTCCAGTAGACCGGTCAGCGCCGTGAAGCTGCCCTCTGCAGCTCCGCAGCCACTGACCTTCCCGTTACCTACAGCAGTTACAGAGAGAGAGCAACACACATACACTCATATCCTCAATACATCCTCACTTCATCTCTACACACCTCTTTTTAATTATTATATTTTATAATCTATCTACATATCTAAACCATTGAGACTTGGTTGTAGTCTTCTTTCTGCACTACCACGGTAAAACAACAAATGCCCTTTTTTCTTATTGTCAAATATTGTGTGTGTATGTATGTTTGATATTTTTATATAAACCCTTACATTTTTATCTTGTTTGTCTGATATAATAAAGTATGCAATAATATCGTCAACATTTTTAATATTGTGAACAATATTATACCCTGAAATATCGTGCCATATCGTCCACTACTAATCATCACATCAGGATACTACTTTTTTCCTGTTTTTAGCAAAAGATAAAATCGCACTGTTCTCATTTCCCCTCATATATCTACTAGAAACAATAGATTATATCTGTTCAGTATCATTCATTTTTACTACTAATCCTGGATATATGGAGATATTTGAAGTGCATTATTAGTATCATGACATTCTGGATCATTGACTGACAAAATTCTTGCATTTTTTTAAGAAATAAAGAAAGAGAGCAGTTAGGGGTGTGCCATATATATTTTTTAGCTTGTTGCAGTAGTGCATTCTTTAAATATTTTTTTCAATCCAGTGTTTTGTCATATCGCCAAGAGTATCTTTATCGCGGAAATATCATGAAATATTGTGCTATTATTTTAGAGCCATATCGCCCACCCATATTCTAATATATCTGTACATTTGTCCAAGTTTTTGTATAATAGCGCGTATTTGTACATTTCTATATATTCTGTTAAATATACTTAGCATATTTCTGTACAATATATTTATAACATATGTAGTCCAATATACTTAGTATATATAACAAATAATATACTCAGATCTAAATATTAAGTTCTACATATTCATCATATTTTTGTTTATTAATTTCTAGAAATTTAACACATATGAATATTTTTCTGTATTTAATGCATTTAGATTCATATGTTTACTTTATTTCAGCACTTTTAGGTAAAAAAAAAACTATACTATTAATAATGTACTAACAATAATAATAAACCTATAAAACAGACATAATATATTTCTTTATGTTTAATTCAATATATTAACATAATTATAATAATATAACATAATTATAATAATAATATTTACATCCATATATTTTTAAAGAAATATATTTTTGTATACATCAGTACACTTAGTTGCATAAATGTAATATATTTCACATTTAGAACATAATATTTAACACATTTTGGTATATTTATTATTTTTCTATAAATTCAGTGCTATCCTACCTTAACCAATAAACAAATATACAGAAAAAGGATCAGACTTGTCTCAATTAAAACTACAAAAATATATACATATAAATAAGCAGTAGACTAAAAGTAGGTGTATTTGAGGAGGTGTACGAGTTCATGTGAACATACCTGAGAGAATGTCAGACAGGTCTATCTCATCTGACTGAACACCGATGCTGCTGCTGTAGGCGTTTTTACAGGAAGATCCGCTCACCTCCAGATCAAAGAGAACTGGATCGAATGGAGATCCGTACAGACCATACCTGAACAGAGACAACAACAACAACAGTCAGTTTTCCAGCTAAAAAATATAAGCTGTACAGGGCCAGTTTAGTCGCATGAGCTGAGGTAATTTAGCAGTCTGTCTTTCTGTGGTCTAAATATTACCACAGTCAAATTTGTATTTATTTTAACCTTTATTAATGCATTTACACACTGAGTTTAGAATCAGTATGTGACAAGCTTTAAGTTACATCGTGAATGATCTTTTAATTTGTAAAACCCAGACATTTCATAAAAAATGTGGAAGCAGCATCAGCCCAGCACTGCAAAATGTACATAGTGAAAACACTGAAGTGTTTATTTTCAAAAGCATTGTAACATCTCTAATAAGCACTACGCGCTTGACACAAAATCTAACCAGTACACACAGACTCATTAAAACGACCAGACATCCTAAATCGCTGCCACTATGATCGGGAGATCGCTGGTCTAAATCCCGGTTATGTAGCTTGCTATCAGCTGCCGGAGTCCTGAGAGAGCACAACACAACACCTCACAATGTATACACTTGTGGGTGTGTTCCCGAGCTGTCTGCTGAGTTAACACCTTATGGCCAATTTATATATATATATCACCTGGTCTGCAGCAGGGCCTCCAGCGGGGTGAGACGGTCCTGAAGTTCCCGTGATACAGCTGTGAGCAGAGAGGCGCAGGCGGTGCTGCAGCCAGCCAGATCTTCATCTTTCACATAGTTTAACAGCACAAAGTACCAGAACACTGAACCTGAGGGCAATTAAAAACATAAGCTGGATTTCATTACAGTCTAAGTTTAATACTAGCAGTACTGCACTCATCACACAAATAGGACATATCCATTTGCAGTGCAAACCATAATTACCCCCAGTAGCTGCAGCAGGTAAGTAAGGCATGTTATCCAGCAGGGCCTTCAAGAGCACCTGTCCGAAACCCTGCTGATTCTGGTCTCCTTTACCATTACTGCTGCAATTTTCATAAAAAAAAGAAGAAAATGTATATGAATGTCAATTAGCCAAAATGCATTTAAATCAGCACAGTGCAATTACATGTGCGTGCACCTCATTATCTCATCACTGCAGAAGAAACCCTGATTAAGTGGTTTATCAAGAATCTGATCATTGCGTGTAGATGAAAATGGGTAAGCAGACAATGGAAAAACAGGCTATTTTTCAGGGCACTCTGAATAAGAGTAAACATGCAGTAAGAAATACCATTACTAAGCTCAAATCCACCGCTCTCTTTTTTTTAGACTTCTTAACCCATTTTTTAAACCAAATTTTTAAAGTTGCTAACCGCTATTTCCCCTTTCAGAGGCGAGTATAATTGGCCTGTAGACTGCTACTAACCCCCGGCTAGCACCGCTAGCGGTTAGCCGCTAAATGTTAATGCTCCAGCCTTAGTGCTGGAGAAATTTGGGAATCTAAGCTTACTGTAAATAAACGGAAAGGCTTTCCTCACCATAAATCACAGTTGTCAGGCGAGAAATCTGTGTAGATTAACATCCAGCGCTCGTTTGACTTTTAAAATAAAGTATTTTATTACAGTTTTGTTTACTTAGCTAAGCTTTGCTTAGCTTAGTTAGCTATACACCCCCACCACCACCACCCAGCGGTGAGAACTGCTGAATAAGTATTTCATTATAAGGTCTTATAATCCTGTGAGCCTTATGTATGAAAATAGACCAGAAAATAGACGTTCATTGATAGTGCACCTTATAATACCTTATAACGGTACTCCAATTTAAGAAACCAGTGTATACTGTTTACATGGCGACATGAATAATAAGATTATAAGATACTGATTTTAAGTGCATGCAAACACACTTAATCCCCATCACTTAGCTTTACCCCTCTGTTTTGCATGTTCACGCCTAGAAGCAGGATGCTAACTAGGAACTAACCTAATACAAAGTGCAAGATAGCGGGCACATTTGTGAGCGATGCTACGGCTCGCCTGGAAGAAGCACACCCGGATGATGTCTGTGAGGCGCTTCCTGGTTTTGGTCTGAAGCCCCTCCTTTCCCTCTCTGAGGCTGTGAGAAGACAAAGAACCAGATTAAACTCAAACTAGTTTCAGCAATCATATTTACACCAGAGGTAAGATCAGCTGTAGCAGTACAATCAGGAAGAACCAGTTCAACACCAATGCTCAGAGACAAAGCCCACATTGTACTGCTGCAGTAATGGATGAGGAAATGCGTTACCTGCAGGGCCCGTTGGTGTAGACCCCAGCCAGCCAGCAGAGGATGTCCAGAATGAGGCTTTGTGAGTGCTCAGAGGGGGAACCCTCCTCTCCACGCTTACACAGCGCCCCCAGTAGCTTCTCATGAAGCTCGGGGAACTGCAGCATTGCACAGCGCTGCACTCTGGATGGACAAAAACAATAAAGTCATTCATTAAAGTCATTACTTCGTTGAAACTAATGACCGATATAGACAGGAACACCGTGGTTCCTTTCTAATCCCTTCCATTGTATCCTTATCTCTTGAACCACGCATGTCTCAGACTGCCTTGATTGAGCTTATAGTGGACGCTTTTACCCAAAGCAACTTAAATAATTATGTAAATTGAAAATAAGACCTAGAAGTCCAAAGCAAAAGCCCAAAGAAGAAAGGAGGGGAAGAATAAAACAAGGTTGGAAGTAATTAGTTTGTTAGGGGTGTTAGGAGAGTACAGGTTCTTTGAAGAGCTCGGTCTTTAGGAGTTTATTAAAGATAGCAAGGAAAGCTCCTGATCTGGTAGTGGAGGGACGTTTGTTTTACCATTGGTAGGATCTCTGTATGAGAACAGTCTGGATTGCTTTGTGTGAATGTTTGGTAAAGCTAGATGATGTTCACTGGAGGAGCGCAGCAGACAGGAGGTAACAGATCTTTAAGAGAAAGTGCAAGTAGGAGGGAGCCTGTTCCATCATCACCTTGTAGGCAACCATAAGAGCTTTGTATTTAATGAGAGCAGCAACCGGTAGCCAGTGGAGCTCAATAAGTAGTAGGGTGATATGCAACGTTAAAGAAATAACAAAAACTACGAGTGAAAAAACTAACATTTTCGTTAACTGAAACTACAAGAAACGGTAATTAAAAGAAAAAAAACGGTAACTAACTGGAACTAAACTGAGAGTTTATAAAACAATAAAACTAAAACTACCTGAAATTACAGATAGAACACCCTTAATTTTCGTGTTTGTTAATTTATTTATAAGCTGCGTTTCCACTCAAGCAGTGGAGGATGAACTGATAAATTTCTCTCTCACACTCACGCACACTCTCGCGCTCTCTCTCACACACACTCTAAAAGAAGTGTATTTCAGAAAGCTGTGTTCACTTTCTGATGTTACATATGTGAGGTACAGTACAGTTAGTTCTGCACTGATATGGTAAAGAGCTGTACCTGTATCTACTGCTGGGTGTCCATTTCCTTCTTTATTTCTAAGTTGATAATTTTGGTGAAAAATGAGTGAAACCTGTAGAGTTTATTGGGTTTCTGAGTTTATGTGTTTCTCAGATTGAGCTCTCTGATGTGATGTGTGTTTCATGTTCATGTGTGTCCTATTGGCTATTTTAAGCAGCAGTGTTACATATACATATATATTTGCACTTAAGGCTGCTAGCTTGTGGACTGTTACAGTTTTTTTGTGGACAGTTGGTTGTTTCACAGTAACTGAATTTTATTTTTTATTAAATTTGTTGAGTTTTATTACAAAACACCGTTTTGAATCCTCCACCACACAAATGACAAAGTATGAAAAAAACTAAAACTAATACTAGAATTAATAAAAACTAAGAACTAACAAAAAAATAAAAACTGATAAAAACTACTGTAACAGCAGTGGCTTGAAGAAGAGATGTGATATTGTGCATCAGAATAGTGTGTGATTCACGCTACAAGATATAGTAAAGGTGACCCACCTTTCTTTGGGTACTGACGTCTTCTTAAACCTCCTGATTGTGACAGACACCTCGAGCAGCAGGTCACAGCCCCTGAGGTTGTCAGGCTTTTTAGGGGCAACCTGAGGATCTGTTTTAGATGTGGAGGCCTTCTCCTGGAGAGCACGAGAGGCACATGATTAGTAACAACAGAACACAATCAATCCAGCTTTTTAAAACAACTCCTAACAGTAGCGCTTCTCTGCCACTAGGTGGCAGCA
This sequence comes from Astyanax mexicanus, assembly GCF_023375975.1. Classification (NCBI taxonomy): domain Eukaryota; kingdom Metazoa; phylum Chordata; class Actinopteri; order Characiformes; family Acestrorhamphidae; genus Astyanax; species Astyanax mexicanus. The sequence goes on along the minus strand of NC_064421.1, from coordinate 33,173,293 downwards.
TACATTAACTCTCTGAAGTCCACAGACAACCAGAAATGACGTCAGGAATCACACACATACAGGGAAATGTGTTGATGTATTTGTTCAATTCAGTTTCACTTTTCACAATTCTTATTCTGGTGTGACGCACACAAACACTTGTGCAAAAGTAAGTAACAGGCAGAGTGTATACCTTGGTGGCTTGGGCTTTTTGCAGTAGAGAAGACAGGGAGTGTGCTTTGTTGCTGCACTGGGGCTTGGCAGGGGTCATACGGACAATGCGACGCGGACTCTCCTCCGGCCCCTTCTCACACACTGCCTTTATGTGGACCAGGAATGAACGGTACTTTCCCCCTGCCATTCCTACAGAGAGCGAGGGAGAGAGAAAGAACAAATAAGTGAACAGTCATCAACTATATCTAAGCTTTAGGTGGTGTAATCTTCTTACTTATATACTACTCAAACATACTGTTTTGACAACCTCCTTGTTTCTAGACCAATCATCATCAATTTTAGCAGCTACACTGAGCATATAGAACACTTCCACCCAATCTCATTTCTCCTGTTTCCCTGCTCCTTATTTTAGAACAGACTTAGAAGGGGAAGGGGTGAAATCCTCCCGTTTAAGATCTGGGAAAGCATTCAGGCACCGAAGACAGATACAGCTAAAGCAGTGGAGCCCTGAAGTTAGGCAACCTAGCTTCTGCTGGTTAGCTAGTAAATTTTTGGGGCTTTATCGCATGTCTTCAGAAACTGGAAGATGCTGGACATACATAATGATTATGTATGTCCAGCAGTTTATTAGACACATCATACCACCAATTACTTTATTATGTGCACTTAAAGCAGAGAAAGCTCTACAATATGCAGAACAGTGGGAGTATGCAATATAATAGGTAAGAACAGGTTAAGAAACTGATCTAATCTGACTTCTGTTCATTTGTAGTTTACAGTAAGAACACATGTCCTGACGTCTAACGTTTATATTAACTTCTGACAAAAATCCCTATGAAACGTCAAGTTACATTCTTTTTCATAAAAGGACACCATCATAAGAAGAGCTCTCAGTAGAAACAATTAAAAGTGCGGGACACAATGCTAGTCAGTTTGGAGAAAATGTAAATATACAACATACAATACATAATTAATAATAATAATAATCAAATCTGTTATATTATTTTAAATATTAGGTGATAACTGATCAGTTTTTGTCATATGTATATAATTCAGACCTTTCACATATAACTTTTTCTAGCAACAGTAAATGTAATGTGGAGTAACATGTTTAGGTTGTAAAATTACCTTTATTTGGATGTAACTAATAATGATTACAGAATACAGAAAAAAGGGTTATTTAGGATTAAAAGTAATTCCGCAAATGAAACTATAGGGTGGGCTTTGGTTCATATTAGCAAATGTGTCCCCCCAATATCAAACCCGCTCCTACGCCCTTGCTTATAGTGCGAAAAATACAATACTTTTCTGTTCCGCCTTAAATGCTACAATCTCTGCCGTCTGTTACACCATTTATGGTGGAATAGGAAAGTATACTAACGAGCAACTGGGAAAACAAACTACTTGTAATGTATTAACGCTTGTTATGTAGAAAAATGGCCACAAATACTAAAACTACAAATTAAAATCTGGTAATATAGTAGTTATGGAGCATGCATAAAAAAAAAATCTTAGTTTGAGGGGCCTCGAAGCCCCAAAACTCCCCCTTAACCTACCCCTCTAGCATAACAAGATTTGGGACTAAGTGGTAAAATGGGATTGGGCCTTTGCATTTGTCATTTTAAGCACTACAGTGATACTAGCATGATTATGGTGTGTTAGTGTGTGTTGTGCTGGCTGTACGAGTGAATTAGATACTACAGTGCTGCTGGAGTTTTTAACACTGTGTGCACTCCCTGTCTATCACTTTATTAACACTACTATCTAGCTTTTCCACTATGAAGAGGCAAAGCCAGAATCAGAACCTCCGAATTTGTTGTGCAACAGCTTGTCCGAGTTGGTCATCCACCAAGCCATCAACAGTGGTCACAGGATGCTGCCCACGGGACTATTTAATCCAGCTATGACATTGAGGTGTTTAAAAACTCCAGCAGCACTGCTGTGTCTGAGCCAGTTGTATCAGTAAAAAAAAAAAACATACTTAAATCTAGTGACAGAGGATTCAATGCGTTCTAATACCACTAATACTAATGTCTCGGGTGCAATAAGAAAAAAAAATCTGCAAAGTCTGCAAAGTGTCCTCAAAGATGTGAAAAAAATATTTACAGTCTGAATCAAACCAAAGTTTTGTTTTGACATGACATACACAGTCATGCTCAATACAATCAGCAGTGAAATAATGTGGGTGGTGAGGCTGAACAGGCCAATACCTTTAACAAGTTTGGGGCTGGTGAGGCTCAGCATGCCAGCATGACCAGACAGGTCCAGGCCACTGGCTAACCACACAGGTCCACACAAGATGTCCTCCTTATGATCCTCCAGGAACGTGCAGAGTCTGGATCCTACAAGACAACAAAACGGATTAACATTACTTTACTATTAGTGTTTTTGTATGTGCCCATTAACTGGCAGTATATATTTTCCCCTAATGCAACACAATAATAAATAAATTGGCACTAGGCTCTGTAGTCCAAATGGTAGCCTGTGCTTTGAACCACCAATAAATGACAGGTTTTTCTGGACAAGAATCATGACTGACTGTGCGTGCACACCGAAAGCGAAGTGGGCAAATTCAGTGACACAATAATGCTAAGATCTGCTTAACTTCATGGGAAAGTTATTTATGCAAATAACACATCAGTGTTATTATATTCTTTGCCCATTAATTCAAAGCTAAGAATAACGCTGTAGGGTAGATTTTTACTTTTACTTTTTACCTGTGTGTTACTATAGTTTTACATTGGATCTCCGGTGGATTTCAGGTTTTACAGAGACTTTAAGACTAGATCAGGTGCTTAACTGCACTTAGCAGGTCATTATTCACGTTGTAAAGTAACATATGACATTGCAAAGACTGTTATTAGTGTAAAATGTCTCTATTTAAAAATATTTCTAACTGTTGTTCGTCTTACTGCCTCGCAGTGCTGTTGACCAATCAGAGTGGATATGTATGCATGTATTTATACATATTCATGTGCAAGAGCTGAAATCCTGTTGTACTGCTCCTTACAACCTGACTGGTAAAATTCTCTCACCTGGTGTCTCCTCGATATCCATGAATTGGATGTCCTCTGTAAAGTCGTGCAAAAGTGGCTGACCATTCCTCTCGCCATTAGCTTGCAAGACATGGGACAGAGGGAAGACTATCTGTCGGTCTACAGCTGACTCTGCGGAAAAGGAAAATAGAAAATTTGAAAACCTATAAAGCCACATTATGAATAGTGTTGCATATAGTTGCATTAAGATGTCTATTAAATGATTTAAAAGTACATGGAATAATGTAACGAACAACTCCCCGTCCTACTGCTGCCGCTAGATTTGCATAATGCACCTTTAACACTGGGTTAACAACTGTGCCGCCCGAACTCACCGTTGACCTTGCCAAGCCCGGGGGCCTTGTTCTTCAGCAGGGTGACCTGGATCTGGGGAATGTTCGTAATACTGGCATTCAGTACAAATTTGAAGTCAACGTGTCCCACCATGCAGGCTTTGGGCAGGACCAGCTCAAACACGTGCTCGTCCCAGCTGGTGCTGAAGAGAGAAAGAGGCAAATTCAGCATTTATATACTGTTATTCTGCAACAATTTCAGCTAAACACACTGATACATAGCCAGGCTTGAAAATAAACCATTAGCATGTTAACCACTCACTTACAACATATACCGTCACTGTCCAATAAAAGAAAAAAATTAAGTAGCATCACATATATATATATAGATCTCTTTCTATATATATATATATATATATATATATATATATATATATATATATATATATATATATATATATATATATATATATTATGTTATCTGTCTCTACTATCCAGGAAAAGTTTTCTATCAGTTTTGGGAGCAAAGCATGAGGAGCTGGCATTAGTCATGTTTGTGTGCCCAAGAGATTTCTTTTCTACTGGTTTTAAGCTGTTTGTGCGTCAAGAAAATGGATGCCACTCAAAGTTGCCTCCTAATGCATTAGTTAAAAGGGGCAGCCACAAAGCAGCAGAAGCGTCACCGCTGTTAGCCAGCTTCATTGGCTGTCGTACTGGAATAGAACTTCTATTCCCATAGTGAGACATCAAAACAATAGCTTGAAAGAGAACCAGCTTTACTAGAGGTTTCATATGTCCACAGGCTACATCATTAGCTTTGCCCAGTTAGCATAGGTAAGTGTAAGACTACCTTGGCGTTTGAATACAGTTTGCATGCTGTTCACCTTGAGCTGTTCCAGAATTGTTTTGCACTATAACTTTGTTTAGCACTATAATCTAAAAACATTTTAAAATAACATTTTGCTTTTTAAGTTCCTTCCTCCACTGGGTGTTTATCTACACAGATTTTCTCCTATAATTTATTTGGGTGAGTAAAGTTCTTCCGTTAATTTACAGTAAGCATAGCTTCCCAGATTTCTGCTAAGGCATAAGCAAATAACCGCTAGCGCTAGCCACAGTTAGCGGCTAATGGCGCCCAACAGAGCTACACGGAGGTGCCGGTGCTTAAACTCTGCATATTTCCTTAACATCTGATACTTCCTGATCAAGTTATGAATTACTTCAGAAAATATAAGTCTTACTGATCCTTTAATGCATAGAGTGCACTATTTTTATTGCGACTAGCTGGATTACTGACCTGTGGGAGAATTCCCTGCATTTACAACACAAAATATATCGCAGAACATGTTGCAATGATTTTTTTTTTTTTCAATGCTGTGCAAAACACAAAGTTTTATTGTTTCTGTATGCATATTAATATGCAACAATTATGTGCCTTTAAGATAAATAAAAGGGGAGCCAAACTCTGCACCAAATTATTTATTTTTAAATCTGCTGCATTCAAATTAAAGAGAAACTTGATTTTCAATTGTTAAAGTAAAGCTTTAAGAATCATGACACAAAAATAAAGATTTCTTATTATCATCTGATCTGAAGGGAATGATCAGTGGCTGTCTTCACCTATCACTCTGTAGTTTCCAGGTGCGTGTGTGCTGTGCGGCATCTCCGTGGTGTTGCTGGTGTAGGTGCTGCGGGTGACGCCGCTGTTGCTGCTCCTGCTGCACCTCCGCCCAGCAAGGGGGCACTGTAGCAGAGAATCGCGGTGTCAACGTCTCAAAGCGGGTCAGCTCCACCAGGGAAGAAAGTGTCTCCACGGTCAACGGTTGGTCCACCAGGAGGTCAACTCCTACAGCAACAAGATCCACAAGCTTCATTAAACATGTTCATGACTTCCACAGCATCTCACAGCATACCTACTAAAGTGTATTAAAGGCCTAAAAGCTGAAGATCTTTTTTAATTACCCAACCCACTCATTAGGACTTCCCGTATCACTAGTGATGCCCCAACACACCAGGAGAGTGAAGACTACCACATGCCTCCTCCAATATATGTAAAATCAGCCACCTCTTCTTTTCCAACTGCTGCTGATGCAACATTGCCAAGTAGCATTACAGCACGCTCGGAGGAAAGCACAGCGACTCGGTTCTGATACATCAGCTCACAGACGCTCTGTGCTGATCAACATCACCCTTTGGAGTGATGAGGGGAAAGAGCGCCATCTATCCACCCAGAGAGAGAGCAAGGTCAATTGTGCTCTCTCAGGGCTCCGGCAGTTGGCAAGCTGTATGACTGGGATTCGAGAAATGACTGATATTTTTGTATTATTCTCATTTTAAGACCATTTTATTCCACTGATATATTTATAGTTCATGTAATATGTGATAAGGCAATTACACTTTAAGAGTAATGAAAATTGCAATTTATTACACTTTTATTAATAATAAAGCATTAAAACTACCTATAAATATTATAATACAGTAAAAAAATGATCTAGTATAAATCCAGTCTGTCAGGCGTAAACTACACTACACTGTTATTAGTGCTGCCTATCAGTATTTTAAAAAAATAATCATGATCTTAATTACAATATATTATGATAAAACTGTAGTACAATTAACACTACTATTAAACATTGCACTGCTTTATGTAGAAAGCATTATAAGGGATAATAACAGACCTGTGATCCCAGGGCTCGAGGGGTTGGACGAGGGTTTGGCTCCCTCCAGTAGCTGCTCGACCCCCTTAGAAATGGGGCCGTCGACAAAAATGTCGGCGTCATCAATATCGTCACACACACCTCCAATTTGAAGGAAATGAAGCTCTCCACCTTCAGTAAGAAAAAAAGTTGTTAAATATTCATAATTGTGGCAAAAGAGATTAAACTGCATCACAAATAAAGCAGAAAAGAACTGATGGTCCTGATGATCTCAGAAAGAGTGAATCAAATTCAAATCGATCCTTATTTAAATAATATAATATCGATTTAAACAAACGTAAGACCGATCTTTAAATACAGTCTATTTTCCTCTGCGTCAGCATCATCCAGTTTTATTTCTTACTCAAAGTGAGAAATGTGTCAGTTAATGTATGCTTTCACTCGTGTTTAGCACATAATGTAGAAGTTTTCTGTTCTACATTTCCACCGTTCCACCTTAAATTCCTCCTTAAATGTACTTGACCAGCAGATACAAAACAAAGTTACAAAACAAAGTTACAGAAGCTACCATTAGTGAAGTTTTTTTTTTTCTCTCCATGTTCCTAGGACCTGTTGGAATGCGCATCATTCTTAGCAAATTTATTAAATGTATACTTTTTATACTATATGTTTAGTGGACAAGTTAGTGTTAACGTTTTCTCTTCCACCTTAAATTATACCTTAAATGTACTAAATCCGCTGTAGTTTTAGTGACGCTAATGTTAGCGAGAAGTTTTTTTTATTTTTTTATTTTATTTAAATGTAAAAAGAGCCTAATAAATAAGTTTCTAATTTTTGGCAATTTTTTCATCTCACTCACATTTAGGGAACAAGTTTTCCCATTTCCGTCTTTATCCCATTCCACCTTATAAATGCACTAGATCTGCAGTTTTAAAACATGCTGTGGTTTTGAAAAAGCTAACGGTAGCAAGAAGTTCTTTTTTTTTCTTTCATTTAATGTTAAAAGAGCCTGTTAAATAAGTTTCTCATTTTTAGCTAATTTTTATCTTACTCACCTTTAGGAAACAAGTTAGCATTAATGTTTTCCCCAGCTACTTTTCTCGTGTTCTACTCTAAATGTACTAAATCGACAGTTCCAAAACATGTTGCAGTTTTAAAGAAGCGACAACTTTTATTTTCTCTCTCATTCAATGTTAGAAGAGCCTGATAAATAAATTTCTCTTTTTTAGCAACTTCATATGTGCAGATCTGTCTTCAAAGCTAAACGCTGATGTTTAACACACAAGGCTGGTTTGTTTAACACAATTGGTTTAAAAGGAATTCTGCATGTGTTTCTGTATAGCTTTATTATAGTCTTTAATATTAAACCTTCAATGTAAAAATACAAAAAGGAAAGAAAAAGCATTAAATGAGAAGAGGTGTGTCCAAATGTTTGAATGGTACTGTACAACACAGCAAGTGCAGCAGATACTATGTTTTCCTAAACTAAACTCCTACTCAGAGATGTGGAATTTAGCTCCTAGGCTACACATTTACACTACAGCCCTATAGCAGGAGGCTATACAGTATATTCTGGGTGTGTCTATATTGAAGGCCTGACATACAGAAGTCTTAAAGAAATCTATATGCAGGAATTCTTCAGAGTTATTCAGAGTCATTCCAATGTCAATCCTATAACGCTCACTTGTGTGAAGTGTGGTAGGTCAGATCAGGCTACGGTCTCACACTATTCAGCCTAGACCCAATTTCACAGTCAGCAACTGAGAAACAAGTAAATTGCTGTTTATTCTGAAACTGTGAAAGGCCTAAAGACTAGGGCTGCATCTACCATATTTTACAATACAATAAAGTGCACTTTAATTCCTTTAATCTTACCAAAAATCGCCAGGGCACCATATAATCCGGTGCGCTTTATGTATGAATTTTACCAGTCAGGTATTAAGGAGCAGTAAAGCCACTCCACTAAAGTACAGTGTAATACAGGAGTTTCAGCTTATTTCTCCAGCAGTATTAGCATTAGCTGCTAACCACACTAAGCGCTGTGAGTATAATCAGCCTGTAGCCTCTTGCTAACCCTTGCTAGAAATGGTGAGCGTTACATTAGTATTACCTGCTAATATTACCATTTAGAGGTGAGTTTATTGGACTGTACCGCTAGCTTACCTCTCCCTGATTTACTGGAACATTCAGGGTTTCTCAGTATAGCGCTTCTGGGTGGCATTATTCCCTAACCTCAGCTAGCGCAAGCGGTTAGCTGCTAATGCTAATGCGGCTGCACCCAGCCTTAGTGGAAATCTGGAAATCTGAGCTTACTGTAAATAAACGTAAGCGCTTTACTCAGCCAAACACAGTTTTTTAGGAGAGAAATCTGTGTAGATTAACATCCAGCGCTCATTTGACTTTTTTTTTTTTAAGAATTACAGTTTTGTTTACTTAACGTGGCTTAGCTTTACAGATCTCTTCATCCAGCGGCAAGACCTGCTAAATTAGAAGAAAAAACATGGCGACACCCCTGTTCCTTACTAATGTTGCATAATATGCCTTACAACCTCCGGTGTGCCTTATATATAAAAACTGATGTTTATTGATCGTATGCCTTGTAATCCGATGCATCTTATTTTGGTAGTCCACAAATCTGACAAATATTTTATGATTAGTCATGTTAATGTTTATTGTGTCCTTCATTTGTTTTCCTAAAAATATGTTTATTGCCCTAGACAGATTTTACTGGACATTTTTATAGTTGACATTACTATATAAAATTACATTTTATATGCATTTCTATGATTCTATGAGTTCTTTTATATGTATTGTGGTCGCCAGAAGATTTTAAAAACTGTTTGTGAACACGTATGTTTGTTCCAACCTTCGACATTGGGCTACTTTAAGCTTCTGATAAACGGGTTTTTAGACAAGACATTGGGCAGGATTTTTTGCCGAACATGGCAACCCTGGCTGCAGCCCGCAGTAACTGCAGAATGCATTTAAAGGTATAATGAGTTGATGTACAGTGACACGTTTTTGAAAACACAGAGAGCGAGAAAAGGGTAAGCCCATTACCACTCTTATTAACCCATTAATGAAATTCAATGTCGACAAATTATTATACTCAATGTTGCCCATCATGTCGACTAATCATTGCAGCCCCCATCAGAGAGCTTGCAGAATGTTTGCAGACGCCTCCTAAGCCTCCACAGATATCTACCAAGCTTATTATCTGCATCTATTATTGAATCTCAATCCAATAGTGTGAAAAGTGCAGCAATTAGCAACAGCCAATAAGATTGCCAGTAAAGTATTGACAAGAAAGTCAATGGTATATTATTGTTTACTTTTACTTCTGTGCGTTACTGCTGCAAATCAGCACACAAACAAGATATGTAACTTGTTTTCAGGAAGCAGACAGACTCGTTGATTCCTCCTGGTGAAAAACTACGTAGAGTGGTTTTTAAGTGTTTGCCTCCTTAATGATTTCTGAATGTTTGTCACTTATTAAGGGAGACATTGTGCGAAAAAGTGTTTGACCCCTAAACCTAATAACTTAAGCAACATGTCTTTCACAGCACTGTGGAGGAATTTGGCCCACTCATCTTTACAAAATTGTCGCAATTCCGCCATAATGGAGGATTTTCGAGTATGAACTGCCTTTTTTAAGTTCATGCCACATCATCTCAATAGGATTCAAACATGCAAAAAATACTTAAAAATCATAAGGGAGCAAAGACTTTTTCACACCACTGTTAATTTGTGACCCTGTGTCGCAGATTAGTCTTCCTGTGACTAAAGGACCTGTTCATTGAGCCTCACCCAGAGCTGCTGTAATCCTGTAAACTCCAGAATATGAACTGATTGGCTCTGAAAACTGGTTAATTACAATTAAAATACATTACATAGCTGTTTGATCTTTTCATCTCTAATTACGGACGTCAATCACCTTTCAGGCTGCTTGGACTCACATTCCATTTTCTTTCAGCGGTCAGTAACAGAAAGTGAAAAGCAGAAAAGTACCAGCCCAGTAGCATTTAACATTATGATATGATTAACCACACACTCAGCTACACAGACAATCTCCTCCAGGCCCTTCTGAGTTTAATGGAACCACTGTAGTATACTCAGGTCCTGCAACATAACACAGACACTGCTACGTGTGCTGCATACTATATTTTTGCACTATAAGGCACACTGAAATTCCTTTAATCTGCATAAAAATCGTCAGTGCATCTTATAATCCACTGCACTTTCTGTATAAATTTTACCAGTCATGTTGTAAAAAGCAGTAAAGCCACTCCGCTGAAGTACAGCGTACAGGAGTTTCAGGGAAGTATCTAGAGCAGTATAAGCATTAGCCTCTAACTGTGCTAAGCGCTAGCTCTTTAGCCGTTCAGAGGTAGTATTATCAGAATATAGCCTGCTGCTAAATTGGCTAGCACTGCTGGAGCAGCATTACTAACCACGCTAAGTGCCAGCTCTTTCACTGTTTAGCACCCAGCAACAAAAAAGAGCCTACAAAATAAGACTAAGAGCCAGCCATCTTGGCAAATGAGACGGACAATTTATTACCAAGCAAGAACCACAAAGTCGCTTTTCATGGTGCTACACTTGGCCTTCCTTCCGTGGCTCATGTTTCTGCCAAAGGGTTCCCTGAGCAACTATCTATACAGGGCTATGCTTTGGTCCTTTTCTCTACCTGCAATACACACTTTAGTGACACTTATTCAATGCTCACTCATGCAGTAATAGACTATATTCTATATAGTCAGGTGCCGACTTTATTGTAGACTTCTGACCTTTTCAAATTCATCACTGCATTGCAGTGACGAGGTTGGGAGTCTAAATAAGGAGACTCGGAGGGTAAAACAGTTTAGTGCTTGATCCTGGTTTGTCATAAGCAATTAAACAATAATTTGTCTGTTTTAGCAGATCTTCATAAACAGATTTGCATTATACAGAAATTTCCAAGTTCCTACCTCTAGTGCAAGCACACAAGCGGTCGGTGCCGGAGCAGTAGGTTACATTAACAAAGGGGTCCACCTCTTCTGTCCCTTCTTTCTTGGGTGGCTCCACTTTGGCCAGCACCTCCAGAGTGGACAGGTCCAAGATCATGACATAACCTGCCTGCGTGGTGACCACCAGGTGGCCTAGTCCAGCTACGTCCCCTCTCTTCTCCTTCCCGGAACAGACAGCAGTACTGGGGCCAGCCATGGTGGCAGAAGTTCCTGTCCCAGCCCCATTTTTCATCCCAGACGGCGTGGACTCCTCAGATGTCTCCTCACCATCGTCCTCCCTCCCATCCAACACGTCCGGTGGGAGCAGAAGAAGCGACGTGACTGCGTCCCTTGGGTCCCGGATTTGCTGCACTTTCACAGGCTCCTCCTCCAGCGTCACAATGCGAGTGGAGTAGTTCAGTTTGTAGAGCGCAAGGTAGCCACCCCCACCGCTGCCCCCTAGCGGTCTGGAGGTATGAGGCTGCTCCTGCTGGTCGGCTGGGGGCAGGATGAGAGGCGTCTGGGGTGGTGAAGAGCCTGCATGACTCTGATGCCCATTGGCCAGCGTCTGGCCCTTGCGGTGGCTGCAGAGCGCAGAGTGTAGGCGGTTGAGCGTGTTCAGCGCTTCCACCTGATTGATGGCACTCAGCGACTCAACAGAGCAGGGCTGCAGCCCCACCAACAAGTGTACACCATCGCTGCAGGGCGTAATTGAGTCCACATACAGGTTCTCCTCCTCCAGAGCTTTGGGGAGACGCAGACACTGCACTAGTGCACCGGGTCGCGGCACCGCTCCTAAAGAACTCCATTTCTCGCCATCCAGCGAGCCGAGGCCAGCAGCAGCATCCGCAAACTGTTGGATGTATGTGATCGGAGGGTCCTGAAGAAGGAGCTGCTCGTGCGTGTCAAACTCCATCTCAATGATCTGCGGCACCGTAAAGCCCTCCTCGTGCAAACCTTTGTTCATGAGGTTATTCATCTGGGCAAAAACCTTGCCAGACGATTTCTCGTCCGCCTCCTTGATGCTATAAAGCAGCAGAACAGGCATAGTCCTGCGCACGGGGGCGCTCGGGGGAGGGCCGGGCGAGCCCAAGCCCAGCTCAGAGGGCGGATTGCACGTTTCAATCTCCATAGGACCCTGATCGGGCATGAAGCCCTCTTGGGCAGAAGTCCTTAGGGGGCTGTCCACGGGACGACGGGAATGAGGGGGGCCCAAGGGGGAGCTGGCTGCAGAGCGGTAGCTTAGCAAGCCTCCAGCCAGCAGACAGGGGAAGGGAATGTTGTGGTGCTCGGCCGGCTTGTCCTTGGCCTTCTCAGGCTTAGGGGGCCCTAGAGAATGGGGTGGATTGGCCCCAAGCTCCTCCAGATCTTTAACGGTGTCCTCCAGTACACTGGCCACTACCTCCCACTGGAGCTTCTCGGGCTGCTGGAGCACACTAAGAGCCGTCACGCCTACGCTCACCTCCATGCTCTCCTTCTGACCCAGTGGTCCTGTAATTATACATATATACGAATGAATGCCAAAAATTGCATAAAATCTGAAATAGGGAGAAAACAATGTAAACAAATTGAATAATAAAAAAAAGATGTAAGCACCTGTACCTGTTACAGACTCTGACCTGGAATGCTCCTCACTGTCCGAGTCATCCAACTGATCATCACTGATTAAAAACATTAAATATTAAATTAAATTTAAGAACACGACTCACAATGGAAACATACACAAATTATGAAAGAAATGTACATTCAAATATTAGAATACCACAAACAACAGCAAAAGTATTTGCATATCACCTGTCTCCTTCTAATTTAGGTATATCAGAACAGCTGGATGTGTCCTCTAGCCAGGCGAGAGTTGGTCTACGGGACTCGGAGCCTGTAAGACTCTGCTGTTCACTCCCTGACAGGATCAGTTGCCTCAGGATGGCTGGGTCGTACGGGTTTACCTCAAACCTTAAATGCACCTGTAGATACAAAAAGTTATAGATTCAGAAACAGATAATGCTGTGAAGATATTTTTGGTTTTAACCCTCAACTGCCATCTAACGGCTGTATTGTCAGTATAAAGGACACAAAAAGTATGTGGGCAGTGGTGGATAAAACATTTGAAACGGACATACACCAATGGCTCTTCAACACAATATTGGAAGACTGAAAGTTGGTTGTATTAGGAAAACAAGCAAACAGTAATTTAATGGTGTTTCAGTTTCTGAACCTGGGAGCGACCATTGTAGACCCTGCAAGCCTGCTGGTCTGTCCTTAAACCTCACTCAGGATCAAGTTGTGTTCCCATCGTCAAGCACACCAGCCTACCTTCATAAGCTTGGAAACATCCCATATGCAAATCTTGCCCCTCTTGGTCGCTGTGGCAAGGAAGTGCGGGCAGCTCCCGAAGCCGTAGCAGGCGATCTTGTCCGAGCAATCTGAACTGGGGAACTGGGCGGGACTCGTGGCCAAGGTGACGGACAGAGGCACGTTTTGCGTGTGCTCCCCCTTGACGAATGGACAGTTGGGAGAATGCCGTTCGTGCTCCGACCTTGACAGGAAATGATATATTAATGATGCATGAAATATTATGCTTGGCAGATTTTGTATCAAAAAACAACAAGGAGCAACAAGGCTCCTCTCTAATAAAGCACTACACTATACTCACCATGGCTCATCTGTTGGTTCCCAGCATACAAGACACACACTGCATGTGAAACACATGGCCCGGTCATCACCTGTAGAAGCAGGCTGCAAATAATGGTAAAAGGAGCTGGATTAGTACTTGCAAAATATGAAAAGATCATCATCAATTTATTTCTGGCTGGAAAAACACTTATTGAATAAAAATTAGGAAACCAATAACATTTTCATTAGATATTTCAGTAGGCCGGTCACAATCATAAAACTCATTTTAGATAACATATTGTCCCAGAAATATCTGTGATAAATTAGATAACGTGTGTCAAAGAACCTTGTGTGAACCTGTTTGCTCATCTCACACTATTTACAGAATGTAGGAGTGCTGGGTTATTGCAGGAGATAAAAGCAGCACCTTTAAGATGTGTATTTATTGCTGTTACAGACTTATTCCAACTATTTCATAATTCAAACAACTAAATTAATCTGTTCCATACAACTTAAGTTACTTAATACTTAAACTTATAAACGTAAACGTATACCGTATTTTTCACACTAAAAGGCACAACTAAAATCCTTAAATTTTCCAAAAAATCGTCAGTGCGACTTATAATCCGTAGCACCTTATGTATGAATTTTACCAGTCTGGTTGTAAGGAGCAGTAAAGCCACTCTGCTGAAGTACAGCATTATACAGGAGTTTCAGCTTAGCATTAGCCGCTAACCACAATTTCTCTGTTTAGAGGTGAGTAATATCGACCTGTAGCATGCTGTTAACCCCAGCTAGCACTGCTGGAGCAGAATTAGCATTAGCTGCTAACCGCTTAGCTGCTAAGTGCTACCCATTCGAAAGAAAAGTATTACTGAACTGTAGCCTGCACATTTACTGTGTTAAAACAAGCTACGTGTGACGAACCGCTAGTTAATATTGCCCTGGCTTACCGGAGCACTCAGGGTTTCTCAGTGTAGTGCTGCTAGCAGTTAGCCACTAATTAAAAAAATTCTGAATCTAATCTTACTGTAAACAAAATAAACGGAAGCGCTTTACTTACCCAAATAAACATTTTTCAGGAGAAAAATCTGTGTAGATTAACACCCAGCGCACGTTTGACTTTAAAAGAAAGTTTTTTTTTTTATTCCTTTTGTTTACATATCTTAGCTAGCTACCCCCACTTATCCTCCCACCCAGTGGCGGGACTTGCTGAATGAGAAGTTCCTTTTAGTGTCTCTTAAAATGTGCCGCATAAGCCAATTCACCTTATGTATAAAAATAGACCAGAAAATGGATGTTCATTGATAGTGCTCCTTATAATCCAGTGTGCCTTATAGTGAGAAAAATACAGTATTCAAAGTAAACACACTAGTTAATACACTGAGGTAAGTTACAATGATTGAGCTCATGCCTACTTAATGGACGACAAGCCTATATAGTAATTATTGTGGCATGCCTACAATACTGAGAGCTCTAGAAGACTCTGGCCAGGTGTGGGGTGTGATTTCTCCAGTTCTGGCGCTAGGATACGCAGCTTTGAAAGTGTAAGTTGTATAAAAACTGGGAATCTATAAAAGCAATTTCTATAACTGGGATGAAAGTATCTTCAGCCAGTGAGGGCAGACATCAATAGAAACTCCAAATCGCCATTCAGTGCTACTTTTGCTGCTTTTTCCTCCCACAACAACAGTCCTCTGCGGTGAGGAATCACCCTTTCATCTTTTACAACAGACCCCGCCATTCTCCTCCTCGCCTGGCTCTGTTGGCATGACAACAGGGCACATGGGCGAGAGGAGTAGTGCCATTACCATGGCAACCAGCACGGCTCGGCCTCCTTGGCATGCACGGTGGCATAGAGGCACCGCACGAGGGAGAGTGGAGGCGACTGGCAGTGGGGATTCCCACAGTCACATTCAAAACCAAAATCAAAAGTGCCTCCTTGTTCCTCGTTTGCAGTGGACTGGAGCTTCAATGTTCCCTATCAAAGAAACTCAGAAATTTACATCCATAAAGTTGTAGAGCGCTGGTTGGAGGACAGGACAACCCACAAGGCAGCCCACATAGTAGTGCTGTCACTATAATCCAAGGAGCTCCGTTTCAAATCCCGGATCATACTGCTTGCCATCAGCAGCCGGAGTCCGAGAGAGCACAATTGGCCATGCTCTTTCTGGATGGGTAGATGACGTTCTCTCCCCTCACTATTCCTAGTGTGATGTTGCTCAGCACAGGCTTCTGCTGTTAGCTGGAGTATCAGAACTGGGGAGCTGCGTTTCCCTCAAAGTGCGCTGGATGCCCAGTGATGGTGCATCAGCAGCAGTTAAAAAAGAAGCAGTGAAAGACCTGAGATGTATCGAAGAAGGCATGTGATAGTCTTCACCTTCCTATTGTTGGAGGAATTACTAGTGATGGGGGAGTTCTACTGAGTGTGTGGGGCAACTGAAAACTACTGATGAGAACATTGGATGCAATTAGCAATGAATGATAAAAAAAGGAGTTACCTGATGGTAGAAGCCTGCCTGGGCCATGGGGTCTGGCTGAGCCCACCTGTAGCCAGCATGTGGCCAGGATGTAAAGGTCTCTCTCCTATTTGCCTCACTGTACATCAAAGACCTAGAACAGGTTCAAAACACAACTTTAAGCAATATGACCACATACAACATGGGTTGTAATTTTCCTGAATAGCCATCAGGAAAAAATGCATTACCCTTAAGAATACCCGAACAATCTACACAATGTTGTGATGGATAACCTTAACGTTGGTTTAGTCAAAGTATAAGGTCAGTGACCCTAGTTGAGAAAAACAGGTCTGTGTCAATAGATCCCCCAAAGTCAGTGACCCTAGTTGAGGAACACTGGTCTATGACCGTAGATCCTCCAAAGTCACTGACCCTAGTTGAGGAACACTGGTCTAAGTCAGTGGATCCCCCAAAGCCACTGACCCTAGTTGAGGAACACTGGTCTATGTCAGTAGATCCAACAAAGTCAGTGACCCTAGTTAAGAAACATTGGTCTATGTTAGTAGATCCAACAAAGTCAGTGACCCTAGTTGAGAAGAAACATTGGTCTAGATCTGTGGTTCCCCCAAAGTCAGTGACCCCAATTGAGAAACTCTGGTCTATGTTAGTAGATCCAATAAAGTAAGTGACCCTAGTTGAGAAACACTGGTCTATGTCAGTGGATCCCCCAAAGTTAGTGACCCTAGTTGAGAAACACTGGTCTATATGAGTTGATCTTTAAAAAACAGTGACCCTAGTTGAGAAATACTCGTCTATGTCAGTGGATCCCCCAAAGTTAGTGAGCCTAGTTGAGAATCATTGGTCTAAATCTGTGGATCCCCTAAAGTCAGTGACCACAATTGAGAAACTCTGGTCTATGTTAGTAGAACCAACAAAGTTAGTGACGCTGGTTGAGAAACACTGGTCTATGTCAGTAGATCCTCCTGGTCTATGTGAGTTGATCCCCAAAGTCACTGACCCTAGTTGAGGAACACTGGTCTATATCTGTGGTTCCCCCAAAGTCAGTGACCCCAATTGAGAAACTCTGGTCTATGTTAGTAGATCCAACAAAGTAAGTGATCCTAGTTGAGAAATATTAGTCTATGTCAATGGATCCCCCAAAGTTAGTGAGCCTAGTTGAGAAACATTGGTCTAAATCTGTGGATCCCCTAAAGTCAGTGACCCTAGTTGAGAAACACTGGTCTATGTTAGTAGATCCTCCAAAGTCAGTGACCCTAGTTGAGAAACACTGGTCTATGACAGGGGATCCCCCAAAGTTAGTGACCCCAATTGAGAAACTCTGGTCTATGTTAGTAGATCCTCCAAAGTCAGTGACCCTGGTTGAGAAATACTCGTCTATGTCAGTGGATCCCCCAAAGTTAGTGAGCCTAGTTGAGAAACATTGGTCTAAATCTGTGGATCCCCTAAAGTCAGTGACCCTAGTTGAGAAACACTGGTCTATGTTAGAAGATCCAACAAAGTCAGTGACCCTAGTTGAGAAACACTGGTCTATATCTGTGGTTCCCCCAAAGTCAGTGACCCCAATTGAGAAACTCTGGTCTATGTTAGTAGATCCTCCAAAGTCAGTGACCCTAGTTGAGAAACATTGGTCTAAATCTGTGGATCCCCTAAAGTCAGTGACCCCAATTGAGAAACTCTGGTCTATGTTAGTAGAACCAACAAAGTTAGGGACACTAGTTGAGAAACACTGGTCTATGTTAGTAGAACCAACAAAGTTAGGGACACTAGTTGAGAAACACTGGTCTATGTCAGTAGATCCCCAAAAACAGTGACCCTAGTTGAGAAATACTAGTCTGTCACTGGTTCCCTCAAAGTTAGTGACCCTAGTTGAGAAATACTCGTCGATCCACAAAAATTTGTGACCCTAGTTGAAAAACAAACATCTAGATCAATAGATCCCAAAGGGTCAGTGACCCTAGTTAAGAAAAACTGGTCTATGACAACAGACTCCCAAAGTCAGTGCGATAATTACCTGTCTACAGAGCGTCCGGGGCCGACCCCCAACTCTGGCCTGGCGCTGGGTAAGAGGTAGGAGAGCCTGTCCATGACTGAGGAGGCGACGGACAAGGCAGCGACGTTCTGGTTCAGCTTCTTCAGCTCGTTCACTATGGCACTCGCAACCAGCTTCAGGACGTGGTGGGGAAGATGGAAGGTGACCGTTGCCCACTGCAGGGAAAGATGGATGCAGGGAGGGGGGAGAGAAGATAAGAGAAAAGGAAAGAGACAAAGTCAGTTCAGAGTTCAGCTTAATTCAAACCAAACCTTTAAACAGCAGGCAGGTCAGCTTTCTGGGAGCCATCTGTGAGGGAAAGCTGTCAGTTGGGGATAAAATAAGCTTGCTTAAGGATGAGAACTGGATAGTCAGATTTGATATTCAGATTATATAAAAATCATTATGACTGGAAAGAAAAATCTTATTTATGTGTGCTTTTCTGGGAACCTTGATATGTACTGTAACAGTCTGTAGTCATCAGCAGTGGTTCTTTCTATGCTTCTGTCTTTAGATTGATAAACTGTGATCAAAATCTATGTCTGGATTCCCAAATGGGCCCCTAGACTGCTGATTCAATCCCTGGTGATGCCACATTTATCTGTGGCAGGGAGTCGCTGAGATCCTCCAGTACCACCGATCATAATAGGGCTAGCCAGTGCAGGCACCTGAGTATTTATCAAAACCGACAGTTAGTGTTGAGCTGACCAGTGATGATTCGTTGGCAGCAATTTGTAAAGATGTGGTTGGCAGGCTTAAGGCTAACCCTAACCCCTCCAGCAATTAAACCATTGAGCGTTAGGAAAGACCTAGCAAGGGGGGGGGAATGACTGGGGGGTGGGTGGGTGTGTAAAATAGGTTCCAGATCTCATGATTTCTGAATTTGCAATATCAGGGTCAATATCAATATGCAATATTTATAAGCAAATTTTAAAATGTTTATGAGTGCACATACAGCTGTGAGATAAATCTTATTTTTATTATTACCTCAATATGAGTTCTCGACAAATCAAAAAGTGCTGCGACAAGAACCTCCTCACATTGTGCTCACATTACATAAGGCTAAAGGTAGATTGAGGTGCAATTATTAATAAAATTAATAAAACCTAATGGCAGGTCCTGATCTGATTTTAAGTTGCTGAGGGGAGAGCACGTTACAGTTAAACCAATGTTCCATCAGTTTTGTTTTGGTTACTATTACCTCTTTTCCACCAACAAAGTGCTGGTGCCGGAGCCAAAGCCAGAGCCGGTTCCTGCGAACCTTTTAAGAAGCGACACGTGTTTCCACTGCTCTAAGGAGTAACTCACTACGTATGTGAATGTGGACGTAAACAGAAGTCGGGGGGAGATTTGAAAACAACATGGCGGAACCCGAGCTTCTTTTGAAACTTGTGCTGCTGTCCTCAGTGGAGCGCCGTTGATTCATTTTAATTCATTTAGCTGCTTCTGTGAAGAGGTGAGGTTTGTAAACAACTTTGCCCCGGAGACGCTTTAACGCCCCGCCATTTGGCCGCTCGCGTCACAGGTTCGCTGGTTCCAGACCAGCACGTTTGTGGAGCCAGAACAGAACCGGCTTTTCTGACTGAGAACCTGTGATTTTGCGGTGGAAACGCAAAAAAACGTTCGGGAACCTGGCACCAGCACCGGCACCATGCCGGTGGAAAAGGGCCCTATGTGAACTGCTAAGCTTCTTCCAAAAAATATGTAGCAATTTAATTTCTAGAACTGTCGATGACTCTAAATCTAGTAGTGTGAAGGTTGCTCTGACTGGAAGTTTGTACACTGACTAGCTACAACCAATGAGATTACAAGACACAATGGCGAAGTTATAGAGCAATAACAAGCCTGCATGTCTTTATAATGTCTTTCATATATACTTTCTACCATATGCTGTTGTTCAAATCAAGGCACAAAAAAACATGTAGCGTCTGTTTGCTGTTTTCTGTCACGTAGTGTTTAAAACACCACCACTAAAACCCTCCTCATTACAAAACAGCAGGTTGTAATGTAAAGTAGTGTGAAGAACACGACGACCTGGCGATTCTGAAAAAGTCACGTAGTGTGTGCACTGCATCAGGAACACTCATTAAGTACTGCGGTTCTAGAGATGCTCTATGTGTAATCAAAGGGTACATGAATTCCACCAGCCTCTCCTAGCGCAGGGCACACCTCCTGCAGTTTAGATGCAGAGTGCCCTTACTCATCAAAGCTCGGGACCGCATAGTACAGTAATGAGACTTCTTAGCCAATCACAGAGGAGAAGATCACAGGAGAGAAGATAGAGAATAGTGAGAGAGAGAGAAATAGTGAGAGAGAGAGAAATAGTGAGAGAGAGAGAGAGAGAGAGAGAGAGAGAGGCACGAGAGCTAGCAAGAGAGCAGGAGTAGAGACAGCAAGTGTATTACAAAAAGAGGGAGGATGGGAGTAGGGTTGCAACGGTATGAGATTTTCACGGTATGATAACCGTCTCAGAAAATACCGCGGTATCACGGTTATCACGGAATCACAGTTTGTTACATATATTATTAAACTGACCCTTAAAGAAATTACAACAAAGGTTTTTTGTTCAATTAACTATTTATTGTAGAAACCTGGAACAACTATATAGATAATGTCTCCTTAAAAAAAATAAACTGTACACCATTAGGTGAAGGAAACCAGGTTTTTCCACTACTCTTAAGGTCATTAAGGGTGTATATAATTATATATATATATATATATATATATATATATATATATATATATATATATATATATATATATATACACACACACACACACACACACACACACACACACGTGTCACACATTACATGTCCTCTAAGAAGTAAAGATCCTGTGTTTAAACTATTCAGTACAATTATTTAAGTTTAAATTATTTAATATCTGATAAACTGAGCCTGGGTCAGTGTCTGATCAACAACTGTTGTAAACGTCCGTTTTACTGCCAAGTTGGTATATAACCAGATAGAGGGGATTTATTTCTGAGTCTGGTTTTAACACATGAAAAACAGGCACGTCAGAATGTGAAAATGAACGCATGTAAATGAATGGCGTCTTTCACATCCAGTCCGGCGAGCACCTTTACACGGACACGTGAATCCGTCGTAGCACGCACTTCACGCCTGTACCTGCGTGCCCAAATTTCGGATAACTCAGCGCTTTTGCGGGCGCTTACCGCATGGGTTGTGCACGACTACAAAGAGGTTTTATTTATGTTCAGATTAAATTATAAACTAAACACATACTTTGCGCTGCACGGCGGGGTGGTGTTCTTGGAGATGGGAGAACAGGTTTGACGTATGTCCACCTTTAGCTGTGACTTTATGGCCACATTGATTATAAATCGGATAACCATCCTCGGGTGCGTTCGGCGGGTCTCTGAAATAGTCCCACACTGCTGATTTTAGTTTAGCCTTTTTTTAGGCGGACGGAGATTTGTTTAGTCTGATGCACTTTCTGCTGTTCTCACCGCTGTGTGCTGAGCAGCTGAAGCGGAGCAGAGTTGCGCATGCGCGGGTGAGTTTCTCCGCTGGCTTGCGTTTTACCGGTAATAAGCAAACACACACGGTATGATAACCGTGCATTTTAATACCATGGTATACCGTGAAACCGGTTACCGCTGCAACCCTAGATGGGAGGGGGAAGAGAGAGAGAAGGATAAAGAGAAAGAGAGAGGGGGAGAGAGAGAGAGAGAGAGAGAGACACACACACACACACACACACACCACTGAACAGCACAAGTGTGTGAGGAGTCATTGGGTTCATGAGCCAGCAATGTCACTGCAGCATATAGCTAGAGCTGCAAAAAAAATGTATATTTGAAATTATTCAACAAATAAGCAAATAATTTGTGGCTTATAGGATCCTAAAATCTAATGGCATCATGGATTAGTTGTAAAGTAAAGTTCAGGGTCTGCAGCAATTAAGGCAGAAGGGAAAAACAAAATAAAAAAAGCTAATTTAAGCTCCCCATCACAGAGGAATTAAGGAACTGACAATAATAATTAATTTCTGTACCATCTTCTCCCTTTCTGAAGACAAAAAAATAAAGCCCTAAACTAGTTAATCCGCAGCTAGGTTAGTGAACTTTATGATGACATATCTTAAAGGGAGGATTTCACCCCACACCCTTGTAACTCTGTTCCAAGAGAAAGGGTAACACTCAAAAAGAAGGGGTAGGGGAAAGTGGTAGGGCCAAGGGGTGAAATGGGATTGGGCATTTGACAACTTTAGCTTTTTTCATTAAATTATTAAAAGAGGAATAGAATGTTATAGTTTTTGTTTCCAGGTCTTAATTCTAATTTAGTTCATGTCTCGTATTCGTCATGAAAAAAAAGGATGTCAGCTAATATTTTTACTCTAGGTTAGTTCAACTTCGCCAAATGAACGTGCTTATCCTGAAGCAACTGTATCGACGGCTCATTTTTTCTGCTTTCCGGTTATTTTGAGAGGGTACTGACTGCAGCCTACAGGAAGGCGGAGTTGGACTTCCAGTGCGTCCAGCTCCGCCCACTTTGTTAACGTCATGCCGTCCAGTTCCGGCCACTTTGTCAGCATCATTTCTTAGCTCCGCCTCTGAACGGAAAGAAACAATGTACAGGGCAGTTAGCGGACTTTAAATATAATCTGCCGTGTCGTCCGGCTTAAATACTGTGTATACACTACAAGCTTGCGAGTCTAACGAGGCGTGGCGTGGACAAAATGGGTGGGACTGGACACGCTGGATGTCCAACTCCGCCTTCCCGCAGGCTGCAGTCAGTAGTAGTTGGTTATTTTTCTTCTTATGCTGCCGTTGTTGGGGAACGCCTGCTCAGCTTCCTGTAATTGGTCAGAAAGTTCGAACCATCCAGAAAAGCGCTTTTACACTGCAGGAGAACCGAACCATAGTTCAGAAGATCCGGACCGAGACCACCTCACTTGGTCGGCCCAAAATCTGGTCCTTTGGTCCGGACCGTGGTTCGCGGCCCCTTTCACACCTGCTACTTTGGTTCGGACCAAACTAAAAAGTCTGAAAGTCTGGATCAAACGAGGCAGGAGTGAAAGCCCCCCAAATTAACACAGCTCAGGATACTATAAGACCACTACATCTTTACATAGAAATCAGTCCTTTCTGAGTAAAAAAAAAAAAAAAAAAAAAGAAGAAACCCACAATGGGTGACTTCTAACTGTGAGGTTTTAACTGATGTCAGCAGTTTCTGTTAATGTACTTCTGAGTCACTCCTGAATGTCTAAATGTGTGAAGGTAACCTCTCTCTGAATACTGGGAGTTTCGCAACCCTGTGCTGTCAAATCACTCTGGATGGGCTGCTGGGACAGGAAGGAGTGTACCTTTGCGCCTGCATAGTCACTGTTCATGCCTATCAATATGCCAATGAGCACTGCAGCAGCTGCTGCTTCGGTTTCATATATATGTGTGTAAGCCTGTGTGTGTGTGTGTGTGTGTGTGTGTGTGTGTGTGTGCGCACTGCAGACAGGTTTGAGTGTTTGAAACAGGAGGAGGGAGTGCCTGTATTCATAAACAAAGAAAACCCAACACTAGATGACACCAGCATTACGGCACATTGAAAAACATACCCAATAGCACATGTGACAAAATCATTTGCACTACCCCTGTAATTTGCTGACACATACTTACAGTTAGTTATTGGTTATTGGGTGAGGCAAGGGGGCTGGAGGGGAGGGGGGTGATCTAGCAAAGGGAGCAGGAGAAATGCTGCTCTGCAAATTTAACTTGGACCCAAAATCAAAGACAAAGCAGTAAAGGATGAGCGCTGCTGGCCTGAGAGCTCTGAGTGAAATCCCAGCATTACACATCAATTATTAATACAGCTGCAGAACCAGAGCCTGACTCTGTGTGTGTGTGTGTGTGTGTGTGTGTGTGTGTGTACATCAGTGTGAAGATACACACACACACACACACACAAAGCTCATAGCAAACTACTGAAAAGATCAAGAGAGACAAGCTGAATAATTTTCACTGTACTCTCTCACTGTTTTTTCACAGTGAACTTCAGTGTCTCAATAAATAAATATCTATTTAAAACAGAAATGAATGAATGTGTCCAGGCTTGTAACTCTCACTGCTCTTTTTCTGAAGAAAGTGCATTACACCCCAGGCGCAGAGCACGTGTGCAAGGAACTGGACACTGAGATAGCAGAAAGCTAATGGACCTGACCTACATAACACACAGTGGACTTTTATGGCAACTATACAGGTCAACTGCATCAATACAGCGTGAGACAAAATATTGGGTTTTTCAGGACAATTTGGAAAAAAATAATAATAATGCTCTGTTACATTTTGCACAGCAAGGAAATTAAGGTTGTAAAGTCAGAATTCCGTATTTTTAATCTTTAATCCGGTGTGTCTTAGTTAGCTACCCCCCACCACCACCCAGCGGCAAGACCCTGCTTGCAAGAACTTTTGCTTAAAGTTCCTTACAGTGTCTCTCAATATGTAACCCGGTGCAGTCCTTATGTATGAAAATAGACGTTCTTTGGTAGTACGGTAAGAGGAAAAGAAGCCTCTGCACTTCTAACACAATGTGAATGCTGTAAGCATTTTCCAATCTTATTGTGCCTTCAAAAATGATATCTGCTAAATGTACTGTAAAGATGTTTGATTGACTGTTTTTAAGAATGTGGACTGTTGCTGGATAGCTAAATGGCTAGTAAGTCGTGCTGGGCGGTATACCAGTTCATCTGGTATACTGTGGGGGGGGAACTAGAACCGATATGTGTTTCTCTCATACCGCCACACCGCTAGAGACGCTGTGGAGCTCCGTGCAGAACAGCACTGTCAGAGAAGAGAGTCAAACGCTTTAAATACTGGAATGCCTCTAATGGCTTCAGAAAAACATTATAAATTGACATTTTTTGGCCATACCGCCCAGCACTACTAGTAAGGATGTTTATTTAGGTCATTAAGATCTTCTAGAATGTTTAGCGTCTAGATAAACAGGTTTCAGTAATAGCTAACCTAGATACCTGCCTGTTTGTTGTGCTCCAAACAATCACAAATGGCTAGGGGGGAGGAACCAGAGGAACAGCAGCACATCTTTATGACTATGATGTATGTATTTATTGTTATTTAGTGTTATAATTTTATAATTTTATGTTGCACTGTCGTCACTCCTGCACTTTATGTTCTCTATTGCTTGTTGTTCTATGTTACACCATGGTTCCGGAGGAACGTAATTTCATTACACTGTGTACCTGTACTCAGATTTAATGACAATAAAAGCCTCTTGACTTGACTTGACTATGAACATTTTGTCTAGGCCTGTAGAAAAAGCCTTGTAAGAAAACCAACCAAGGGTTGCCTAGAGTGCCTTTAAATATCATAGAGGATGTCGCATCTCATGCCTGTCAGCTGTAGATTTGTCACTGCAGATTTGGACCACTTCACCAAGCAGCTAACACTAGTTGTTAACTATATTAGACTATATAGAGCCAATGCAAAAAGAAGCAAATATCAAACACCAAACATTTCTTGACTGCTCAGTTACAACGGACAAAGCTAATCCATTACAGCAATCAATAATAAATGCATCAATCTACTATACACTGTGTGTTCTATATTCTTATCCACTGCTACACACTTGTAAACATCCACCCAGGTCCCTGGGTTCCCTCTGTTGTCCAACTTACCTTGGCCACTTTGTGATTGGCTGCCGTCTCGTGTGAGGTATTTTTTAGGCCTTCTTTGAGCTGGGTGAGGAACAGGTCGTATCCCTCCGTATTGGAAATGTCCACCTTCTCTAAGCATGCATACAGCATCTGCTGGGCCTGCAGGAACATCACACAGAGAAGATTACATTTCAAATCTATTCCCATCAAGCTCCACACAAGTCAGGGGATCAATGCAGTTTACTGAATAAACACAAAAACACCAACACCAGCCATCTAAATGGGATATTAAGCCATTTACAAAGGGTCCTCGGCTGCTCATATTACACCACGCCTGATCAAATTCTATTATGGACAATTTTCTCATTTCATTAAATCTGATCAAGCAGCTGTGAGCCGCTGGATAAACTGAGACTCTGATAGTTCCGTTGATCAGAAACCTCCCCTAAGAGCTCATCTCTGCTCAGACAGAAGAGGAGCTGCCTTTGGTCTCTGCACTGTAGCACAGGAACTGCAGGCTTAATCAATACAGCTCAGTCCGTACGGTGAGATCAGACAGCTACACAGGCAGTGTGTCATTTTACGGTAACGTTCATCAAGCTGAGACTTCTGGGTATGCAGTCCCATTCATAGCCCCAACAGGAAAAATAAAAAACAACAATGTAGATGATCTGTGCATCACTTACAATGCATCATTTTATATTTGATTCTGTTAGAACATTGCTAGTTTTTGTTAACACCCGCTCAACTCTGTCATTATTATCCAAACCGGCAACTCACTGGATAAAGAAACGCTGAGCTCATTTTCAGGGCTGGGTATCAAAATGGCAACGACCAAAATGTCACCGCACTATCGATGTTGCCTGTACTGTATTTTTTGTATAGTAAGGTGCACCAGACTATATGGCACACTATCTAAACAAATCTATTGTCTGATTTATTTTTATACATAAGACACTGGATTATAAGGCGCATTACGCAACACTAGTAAGGAACAGGGGTGTCGCCATGTTTTCCTTCTAATTTAGAAGGTCTCACTGGGTGGGGAGATCTGTAAATCTAAGCTAAGAAAACAAAATTGTAATTCTTAAATTCTTAAAAGTTTCATTTAAAGTGCTGGATGTTATTCTACACAGATTTATCTCCTGTAAACTGTTTATTTGGGTGAGTAAAGTGCTTCTATTTATTAACAGTAAGCTTAGATTTCCAGATTTCCACTAAGTCTGGGTGCAGCAGCATTAGCATTAGCAGTGCATAGTGTGGTTTGTGGCTAATGCTAATACTGCTCCAGTCTCGGTTCTGGAGAAACTTCACCAAAACTCTTTTTTTTTAAACTGAAATTCAGCAGAGTAGCTTTACTGCTCTTTACAACCTGACTGGTAAAATTCAGGGTGGCATTCACTAGCACTATCTGTGGCTACTGCTTCTGCTAACCACGCTAAAATACTGGAAATCTAAGCTTACTGTAAATAAACAAAAGTGCTTTACTCGCCCATATAAGGAGAGAAATCTGTGTAGATTAACATCCAGCGGTCGTTTGACATTGAAATTGATATCAAAATATATATATATATATTTTTTTTACAGTTTTGTTTACTTGGCCGCCTCCAGCAGCAAACCTGCTAAAATTAAAAGGTAAACATGGGGACTGCCTTGTTCCTTACTATTGCCACTTAAAAAAGGGCTTTATAATCCGGAGCGCCTTATGTATGAAAATAGACGTTCATTGATAATGCGCATTATAATATGCTGTGCCTTATAGTCCATTAAATACGACACTGTCAATTGTACAATGATCATAGTTTTTTTATTTATAGCCAAATTGTTATTTTTGACAATAATACTACTATTCCCTATGTTCATAATCATGTCAGTTTGTTCTAATAAGTTTGAGCCTGTGAAGATAGAGAAATTTATTTTTAAACAGTACATACATGCAATGTATGTGGTAACCCTTTAAATATGAAGCTAAATTGGAGATAGTGGACAGACATGTTTGACTGTCCAAATACTTAAAGTAAAAGAAACAAACAAGCAGGTTAATCTTTAATATGAGCTGATGCAACAAGACCTAACTTGGTATGTATGTCAGAAAGGCAAGACTGGTCTAAGTCAAGCAACCAAAACTGAAACAAAAGCACTGGACAAGAGCCAAAGCAGAGACTGGGAAGTCCCTTTAAAGTCACGTTCTAGAGATAACCACAGCACTGAAACGAAGATAAAATCCCATATGAGTCTCTAACACAGACATTTTTTAATGCATAAGGTCTATGATAAGGTGTATGACAAAGGAATTTTCTTACAGCATATATTGGATGAATCTAAATAATACCAGAACCATATATAGGATACGTATACACTAAATATTCTGTACTTAAGTATTTTTGTAGATTTACTTTGCTACATTTAATTATTTTTGTTGCATTATTTATTTTATTCTATAATTTTATACAAAATCTAAGTAAATCTGGTGAAATACTGTTTCATTTTACAGTAGTAATTTCTAAAAGTTTAGAACTGTTATAATTTTAGGAGACACTATGAGGAACTTCTAATTCAGCAGGTCTTGCTGCTGGGTGGTGGTGGGAGGAGGTAGCTAACTAGTAGTTAAGGGAGGTAGTCAAGCAATTTGGCTAGCCAAATTGGGTGAAAATTGGGAAAAAGATCAGAAAAAATAAAAAATAAAAAACTAGTACGGTTAGCAGGTAGTGCTAATGCTGCTACAGTTAGCAGCACGCGACAGGCTGATGATACTCATCTTTGAATGGGGAAAATAGTGGTGCTGGAGAACTAAACTGAACCCCCTGTATAAGTGGCTTTACTGCTCCTTAATACCTGACTGGTAAAATTTAAAAACATGAGGCGCGCCGGATTAAAAGGCACACTGATGATTTTTGGGAAAATTAAGGATTTTAGTCTGGATTTTATACTGTAACTAAATATAATTGTTTTTTGTGATAACAAAAAAAGTTTGCTTGTGTTTACACACAGCACAAAAAAAACTTTTTATTTTAGCTATCACTCCAGACAGCTCATGACACTATTAACCACACAGACCCACAAACAAACTCTGATGAGGAGGGACAGATTCTCCTTAACGTCTTCTTAGGCAACCAAATATAAGCATGTGTATTAGGCCACTTCACTAAATAGTGTAAAAGCACATGGTATGTCCCTGTGGACTGGCTATCTATCTTTTGTTAACATAATTCTCTTTGAATAAGAACGCTGGATGTGGTGGCTGTTTACCTATGGCGGTTCTTTGTCACAGACATTGATCAAGTTTTTTGTAGCTGTTGCTTTAGGCAAAGCAGCAGGAAAACAGACTCTGCACTACAGACAGAAGCTGTAATATCTAAAGTCATGCAGAGACACTGCAGGACAAATACAGAACTGAAATATATGCTACTGGTAACACCTCAAAACACAGACAGATGCCTTTAGCCTCTTCATTAAAGAGGAAGCTGGTTACCTTTTCTAAATGTCAGAAGGATGTGCGTCACACCAGAAAAAAAACAACACAATGAAATACTACAGTCTATCAATTTTAGAGACAAAAAGAGAGAAAAATATGAGCAAATTAGTCTTTGGTTCTGCACGGAACTAAGCGAGAGGACAGCCAAAGAGCTAGCGCGTTATGCTAATATTGCTCCAGCCTTGGTACTGGAGAACTAAACTGAAACTACTGTATTAGAGCTACACGATATTGGAAAAAATTTACATTGCAAATATTCTTTTTACAGCTGTAACTGGAAATATCTGAGGTGAACAGCTTTCGACACGTGCGTTTACAAGCACATGCCAAACCATGTGGCCATGAAGTTACCTTGTGTGTACTCCTAGCCCACCCCTCCACTTCCTCTCTACCTTGCATTTCTCATGCAGCAGCAGCCTGTCACTCACACAGACACAGAGACGACGCTGTGTATCTACTTCTTATGTGAAGAATCAAAATATTGCAACATGTTTGATTTAACTGCCTTAAGTGACATCGCACGTCCTGCGATGTGACTATTGTGCATGTGCACATCGCGATGGCGATGCTTAAACAATATATTGTGCAGCCCTATACTGTATAACGCTGCACTTCAGCAGAGTGGCTTTACTGCTCCTTAAAACCTGACTGATAAAATTTATACATAAGGCGCACCGGACATTTTTTGGGAAAATTACGGATTTTAGGTACGCCTTGTACTGCAAATAATACCATAGTCCAGCTGATGTTTGATTTTAAAGGAGAAATTTGGTGTAAAACGGACTTTCCACTGAAAAAATTTTGCAGCCTGTTTTCCCCATCTTACCTTTTGGTTCATGCCGTCAGTCGACTTATTATGACTGAAATTTAAGAACTACCTGAAGGTACTCAGGTTCTTAGTGACTCATTTTAAATGTCAGGGGTCCTCAGAACTCCAATAAAGTGTGGAACTACTTTAAGCTTGTTTATGGTGTAAAAATAGCCATTTCTTTGCATAGTCTGTTAGGAGCATCAGCTATAAGCTCATTGACCCTTGACCTACATACACAGGTTAATTAAGAGAAAGGGTTAAAGTGGCTAACTGAAAGTTTTTCTCCTTTTTGCATCTTCTCTAAAAAGTGTGAACATCTAGCTAACATCAGAAAGACTAGTTAAGAACTGTACAAAAAAAAGTAACTTCTCGGGTGTCGAGTGGTCCAGCGGTCTAAAGCGCTGCCACTATGAGCAGGAGGTCGCAGGTTTGAACCCCTGCTCATGCAGCTTGGCGATCAAGCTGCCAAGCTGCAAAATTGGCCCTGCTCCCTCTGGGTGGGTAGATGGCGCTCTCTGCCCACATCACTCCTAGGGTGATGTCCACAGCACAGGGCGTCTGTGAGCTGATGTCTCGAAAAGAAGCGGTGGCTTCTTCACATGTATCGAACGAAGAATGCGCTAGTCTTCACCCTCTTGGTGTGTTGGGGCATTACAAATGATAGGCAGAATCCTAATGCAAAATTGGGGAGAAATGTGAAAAATTACAAATAAAATGAAAAAAAAAAAGAATGACTTATTTTCTTACTAGAGCCAAGCTAGGTAACCTAAGTAAATAACCATAATAACCATTAAATAACCACACCTCCCCTAAAAAAGAAAAATTAAGTCTGGTTTCCCAGACAGCATACTGAAGGAAGATTTCCCATTGAAATAATTAAAATCCCTGTTTAGTCCAACACTGAACTTAATCACTGTTTGCCACTAAAAATGTAGAAATAAAGAGTCTGGAATTAAAAAGCTCATTATCTTTAGAGCTTTACAACTAAAGGCCACGTTTTCTGCTCTGAAATGGAACCAAATCCAGTTATGCAAATGGAAGAAATTACAGATAAAGCCAGAGAGCTTCAGAGAGCAGTGACTACTGTTTCCTACACATACAAAAGACTCTGTTACAGTAAGAGTTACATCTGGCTGACCCACATGGCAACGCCTTTAGCTCAGCTTAACACTGGACTAAGAAGAATTAGTAGAATTACAGGTCTGGCAGGTGACGTGTAGTAATAAAGTCATTGCGCGGGTCACAAAATAATAAAATAAATTTGTCAGGGCCATGCAGCACTGCTAATGGACTACTTTATGAAATAAAATAAACAGGGGTGCTAATAAATTAAATTAAATTAAATTAAATTAAATTAAATTAAATTAAATTAAATTAAATTAAATTAAAATTTGACCATTAGTAGAGGAAATTTTAGGACATGTATGAAATACATAAAGAAAAAAAGGTTTGAAACTATTTAATTCTACACGTCCTTAGAACTCATATTACCATTAAATTTAAAATAATTTATTAAAAAGCTAACTCTGCTTCCCTGAACAGAGCAGTGCTGGTCTACAACAAGATCTAAAGACTGATCAGAGGTCGGTGCTCTAACATGAGCTGTCACAGGGATATTAAGCCTGGCTTGCTCAGACAGGGAGTGGTAAACACTGTGGGTATATCCACAGAGTGTGTGTGCTAAGCCACAACCAACCAATTTGTCAACATTGCATAGAAGTGCTGTTGTTTCAGTGTTACGTGAATACAAAATTTAATCTACATTTTCTAACCTAATTTTACTTGCCCAGGTGGAAGCCCAATTTACATACAGAAAAAGAGAAGCATGGGAGAAATCTAGCCTATCTGATGTACACCCAGCACATGTATACTGTAGGGGTGTCACGATCTCGATATTTTATCGAAATCGAATCGAAATGAGGTCATGGTCTCGAGTATCGAAGTCAAAAAGAGGATCGACGATCCCTCCCGCGCGCGCTACGCAAATAGCGCAGCGCGCTACGCAAATGGCGCGGCACCAACACAGCGCATCCTATTCATTTAAATAGAGATAGCCACTGCATGAGCGCAGCCCCGCCCTCAGTTCTGCTGTGTGAGAGACAGCTGCCTTTCAACCACGGAGGAGAAACTGAAAACGGATTTATAGAAATATAGACAGGGCTCTCAAGTTTTGAGTGTCGGCGGGAGTGTGATCACTGTTTTTTTATCTGTCCAACGGGGGAGGGGGGGCGGGGGTTGGGCGCGCAGGTTTTGTATCTGTATCTAACGGAGGGGTGGGTGCGCGCAGGTGAGAGCGTGTGAACTCGCTGAAATGCGTGTGTCAGTGTGACTTGAGAACACTGACTATAGATCACAGTGAGGTGGATTAAAAATCTTAAACTTATAATTGACTACACCTGTTGCTTTCCATTGAATTAAAAAAACATCTTTCTCTCAGATAAAGTAAACACAAGCGTGTTTCTGACTAAAATAAAAGCTTTTCAGGAGAGATATAAGTTATGTGTAAATATTTATAAGACAATACCCACATCACTTATCTAACCAGCCTGTACTGATTTCTGCCCCCCAATAATGCTTTCAATAACCTCTAATAGCCTTTAATAGTCTTCAGTAGCCTTTAAAAGACTTACCTGGCGGCCGTGGTGTGTCCACTAAACTCCGTAGTTATAAACATCCTGAGGTTAGCAGCACGCTAACTGACCTGTTTATAATGTAATCCGAGCATTGACTCCGTGTCGGCTGTTCTAACCTGCTGCTGTTAGCTGCTTGGGCTGAAAGATGAACTGTAGTGAGCTGTATTATCCGGTTAGTGGGGTTAAAACCTTTATTTGTTTACAGAAACAGTAAAAACGGACTGGCTGAGCCCTGTAGCCCGTGGCTGGGCTGTACTGAAGTAGTGACTGAGTGAAGAGAGCGGGGCTTGTGCTGCTGCTGCAGCTCCGACTAGTGGTTGGATGAAGAACTGCAGCTTCATGTAAGTGAGCAGTTTCACCAGCCATCCACACACAGCTCTGATAAACTGCTAGTTTTAATAGTGCACACTGTTGCTACCAAAAAAAGTCACTAGATGGCATTACCATACATATATCTTAATAAATAATAATAATATTTATAATATTTATAATAATAATAAATATATTATTTAAATGTTATGAGGCATAAAATAATAACAAGAAAAAAAAACAAGAAAATCGAGAATCGAATCGAATCGTGACCCTCAAATCGAAAATGAAATCGAATCGAGGATTTAGAGAATCGTGACACCCCTAGTATACTGTGTAGCCAGACTGCCATAAACTACAGGATGTCTAATAAAAATTTAACACGTGCATGTGCAAAGTAAAAGTTCTCTCCTCTAGACAAGTAATCATTTTCATTTTAATATTTACAATGAAATAAACAAATAACTTTTACACTTTAATTATCCTAAATACAAGATTTGTAAACCAAGGTTTGGGAGTTATGGCTGCTTTTGGAGACAAGCATTCAATAGAACAGACAACACCTTAGCTGAAAGACTTCTGCATGGAGGAGTAGGAAAACCTTTCACCCAGTCGATATCTGAGATTTTTATAGAAAACTTTGACTATTTCAGTAAAAGGGGGGAAAATAGCAACTATTAGGTAAAGGGTTTTCCTAACATTTGATGTCACAAAAATGTGTTTAGTTATGTTGTATTGCCTCCATCTCTAAATACCTTTCAAATGAATATAAAAAGTATATATTTATATACTTTTCAACAGGTGTTCTAAGTTTTCACATGACCATGCTATACAGTTAAAATAAGGACTAGTGGTGGGCCAATCCATAGATTTTCCATTTCAATAGCAAACTATCAATACAAACAAAAAAAGGGCTCTTTTCAAATTAATTTTGTTATTAATTAATATTATTTTTATCACATCATGAGGCTAAAATGAATTACAGCATGTCTTAGAATAATATAATAATATAAATATACACATAAATACATAGAATTTAAATGCATTTCCAATCACTGTTTTATTAAAACAGACTATGCCTGTGCTATAAATGCACATCAGGCTTTAAAATCAACAATTTTCCACAAAAGACTGTAACCAGTCGTCGACTATTATGTACACAAGTTACTTCTTTGTGTGTTTTTTGCTTAAGTTAACATGTTTCTGGAAATCAGAAGCTTTTGCAACTTTTGCTTTTGGTGCTGATTATTTGAGTTAATTTGTTGATATATTAGGCCCTTTCACACTAAAATATCTCCAAAACAAACGTCATTTTACGCAAAACAGCTAATTTCACTCACTTGCTCACAGACCAAAGCTGCTGCAGCATCTATAACAAGCTAACTCCTCCTGCTCTCTCTGAAGGTGCCGGTTGAACTGTTAGATTTTAGATGTTTAAATTTTAGTCTTACTTACAGCCTTTGGTGCTCTTTGACATTTCTACACTAAAATATTTAAAAATGGAAGTGGAACCCGGATCAGCAAGATCGGTCTAGCATTCTAAACAGAACCTAAAAACTCCAGTAAATGTAGACTAAAGGTCTAACATCAGTTATAAATGTTGTATATGTCACTAGCCACATATCTCTGTGATCGTATGATGCTGTGGAAGTTAAGCACCATAACCACTAAAGGGTATGTCGGAGGTAAGGGTGTCTGACAGCAACCAACATGGTGACAGAGCAGGATGCTACGCTAATGATTTATTACAAATAAAATAAAAGAGGCTACAGCAGTGTAGACTTCAGTAAGTGGCATAAGTGCCATAAGTTGACCTGTCCATATGGCTGGGGTATGGCTAGTCCCCCATCCAATTTCCAGAGGCATCACTCTGTTCCATCTGAGTATTAATTCAGCATTAACAGGTCACTCACCTCTGTAACAGGCAACTCTAGCTGGACCATGTCTTCTGGTTTAGACACAGGGGCCTGGAGAGCTGTGTCCAAAAGGAGGATGCCGTTCAGGTCCTTCCTGCAGCCCACTGCATAGTCATCCACAAACAGCACCTTATCCACCGCTGGAAAGTACTGACACCTCACGCGTCCACCTGGCTTGGCTGCAACACATACAGAATGCAAAAAATTAGATGATAGCAAACACTGAAATTAGACTGTTATCAAGTTTATATCAGTAAGGGAACTCTCCCATTTGCCTGTTTAAAACAATTAAGTTCTGAACATCTGCTTGGCTGTGTATTGGCAAGAATTTACCAGGTTATGATTTAATACATTGTGATATACTGCAATACTGTGCGCAAATAAAATTTTAAAATAAAATACAATTTTATAGTACAAAACACACCATGTTTTAATAATCAGAGTACCGTATTTTACAGCACACCAGATTATAAGGCGCATTTAAGTGACAATAGTAAGTAACAAGGGTGTTGCCATGTTTCCCTTCTAATGGGAAAGCTGGTCGAAGTGCTCAAGTAAACAAAACTGTAATTCTTAAAAAATATCTTTATACATTTTCTTTTAAAAAAAAGTTAAACGAGCGCTGAATGTTAATCTAGACAGATTTTTTTCTTAAAAATAGTTTATTTGTGTGAAGCATTTCTGTTTATTCTTACATTTCTGTTTTTATTTACAGTAAGCTTAGATTTCCAACATTTTCAACAGCGTGGTTAGCAGCAGTTAACTGCTTAGTGCTGCTAACCCAACAGCGCTATACTAAGGAACCTTGAGTGTTCCGGTAACACAGGGCGCTGTCAGCTAGTGGTTCGTCCCACGTAGCATGTTTTAACACAGTAAACATGCAGGCTACAGTCCAATATACTTACCTCTGATCGGCGTAAGAGCCAGCAAGAGCCAGCACTTAGCCTGTTTAGCGGCTCATGCTAATACTGCCCCAGCCTTAGTGCTGGAGAAAAACTTTACTGAAACTCCTGTATAACCCTGTGTACTTCAGTGGATTTTACTGCTCCTTACAACCTGACTGGTAACATTCATACATAAGGGGCAGCAGATTATGGGGAAAATTAAAGGATTTTAGTTGAGAGCTATAGTGCGAAAAATACTGTAAAACAAAAGTTTCAGTTTCATGTAATCATAACAGGAATTAAATAATTTAGAATCTTAATTTATCGTGATATCCAACGCCACTATCACACACAGCATTTTCTGTTCATATTGTACACCCCTAACTACTAATGAGAGATGCAAGGCTAACACTGCAAACAAAGACACAAGCACTATCACCAATCTTATCAGTAAATGAAGACACCTATTTGTATCGTGCAAAACAAATGAAGATCTGGATGCATTTTGAGACTTTTGACAAGACATTATGAAATAGTATGCATGTACACTACCGTTCAAAAGTTTGGGGTCATTCAAACAATTTTGTGTTTTCCATGAAAAGTCACACTTATTCACCACCATACGTTGTGAAATGAATAGAAAATGGAGTCAAGACATTGACAAGGTTAGAAATAATGATTTGTATTTGAAATAACATTGTTTTTACATCAAACTTTGCTTTCATCAAAGAATCCTCCATTTGCAGCAATTACAGCATTGCACACCTTTGGCATTCTAGCTGTTAATTTGTTGAGGTAAGCTGGAGAAATTGCACCCCACGCTTCTAGAAGCAGCTCCCACAAGTTGGATTGGTTGGATGGGCACTTCTGGCGTACCATACGGTCAAGCTGCTCCCACAACAGCTCAATGGGGTTCAGATCTGGTGACTGCGCTGGCCACTCCATTACCAATAGAATACCAGCTGCCTGCTTCTGCTGTAAATAGTTCTTGCACAATTTGGAGGTGTGTTTAGGGTCATTGTCCTGTTGTAGGACGAAATTGGCTCAGATCAGGCGCTGTCCACTGGGTATGGCATGGCGTTGCAAAATGGAGTGATAGCCTTCCTTATTCAGAATCTCTTTTACCCTGTACAAATCTCCCACCTTACCAGCACCAAAGCAACCCCAGACCATCACATTACCTCCACCATGCTTAACAGATGGCGTCAGGCATTCTTCCAGCATCTTTTCATTTGTTCTGCGTCTCACAAACGTTCTTCTTTGTGATCCAAACACCTCAAACTTGGATTCATCCGTCCACAACACTTTTTTCCAGTCTTCCTCTGTCCAATGTCTGTGTTCTTTTGCCCATCTTAATCTTTTTCTTTTATTAGCCAGTCTCAGATATGGCTTTTTCTTTGCCACTCTGCCCTGAAGCCCAAAATCCCGCAGCCGCCTCTTCACTGTAGATATTGACACTGGTGTTTT
This sequence comes from Astyanax mexicanus, assembly GCF_023375975.1. Lineage (NCBI taxonomy): Eukaryota > Metazoa > Chordata > Actinopteri > Characiformes > Acestrorhamphidae > Astyanax > Astyanax mexicanus. The sequence goes on along the minus strand of NC_064421.1, from coordinate 33,135,921 downwards.
AAGGGTACTATTTAATGAAGATGCCAGTTGGGGACCTGTGAGGTGTCTGTTTCTCAAACTAGAGACTCTAATGTACTTATCGTCTTGCTTAGTTGTGCAACGTGGCCTCCCACTTCTTTTTCTACTCTGGTTAGAGCCTGTTTGTGCTGTCCTCTGAAGGGAGTAGTACACACCGTTGTAGGAAATCTTCAATTTCTTAGCAATTTCTCACATAGAATAGCCTTCATTTCTAAGAACAAGAATAGACTGTCGAGTTTCAGATGAAAGTTCTCTTTTTCTGGCCATTTTGAGCGTTTAATTGACCCCACAAATGTGATGCTCCAGAAACTCAATCTGCTCAAAGGAAGGTCAGTTTTGTAGCTTCTGTAATGAGCTAGACTGTTTTCAGGTGTGTGAACATGATTGCACAAGGGTTTTCTTTCTAATCATCAATTAGCCTTCTGAGCCAATGAGCAAACACATTGTACCATTAGAACACTGGAGTGATAGTTGCTGGAAATGGGCCTCTATACACCTATGTAGATATTGCACCAAAACCAGACATTTGCAGCTAGAATAGTCATTTACCACATTAGCAATGTACAGAGTGTATTTGTTTAAAGTTAGGACTAGTTTAAAGTTATCTTCATTGAAAAGTACAGTGCTTTTCCTTCAAAAATAAGGACGTTTCAATGTGACCCCAAACTTTTGAACGGTAGTGTATGTATCTATATAAATCAGATATTTGTTAGGAAAAAATGCTTATTATCTAAAATAAGTGTTTTAATACTGTGAAAATTAGATTTCCTACAATTACCACATATACAAATAATGGGAGCTGCTAGGCTAACACTGCTAACAAACTCTCGACTTATACTGCTACCAATAGTTAAGTAAAGTCCCTCTCGTGTGAGTTTTGGCCAACAGAGTCAATAAACTACATACATTCATTTAAAGTACACCCTCACATTCATGGCTTCACATAGAGATCACAAGCCATGAGTAGAGGCTTAGACAGCGTATCAGGTTAAGAACAACAGTAATCACTAATGTGGCACCGGATACTGTATCTGCGCCAATACTGGCACTTGTACATAGTATCTGTATCGGCATAACATGAAGCAGTTAGTGACACACATGCACAACACTATATGATGCTAGACTGAAGCCAGCAGCATGTCTGAGGTGTAGGACTATTATAATGCCCTACTTGCTACATTGTGGCCAGAGGTACTTCATTACCTTACTTAAGTAGAAATATTGGTTATCTTTACGTTACTGAGGTAATTATTTTTCAGAGGACTTTTTACTTCTACTCCTTACATTTTCACACAATTATCTGTAGTTTCTATTTTACATTTTAAAAATAGCATTGTTACTCCTATTTCATTTCAGCTTATTTAGGTCATTTTACTTTTATTCTTCCAGTACTTTTACTTGAGTAAAAATTAATGTTAACACTTTTGACACCTTTGTTTGAGGCCATTTTTTCTCTTTCATTTATTTTTTCTGAAACTTAAAGCTTTAAGTCAATGAAAACCATTTTTTGAAATCGTTTTCCAAGATGTAGATCTTGAGTCTGAAACATGGACAGTGCCTTGACTTTTTTCTGTCATCTCTGAGATGTGCAAATTAATAACCTGTATACAGCTGAATTTAACTTTACTTACATTACAGAACACAGCGATTGTTCTCTACTGGGCTGGCATGATCATTTCTGCCTTTTGGGTGTTTTTTGTGTGGACATGGATATTTTCTAAAACACTGCTGATGTGGATGAATATATTTTTATAAAATTATTTACGTGGACAGGGCCTGTGTTTTCAAAAGTGCCTCACTAAATATAAGTACTTTTCACCTTTAACTAGGGTGTAACCAAGTATCGATATACAGAAGTCTTGCAATATTTTGTTTAGCAATACTGTACCAATTTTCAAAAACACAGTATGATTTATTTTCATAGATCATTTACATGCAAAGATTGGTGTTAAAAATGGTTAATTTTGTGTCGTGTTTAAACCCAGCCTACTATTCTGATTGGATAAAATTAAATCTGAACAAAGAATGCTTGCCAATAAGCAAACGCCTTACTCACAATATCATATGTTTAATTATAACCCTTGGCGATAACAATTTTTTATGACATGCCTAACAACAAGGAAAGGAACAAAATATTACTACTGCAATACACTATCATTTTGGATACGCTATCAATAAATATGGCAGACTTGCCCCCCCAAATTGGCTTACTAAAGTTTCTGTTTCATTACTCCATGGGGTGCTAATCTTATGAATAGGGTAAACCTGCAGTGAAGAATATTGGTGAAGACTGATACCAATAAATTAATAATTCCTGGTATTCGTTGGTCTGAGTATTTTATCCTCTGTAGTAACACAGATGTCATGAAGTACCGTAGAAAACTGTCTTGCAATATATTGAGTATCACAGAATCGCAATATCATGATATCATTGATATCATGGGCAAGGAAGGATAAATGCACAAGCTACCCTAGGCTGCAGCCTTGGTGCCCATGCAATGATTAGGGCCACTGATTGGCCATGTTTTCTTTTTATTTTTTTTTTCCACAAAATTTGACAATGGACAAGACCAAAAGCAATTCCAACTTCTCAAGTAAGTGTAGTCAATGCCAGAACCAAAAACCTCTCTGTGCTTTCAAACCTTTTCCTCAATAACACAAACAGAAGACACACACTATTATAAAAGGGAAGCAGCACAGTTTAATGTAATGCTGTAATGGTCATATACCAATAATGACTTCAACTGACAGTTAAATACTTAAACTGTGACAATGAACATTAAACGTCATGTAAATTTGATTATAACAATGTGTGTGTGTGCATGTGTGTGTGTGTGTGTGTGTGTGTGTGTGTGTGTGTGTGTGTGTGTGTGTGTGTGCGTGTGTGTGCGTGCGCGCGCATCAACATCAGGGAGTCTCCTCCCACCCCAGCCACACTGTACAAGCTCCTACCATCCCAAAGAGGATACAGCAGCCTTCAGACCAGAACCTGACATCTCAAGAATAGCATCTTACTATGAACTATTACTCTGCTGAATTCCACACAACACTTCTACTACCAGCTGTAAACTGCAAAGTCATATTATTTTATATCATTATAAATATCTACACAATAATTCTGCATGGTAAAAAAAATCATAAGAAATAAAGCACTTTTAATGAGTTGTGTCCAAACACTTGACTGGTACTGTATATATGTATCCCTTATCTTCCACCACTGTGTTTACTGATGTTTCATGAAAAAAATCTTACATTTTCAGGAGAATTCAATGTTTAAAAAAAAAAAGGTTTGTTCAAATATATTCTGGAGCATTTCTCTTGCTGTTTTAGCAGAAAACATTATGTAAAAACAATTTTAAATATTTTAAATATTTTAATATTGCAATTAGGGATAAAAAACAACCCTCGATTTTCTTCAAATATATAAGCGATCCTTGATTACAGTAAAATTCAGGTTTATTATTTCCAAACAAACATCACCATTTGAAGTGATGTTCAAGCTATTGTAAGTAGATGACTTTAACCTTACAGCAGCTTTTATATTAAAGGGGCAATAAACACCCTGATTTTAGCTGATTCCACCCTCAATTCAAAATTGAAAAATGCTATAAAAAAAATAGGAGCAGTAGTTTGGGAGGGGATGTATAGGTTTAGGGGTAGGGCAGGAGGGAGGGCTGATTGGCTGCAGCAGTGAGCCTCTGATAGCGATGAGATTCATCGATTTGCATATTGTAAGTGTTGGCATACTAAAGTACACAGAAACACCGCACAAGCCGATAGCGCAGTTGAACCTGAGAGGGTGCTGCAGAGGTGAAAATTACCTCAATAAAAGCATTTTTCAAAGGATAGGAAAAGTTTCTGAAAATTTTAAGCAAGACTAGTATGTTTTATTATTACAGAGGAACACATTTCAGCAATTAATGATAAAAATATGGTTTAGGCTTTAGTGCCTCGTTAAACACATTGTAAACATAACATAATAAGAGTTCCTTATAGGTTTATGACAGAAGCACAAGCCTGTCTCCTAAGATTCCCTCTGGGAGCTTCTATATGTAAGATGAATAAGCTCAATTATGCTACTTTGAAAATCATATTAAAACAGTAATAAAATTAATCAAAATAATTTGATTAATCTCCCAGCCCTAATTGCAATAGATCATATTGCTACGAACATATTGTGCCAGAGTCACACTCTACAAAATGTGAAAAACACTGAACAATTTTCTTTTTGCGTAAAAATGAGGACATGCAGACCTGTGAGCCTCTTATGATAACTAATCTTTTGAACAATCAATTGTCCCAAAAATAAATGTTTTAAACCATACAAAATTCTAATTTTGTCATTGTCATTCTGTTAAAATAAGGGTGAGTATTTGAGTATTGTTTTGAAATACAAAACGTTTAAATATCCTATAGGGCTGCAACTAATGATTATTTTATTCTTCGACTAATCTGAGGATTTATTTTTTTTTTCGATTATTTCTGCCATGTACTCCATCTCTAAAAACAATAGAAACAGCTGATAATGCGACTTAAAAGACATTTAAATGTCCAGGTGTTGTTTAAATGTGGAAAGTGCTGATATTTAGTGAGTAAATATGTTTAATGAGTAATCTTTAGTGAGTAATCTGTTGAGTCTGGACACTTTTGGAGACACAGACTAAGTTAAGTGAAAACTGTATGAGTATGTATGATTCTGAATATGTCCCCAGCAGGGGTGGGCGATATGGCCCTAAAATAATATCACGATATTTCATGGTATTATCGCGATAACGATACTCTAGGCAATTAAAAATACACTACTGCAACAAAACAAAACTTACATTTTATTATTGTATATGATATGATATTGCACACCTCTAACTGAGATATAAAAAAATGCAAGAATTTTAGCAGATTTGTAATAGAACTTCAAATATCTCCATATATCCAGGATTAAAGTAAAATAAATGATACTGGACAGATATAATCTGTCTCTAGTAGATATTTAATAGGAAATGAGAAGTGTGTGAATTTTTCTTTTGCTTAAAACAGCAAAAAAGTAGTACCCTTATGTGATAATTAGGGGTGAGTGTTATGGCACTATATTTCAGAGTATAATATCATTCACGATATTAAAAAATGTTGGCGATACGATATGGCACACAGCTAGTCCCTAGCACTTTGTGTAATGCAGTACTGTTACAAATAACGATTAGTTGACAAAGATATTTGTAGTCGACAAATTGAAATAATCGACAGTGTTGATTATATTGACTAACTGTTGCAGCCCTAGTCCTAAACAAACAAAACAAACATAAAATAAAACCAATAAAAAAAAAACAACAGTGTCAATATACCAGCTTATTCATGTCAGTGTTCTCTCTGTGGGCATTAGTGAGGTCAGCAAGAATTATTGAGGATGTGTCCCTACATTGGATGATAATGCGATAATGTAATTATTGTGACAGGCCTACACATTTGTGTAAATGACAGAGAGACTGCTGTAGAATAATTACCACCACAGGCTGTACGTTTCATTACAGCCATTCACACAGACAGAACAGAGGAACAGACCAAAACACTTCAGTCTGCTTAAGTGGATGTCAATACCAGAAAACCCAAAGCCACAAGGCTTCGATCCTCAAACTTCAGCACCAAAATATCAAACATTATAAAAGCCATTATAAAAAAAGGAAACCAGCATAGCTCAATATTAAGTTGCTATAACAGACCAATATTAAATATGAGTAATAATAAGTCAAGATGTTAGACTAAGCTACAGTCCGTGTGTGTGTTTTAGTACATAGCTAGGTAAAACCGGGCTAAGTGTAACTATAGCTATATATTCTTTATTTAATGAAAGCTTGTTGTTGGGTTGTTACGGAAAACTAATGCTGTATGCTAAGCTACTTGTTGTTACATGTCCTCAGTTATAACTTCACTTCTTATGTTAATTCTCTGCTAAATAATAATAAACACAGTAAACAACACACGGCAAATTCAGCTCGCTGCTCATTTTGAACGTTAGCAAGCTAACTAGCGTAGCCTAGCTAACAGCGGGCGAGTCTCTGCGGAGTTTACGCTAGCTCTTAGCCGCTAGCTGTTAGCCGCTAGCTGCTAGTTAGCTAACTAGCTTTAGCTCCGAGCTAAAGCCTTTACAACGAAGGCCCCGGTCGGCTCTCCGGTGTTGTGTCGAGTTATTCTACCAATCGATATCTGCTTCTCACCCGCCCTGCGCATGCGCTGACACCATATTTTGTCACTATAGTTTTGTTTTTTTTTCTTATCCTTAATCGTCATCAAAATGTACATTATACAATTTATAAAAAATAAATAAAAAATACGTTGACCTTTTAAATATAAACAATGCCATTATAATCAATTTTGCCTGTTTAAAAAGTGCTTTAGTGTTGCTGTGAATGAGCCAGCTTTGAAATTAAAGACTTTTTCCATTTCCACATAACTGCTGCAATTTTCATTATTTATTTGTTAATTTATATGTTCGATTATTTAATTTATTAGTCTATTTTTCTTTTTTTATATAATAAAATAAAGATTCTAATCACCTCTATCAACTAAACTGCACCCTGATAACTAGAGTTATTTGGGTCATCCAAATATCCTCCTGCCTAGACTACATAACCTCATATGTAGTGTGCTCTGTCAAGTTATGCTATAGTTATGTTATCTCCAATTCTTGACCACAAACACTTTATAATCTATACTGATATAGTTATTTAGACTATTCAAATACTTTAATTATGTATATTTTCTAACATAGGTTTATATATTTTTGTATATTACTTTTTTTTTTACCTTTACACATGCACTAGGGTAGCACGATTTGACAAGATAACACAACTCGGCAGAACACCGGTCTAACGCTCTCCGGCCCCGGACACGCCGTATTCCGGTGTTTTAACCCGCCCAGACTCTCACCGTGCAGCGCGGAAGCCTGCAGGATCGCCCCGGAGGTTCCGTCGATGACTTTGATGCTGCCCCGGCTCGTGACCGCCAGGATAGCGTTGAGGGCCGGGTGGTAGGACAGGCTCCGCAGGCCCTCCTCGTCGCAGCGGAGGCATCCGTCCCTCAGCACGACCCAGTCGGAGGAGTTGGACGAGCAGGAGCCCGGCGAGGCCGCGGCCGCCATTGTTCGCCTTTCTGAAGCTCGGCCTCCCCGCTCCGCTCTGTGTCGGTGTCTCAGTCGATGCGGATACAAACAGGGGAGAAAAAGGGGTAGAAATATTCCGAAGTCCGGAGTCGCGCTGCCCGCTCGGCTCTCCCTCCTGCTCCGCTTCTGTTCCTTTCCTCCCGAAACCGCGGCGGCAGCTGCTATTCACCATCCGGACTGGGGCAACAGCGCCGCTCCGCTCACTGCAAACTCCGCGCCGGGGCAGCGCAATCAGCGTAGCCGCTCCGCGAGCGAACACGCCGAGCCGCTAGAGGCGCCGCAAAAACAACACAAACACACCGAGGATAGCGAGGAGTTTCTCCACACAAATAAAACCCCCATTACAATCCACTCTGTCTTTTATTATCAACCTTACTAACCCACATTCTTATTAAAACATTAGGATTAAATACTACGTTAGTTAATAAAAAACATAGCTTGTATATATTAATGTAATATAAATAATTTAACTTACTGTTCTTTAATAATATCATTTAAAAGAAGAAGAGATGTCTAGTTTTTATGTATATTTGTATATGTAGTAAATATTCATAAAACAAATATTAGGTCATTGCGGTTACTCTAAAGTTTGTAACCAGTGACACTGGATATGGCTTTAGATTTGTGTACATGATGTTTTTTTATCTGAAAAATATATGGGTCTAAATTCTTTATATGAAAAGATATGGGTCTGATTTTTTTAGTGAAAATAAATGTGTCTAATTTTTTATGTAAAAATATGTGTCTATTTTTTATGTAAAAATATATGTCTGACATTTTCATCTGAAAATATATGGGTTAGTTTTTCATCTGAAAGTATATGGGTGTGAATTTTAAGCATTGTGAAAATGTAAGTTTATTATTTACACTATTAAATATGTCATTCCTTTATTAAAGGTCTGATACATTTAATTAAAATATATAAAATGCTGATTCAGATAGAAGGATTAGAACTGCAGTGAGAAGAATTGCAGCTCTTTTAAGGTAAATTTAGATTAAATTAATATTATCACATACTTTTCATGAAATTTACAACTATTTATGAATTTACTGTGAGTATTTCTCTCACCGTAGCTTCATAATATAAGAGTGATATAGTTTTTCTAAGTGCTGTATAGAGTAGGGTTAGCTCCATTGCTCCGTTTATTTCTCAGAAGCTCGTGAAGCCTCGCTATCGTTGCCGGAAATCTGCAGCAGACAGAGCGAGCCGCGTCACCAGAGTAAAGCCCCGCCCCCAGGGGGTGTGAACAGAGCAGCAGTAAGAATATACAGCTCTGGAAAAATTAAGAGATCACTTCAGTTTCTGAATCAGTTTCTCTGATTTTGCTGTTTATAGGTATATGTTTCTGTAAAATTAACATTGTTGTTTTATTCTATAAACTACAGACAACATTTCTCCCAAATTCCACACAAAAATATTGTCATTTAGAGCATTTATTAGCAGAAAATGAGAAATGGCTGAAATAACAAAAAAAGATGCAGAGCTTTCAGATCTTAAATGATGCAAAAAGAGTTCACATTCATAAAGTTATAAGAGTTCAGAAATCAATATTGGTGGAATAACCCTGGTTTTTAATCACAGTTTTCATGCCTCTTGGTTTGATGCCAGCTTGGGTTGATGGCTTGTGATCATCCATCTTCCTCTCAGATAACCTACCTCAGATAAGTCATTATAATGAGATAAAAAATAAGTTATTATTATTTAAGTCATTACTATCTCATTATTATTAGTACTTGATACCTAGAAGCCCATTTCTGCATGAAAATGTCATTATTATGAGATACCAAGTCATCATTATGAATAACAACTTAGTGTCTCATAATTAGGACTTACTATCTTACAATAATGACTTAGTATTATGAGATTAAAAAATATATTCTTATAAGATACCAAGTATATAGTGTATACACTGACCAAAAAAGGTCAATACCTGGATCATTTAATTACTTTTTGTCACGAATGACCCAGGCAGGGAGACGAGGAGGCGGACACAAGTGCAGGTAGGGATGAAACGAATAATTTAATAAATATATATAAATAACAAAGATAAACAAATAACAAAGAACACGTAATAATAAAGTAAACCAAAATAAACGAGAGGAACTAGTGAACATAAACTAAACAAACAAGAAGTACTAAATATATTTATATACAAACAAGGAGTAAATAAACAAAGAAACAAACAAAGCTAAGAACATAAACAAGGAATAAACAAGAAACTAGAAACTACCAAAATAACCAAGAAATAACCAAAACTAAACAGGGCAGGGATATAAATATATACAAGGAATATACTAGAAACAAAACACTAAGCAGAGGACTGGGAAACGAGGAAATAAACAAGAAACTAGAAAACATACACAAGAGAATAACTGAGGTAAACACGGGCAATGACTAGGGCTATGAAACACGGAAGAACACGGAGAGACAAAACAACAGGGGAAGGTGCAAAGACCGACGGAGACAAAGTGGTAGACGAGGGCTATTTAACAAACAGGAAACACACTAGAATTGGAAACACCTGGGGCAGGGGCGGAGCTACAAATGAGAAACACATGGAAAAGTACTGAGACAGAACACAGGGGCACAGGTCGCATGGGACACACACAGAGACATGAGACAGGGCTAAGACATGACAGAAGCCTCCCCCTAAACGCGCAGCTCCCGAGGCGCGGAAAAACGAACCCCGGGGGCTGGCGGCAGGGAGAGGCCAGGGAAAACAGGAGTCGAGACCGGGGACTGAAACGGAGACAGGACAGAGGACAGAGACTGGACGGGAGACTGAACGGGAGACGGAGACTGGACGGGGAACTGGACAGGAGATGGAGACTGGACAGGGGACGGAGACTGGACAGGGAACGGAGACTGGACAGGAGACAGAACGGGAGACTGGACAGGGAACTGGACAGGAGACGGAGACTGGACGGGGAACTGGACAGGAGACGGAGACTGGACGGGACTAGACATGGGAACAGGGACGAGGACATTAACAGGGACAGAAACAAACACGGTGACTGGGACAGCAACGGAGAAACCACCAGGGACAGGAACCGGAACAAACACAGACACAGGGACCAAGACAGGGAGAGACAGGGGCACAAAAAACATAGGTGGGTGCCCAGGACTGGCAAAAGTCTGTGTGGTAGTCCAAGGAGCCAGCCTGGGCACAGTTCTGGAGTGAAAGTCCGGGGACCTCGGTGCCTGCCTGGGTAAATGGGCCCTGGGGCCAAACAAAGTTCTGGGAGCAGGAACCGGTGGGGTAGTGACTCTGGCAGCGGGAGCTGGTGCTGGCGGCGCGGCGACTCTGGCAGCGGGAGCTGGTGCTGGCGGCGCGGCGACTCTGGCAGCGGGAGCTGGTGCTGGCGGCGCGGCGACTCTGGCAGCGGGAGCTGGTGCTGGCGGCGCGGCGACTCTGGCAGCGGGAGCTGGTGCTGGCGGCGCGGCGACTCTGGCAGCGGGAGCTGGTGCTGGCGCTTGAACAGCTGGAGCAGACACAGAGGCTTGAACAGCTGGAGCAGACACGGAGGCTTGAACAGCTGGAGCAGACACGGAGGCTTGAACAGCTGGAGCAGACACGGAGGCTTGAACAGCTGGAGCAGACACGGAGGCTTGAACAGCTGGAGCAGACACGGAGGCTTGAACAGCTGGAGCAGACATGGAGGCTTGAACAGCTTCAGCAGAGACGGAGGCTTGAACAGCTTCAGCAGAGACGGAGGCTTGAACAGCTTCAGCAGAGACGGAGGCTTGAACAGCTTCAGCAGAGACGGAGGCTTGAACAGCTTCTGCAGAGACGGAGGCTGGAGCAGCTTCTGCAGAGACGGAGGCTGGAGCAGCTTCTGCAGAGACGGAGGCTTGAACAGCTTCAGCAGAGCAGCCCCTGGAGGCAGCGGCAGACGAGCTGGTGTAGGGAGAAAGTCCTCCTCCTCCTCAGAGCTGCTGGGAGCGCACCCGAGAAAGTCCCACGGGTCCCGCTCCTTGAGCCTCGGGTACTCGGAGGCACCGAGGCTCATAACACCAACCCTCATCGCCCCCCCAAGAAAATCCTCCCTGGAAAAGGGGTCTTTTTCCGGCTGGTGGGACCCCTTAGAGCGCCTACCCCGAGGCCTGCGGCGTCCATGAGGCCTCGAGGTTTCCTGCGCCGGGATCCCGCCTGGAGTACGGCGAATCGCCATCCTGGAGCCTGTCCACACAGAACCTGCTGTGTCCATGTTTTGGTCGGTCTTTCTGTCACGAATGACCCAGGCAGGGAGACGAGGAGGCGGACACAAGTGCAGGTAGGGATGAAACGAATAATTTAATAAATATATATAAATAACAAAGATAAACAAATAACAAAGAACACGTAATAATAAAGTAAACCAAAATAAACGAGAGGAACTAGTGAACATAAACTAAACAAACAAGAAGTACTAAATATATTTATATACAAACAGGGAGTAAATAAACAAAGAAACAAACAAAGCTAAGAACATAAACAAGGAATAAACAAGAAACTAGAAACTACCAAAAATAACCAAGAAATAACCAAAACTAAACAGGGCAGGGATATAAATATATACAAGGAATATACTAGAAACAAAACACTAAGCAGAGGACTGGGAAACAAGGAAATAAACAAGAAACTAGAAAACATACACAAGAGAATAACTGAGGTAAACACGGGCAATGACTAGGGCTATGAAACATGGAAGAACACGGAGAGACAAAACAACAGGGGAAGGTGCAAAGACCGACGGAGACAAAGTGGTAGACGAGGGCTATTTAACAAACAGGAAACACACTAGAATTGGAAACACCTGGGGCAGGGGCGGAGCTACAAATGAGAAACACATGGAAAAGTACTGAGACAGAACACAGGGGCACAGGTCACGTGGGACACACACAGAGACATGAGACAGGGCTAAGACATGACACTTTTCATATTATTTTCTACATTGTACATTAAAATTGAATAAATCAAATCTATGAAGATACACAGTGGTGTGCTGAGGGGAAGCATATTCAAGAAGGACACCTCCAGGCTGGACAAACCGATCAGGTGGGTTCTGTCTGTCTCTTAAAAATACCGCCTTCCAACTTAGTTCCTCCTTTTAGGGATGTGGTATCAAATGCGATTTCTAAGAGGAGAGCAGCTGAAACAACATTACTGACTCTGGTTGAATTCTGACACCTTAATGTCAAGGTCAGATCCCTCTACCTGTGATGGTGATTAAAAACACTTCTCCAGAGAGCTGTTGTGGCTCTTCCTGGTTAGCCTTTTTTATGTTAATTATGCCAAATGGTTTACCCTCCACACATTTGGGAAGAGACACACTGATTTGTAATTTACTTATATTCATGCCTTTATGTGAAGTGAGATAAGCCAGTCACCTTCTTAATTCTTACACCTGTCACGGTTCCTTAGCTGTCAGCTGAGGATTTTTCTCCGCCTTTTGTTTTAGGTATCGGACAGCAGTCACTGACAGCATCCTTTTTCTGCCACATCCAGGTAGAGTTTCCACTGTGCTTTTAGCTTTAAACTTGCGAAATATGTTTCCAATTGTTTTTCTTGAAATATTTAATGTCTTTGCTATTTTTTATATCCATAATCCTTGCTTATGAAGAGAAATACCTCTTTTCTAGAATTTGGATATTCCCTGGACTTCACCATGTTGCAAAGACACCATTAACTGTCTAGAAGGAGCTGAGTATCTAAGGCTATGTTCACATTACCAGGCTGATGTGACTCAGGTCGAGGAGGAGAAAAAAGGGTCAGGCAGTTTGCTTTTGCTGTTTTTACAGCTATAGCTGCACAGCTGCACCAAGAGATGTGGGGGTACGAGAGAGAAGCACATAGCGCATGCTTAAAAGCAAAAAAGACACATGAATACTGAATAGACCATTTATGTCTTAAATATGACGTTTTGTGTTGTTGGTGAAGAAGGTAATGTTTATTCACATATCAATGTGCGCATGTGAGGCATTTCAGGGACAGATTCGTTTACATTACACACAGATACAGATCACTTACATTTGTGAATGTGAACCGACAAGATCCGATCTGAGAAAAAAAATTGATTCGAGCAATGTGGCTTGTAATGTGAATTTAACCCTTGTTTGGTGTTCATATTTTTGTTACTCGTTTACTTTGTTACTTGTATTTAATTCAGCAAAATTGAGCAATTTTACATTAAAATGCTTTACACATGCTTGCTTCACCTAAATTGCAAGCAATATAAACAGCTTACATGGTTAATATTTGCCCTTTACCTTTCTTATGTTACATTTCTTTCAAAAAGTGCTAGTCTTTTTTTATTAGTTTTTTTAATAAAATGTAAAAGAAAATGAATTAAACTCAAGATATGAGTAGAACATTTATTTAGTTTCAAATTTACAAATGAAGCAATGTTTATTAGCACCTGGCCAAACATACTGTATATAATATAAATGTGTGTGTGTAGGGGGGGGGGGGTGTACAGTGTGTGTTTATCGAAAATGTGTTTTGATATATGTTTTTCACAAAAAATGAGCCAATGCCAATGAGTTTGAGTTAGAAAAAAAAAATTTTTTAGTATCATTTGATGAAAAATGAAAACGGGTCCCACAGACCCGAACACCATACAAGGGTTAAATAAGTGTATATATACACTGAATTCATATAACCTAATATGACCCATTCTGTAAAGATTAGAAAAACAATAGGATTATCCGCATATTTGCACACACCTGCGTTACTGCACATACAATTTGCAAGCATCAACACTGAAGTTTTAATAGGGCTGAATACACAAGCAGGCGTTACTGCTGGTGAGCAGCCAAACATCCCATCTGAATTTATTAGCCTCAGTATTAGCGCCTATGCTATAGCAGTCAGGGTTTCTGTAGTGCTGTGAAGGAGATTCCCAACAGACCACTAAAGTCATGACATCATTCTGCAGTCAGAGGTTTAAAAACTCCATAACTAAGCTGGATTTCCCTGCTGGAAAATCACTCTGAAGACCAGCTTTGGCTGGTGGCTGGTGTCGGATGGTATAAGCAGGTCTTTTATGGTCAATGTGTTTAAAAAGCTGCTCATCCAGGGGAAAACATACCTATAAACTAGCTGGTTAATCATCTTAGTCATTCTGGTCTTGCTGGATAACCATCACAGTAATGTTTGCACACATTTGCTTGACATAACTTTAGTTTATCGAAGTTTAGTCACATTACTTCACTTATCATTCTCTTCTCTTCAAGTTAGTTGTGAAATACTATGGGCAATCTTCTTCATGTTGGTTAAAGGACGGCAAAACACTAACCCATCACCCTGAATACACCATTCCCACTGTGAAACATGGTGGTGGCAGCATCATGCTGTGAGGATGCTTTTCTTCAGCAGGGACAGGGAGGCTGGTCAGAGTTAATGGGGAGATGGATGAACCTAAATGCAGGGCAGTCCTGGGAGAGCACCCATTGCAGGCTGCAAAAGACTTGAGACTGTGAAGGAAATTTACCTTCCAGCAAGACAATGACCCTAAACGTACAGCCAGAGCTACAATAGAATGAGGATGGATACTTTAACAAGACAATGACCTTAAACACTGCTCAAAATCTACTAAAGCATTCATGCAGAGGAACAAGTACAACATTCTGGAATGATCATCTCATTCCCCAGACCTGAATATTATAAACAATCTGTGTGTGGTTTAAAGAGGGCTTTTTTCATGCTTAGAAACCATCAAACCTGACTGAACTGGAGATGTTTTGTAAAGAAAATGGTCCAAAATACCTTCAACCAGAAGCCAGACTCACATTGGAAACTATAGGAAGCATTTAGAGGCCAGTATTTTTGCAAAAGGAGGATCTACTAAATATTGAAGTATTTTTTCTGTTGGGATGCCCAAATGTATGCACCTGCTTAGCTTTGTTTAAAAAAATTGTTGCACACTTTCTGTAAATCCTCTAAACTTCATTTCACTTCTCAAATATTACTGTGTTCACTTGCTGCATGATATATTTAACTTTTAATTTCTGATCCAAACAACCAATGATTTATAAAGGACAATTGTGAAAATTTTCAAGATGCCCAAACTTTTTCAGACCACTGTAGATGACAGGATAAGTGCTTGGAGGATGTATCTGCTGCTCAGAGTCAGTCTTCTAAGCCCAGGGATCCAGAGTCTTATCACAAGTGCTGAGCTTCAGACTGAACCACACCTAGAGCTGAATATCCAGTTCTTCCAGAACATCACAACAGGTAGACTGCTCACAGGAAGGACTAAGAAACTGTGCATTTGAGCTCCTCCCTCTCTTTGTTCAGTCCTTCTTCAAAGCAGAAGGTTCTGAATCTTCTTGAGGTAGTTCTCATTTCAGACTGGCTTCTGTCCATCCACTGCTCCCAACTCAGCCTCAGGCATGAGCTCCACCAGCGGAAAGACCTCCTGCTGGTCCATGGCCTCAGTATGAAGAGCTTCCAGACTGTGTGGTGGAACCTCAGAACATCTTCAAGGCAGCTCTAGTCCTCCAGTCTGCAGGTAGGCTGTAAAATTAACAGCTCCAGTGGAAGAAGCCCTCTATTCAGCTCTGATTGGGGAGGCCCACTCTGCGGGACATTCCTATTTCACCCACTGGGAAAAGGTCATTTTCCGCCACTCACATTAAACTGGACACCAGTGGTGAGGCAATGGCTACGCAGATCCAGATGAAGAAGTAAACAAAAATATACATTTTAAATAAGAATTTAACTACGTTTCACAATTTAAATTACTTTTAAACTACTCAAATGCCCTTTTTGTTGTTCTTGTACCTTAAATGTTTTATAAGTACTTTAAACTAAAAAGTAACAAAGGACAACTACTTATGAAGCACAATGACACTTCATCCTTGGCCCCAATTTACCGGGTGAATTACCCAACCCACTCATTAGGACTCCCCCTATCACTAGTGATGCCACAACACTGAAGTGTGAAGACTCCGATACATGTGAAGTCAGCCATCGCCTCTTTTCAAACTGATGCTGATGCAGCATTGCCGAGTAGCATCACAGTGTGCTCGGAGGAATACTCGGTTCGGATACATCAGCTCACAGATGCCTTGTCCTGATCGACATCACCCTTTGGAATGATATGGGGAGAGAGCGTCATCTACCTACCTAGAGAGAGCAAGGTCAATTATGCTCTCTCTGAGCTCTAGCGGTTGGCAAGCTACATGAACAGGATTCGAACCAGCAATCTCCCAGAGAACTACTTACTAATTATGTCTCCTTTATAATAACTATTCCAGAGTAATACACACTGAAGTATTTTACTATATGTTGCTAATATTTGGAAGGAACTGAGGATAATAAGGTAATTAAGGTTACCACTACTACAAATGGTGTCACTTGCTTAATTCAAATATGCCTTCAATTAATATGCATTTAACTCAAATATGCCTGATTTAGATCTATAGTTCCCCAGGTGGGATGTAACGGTTTTCAGTAATTAATGTTGATTTAAGCAGTAATTAATGAATAGTTATTATAAAGGAGACATAATTAGTAAGTAGTTCTCTGGGAGATATGTAAGTCTCAGTAATTATTGTGGAGTTAATAGTGAACTACTATAATCATTAGTTCAGTACTATTTACTGAGTAATTATTCAGTACTCCCTGGTAGTTAATAGATAATATTTAGGTGTTAATGCAGCACTATTAATTAGTTCCTGCTTAGTTACCTATTAACTATGGATCAGTATTATAAAGTGTTACCGTATTTTGAATGGAGATTTTCCATTAAAATGGAAATATTGCCGGTCCTCCAGCATATTCTATCCCTTTAATTACTTATTTCCCTCACTTTATTTTCTATATATATGATGAGTATCATGTACCATATGTTTTGCATTTTAAAAGACACTATAAGGAACTTCTAATTTATCAGGTCTGGCCGCTGGGTGGTGGTGGTGGGGGGGAGGGGGGTAACTAACTTAAAGTTAAGTAAAGCTAAGCTAAGTAAACAAAACTGTAATAAAAAAGTTTTAAAGTCAAACAAGCGCTAGATGTTGATCTACATAGATTTTACTCCTGAAAACTGTTTATTTGGGTGAGTACAGCGCTTCCGTTTATTTGCAGTAAACTTAGATTACCGAATTTTTCCAGCACTAAGTCATTAGCAGCTAACCACTCCAGCAGTGCTAGCCGGGATTAGAAGGGGGCTACAGGCCGATAATACTCACCTCTGAACGAGGAAACAGTGGTTAGCGGCAAATGCTAATGCTACTTCAGCCCCGATGCTGGAGAACTAAACTCAACTCTAAACTCAAACAAACTCTAAACTAAATTTGGGAGAAAAAGAGAATCAGCTCATCTGTGAAACGCTGTGGGGGTGTCATGGCTTAAGCTTGCATGGTTTCTTCTGGGATGGGTTAATTAATCCGTAATTATGTAAAAAAAAAAAAACAGAAGTCTACAAACACATTTTGCCTGTCAATTTAATGAAAGATACAAACAAACTAATTGGGAAATCCTTCACAGTGCAGCAAGATAATGACCTAAAACCCACTGCCTAAATTGCATCACACAGCCAAAGTTTGGTGGTGTTAAGTAGGTCACAAGCAAGTGATTGGCAACTGGAAATTAATTCTTATTTACTTTAATTCATTGAAATTCAAAAATGGGTGGGTTGAGACAGAAGGGGCTATATTCTGAACTGTGTATCAGATCCAACAAAAGCTGAAATAAAAGCTAAAATTTGAATCTTTTATCTCACATTCAACTTTTAATGTCAAACCCAAATGTATTTAGTCTACAGAAAAAATAGAACAGGGATTGGTCTCAATACTTTTGGAAGGGACTGTATTTAAATAAAATGTAACACAGTGAACATAATAAATAACTTTGGGGAAAAACTGCCATCTGTGTTGTGTGATAAACCTCTCGCATTCAAAATGTACACAATAGTGTTTATTATTGTAAGCATTTATAAATCTTAACAATGGCGTAGGAGTACGAGAGTAAACACAAGAACAACAACAACGGCTGGTCTTGGCCAGTGAACATTGTTGCCAAAGAGAGGAGTGTGTGGAAGAGAAAAATAGAAAACCTCTCTGAATGAGATGAACTTCTTTTAATCAAATGAATGACCTGTATATGAACAGCACAATTCTGTACATTTAATTCTTCTTAAAGAAACTCGTTACAATCCTTGGGTGTGTGTTTTATACACAAAGTATAAAGTTCTCTTAATTCGCAAGTTACACATTTTTCTTTTTTTTGGCTACATTTACAGTCCAATAAAATAAACAACAGCCATATAAAACAACTAATAAAAGGCACCCATTCTTAGTAGACATTGTTTGCTCGTGTCCTTTAACCCATTCAGAATTTTCTTGTTAAAGTTATATAAGTTAGGAATCAAAACTGTGAAGAACAAAATGGAGAACTGTGTCAACAATAATGAAGACTAAAAAATCCCAGTCACCTCAAAATATCACAGAGGAAAAGAGTCCCGGCAACTTTTAATATCTACAGCATTAGGCTTGACAACACATTGAAAGGGTGTATCTGATATGCGACTGTGTGCGTCATAATAACCAGATCCAATTGCAACGTCTAGAAAAAGTATTTTTGTTAGTGTATTTCGTATAATGCATAATAGCCCTGACTTTACTAGAGTTATCTGTGTGAGAGAGTAACACATAACTGCTCAGCTTTCTCAGTAAAAGCTCTACCTTTTTAGTGGATACAAATTGAACCACCTTAAATACGTTAACTCTGCACTCTTTGCCCGTCGCTGTGGAAGAGTAATCCGGGTAAAATAAGACATAAAAAAAATGGGGAAATAAAGATTCCATGCTCCTTCTTCCGCGTCGTGTAAACAGTCCTGCGGTGTATCCCGCTGCGGTGCGCTGTGTCAGTGTCCAGACAACGTGCCAACCAAGGCCAGCGCCATCCAATCACACTCCAGTATACAGAGACAGGAAGTAGATATACAAAAGAAAGATGGGGTATATGAGGAGGGGTTTCTTCGTCTTGAACTCGTCACCAACAAGTAGTGACGCAGCGCTGTATGCAGCCCAGAATACTCCAGCGAGCTAGAAAAGAGGTTGGGGAAACAAACAAGAGGACATTAAATTATTATTGTACATACAGACAACAATGATACATGCCAACACATTTCCATCTACATCTGTAAGTATGTGGTCTGACAAGCAGCAGGGCTGGGTTCCAAGTTTGTGTGTTCCTTTTCGCACTATAAGTCACACTAAAAATCTTTAAATTGTCCCCAAAATAATAAGTGCGCCTTGTAATCCAGTGCACCTTATGTATGAATTTGACTAGTCAGTTTGTATGCAGCAGCAAAGCCACTCTGCTGAACTACAGCGTTAAACAGGAGTTTCAGTTCTCCAGCACCAAGACTGGAGCAGTATTAACATTTAGCCATTTAGAGGTGAGTATAGTCTGCCTTTAGCCTGTGTGTTTACCGTGTTAAAACAAGTTATGTGGGATGAGCTGCTAGCCAATACCACCCTGGCTTACAAGAACACTCAGAATTCCTCAGTGTAGAGCTGTTGGTCAGCATTTACTAGCTGTTAGCTGCTAATGCTAATGCTGCTGCACGCAGCCTTAGTGAAAATCTGGAAATCTAAGCTTACTGTAAATAAACAGAAGCACTTTTCAGGAGAGAAATATGTGTAAATTAATATCCAGCACTTGTCTGGAAAAAAAATACAATTTAGTTTACTTAGCTTAGCTTTTAGTTACCCCCCACTACCATCCAGCAGTGAGTACTACAGAATTAGAAGAAAAATATGGCGACACCCCTCTTCCTTATTAGTCGCATAATGCTTCTTATAATATGGTGCACCTTATGTATTAAAATAAGACGTTCATTGATACTGCACCTTATAATCCGGTGCTCCTCAGTGTGAAAAATATGGGTATATATTGTTAGTGTGAGAAATGTCTTCTAACTCGTGTTAAATTTACCTTTATAAGAGTAGCGACAACTTCAAAACCGCCAGTAATCAGAAGCACAGGAGCTATTACGATGAGTGGGAGCAGTGAGTATCCAATCACTCCAAGAACTTGACCGTAAGAAACCTACATAAAAACAGAAGAAAATTTAAATTGTTCTCTGCTCACTCATTACATTATATATACACATTATTATTTTTACAACAGTGAGCACTATTATACAATTACCTCTCCACCCAGCACTCGTGCAAGCAGGAAAACCGTTAGAGAGCCAAATATCCAAATGGTAATTATCCAGGACACAACCTAGGACCAAAAAGAAGAAACCCCATCAATCTTGAAAATCATACAGTCCTGGTGATTTTAACCTGAACTAAGTATATGCTGTACTGGTTACAAAATAACAGATATATGCATATAGGTTTTATTGATGAATCTTTAAAAAGATGTTGAGCTTTGATATTACAGAAAAAAATAAATAAGCTTCCTTAGCTTTCACTGGAAGACACTGGATGTGAAGGATTTGAAAATATGGCAGTGAACAGTACGAAACTGTAATGGAATATACTGGTACAGTTTTTAAAGATATATCACGATGATAAAAAATACCAGCACTACCCATCGTATTGTATTGACAGCATCATCGTATTGACAATATGCTACATTAAGGTTATGATCAGAGCTTAAAGAACACTGACCCAACTGTACATTTCATTACGGAGACTGTAATAAATCCCATTTAAATTAGATGATGTGCAGAAAAATAAATACAAATCACTGTCCTATGCATAAAATGTCTTTAAATATTGTAATATAATATTTTTACCACAATGCCCATCTTTACTATCCCATCAACACAAGATACCAACAAAGATAGAGCTGGAGTAGTTGCACCTCTCTGGTCTTGTTTGCATAAACAAGACTTGACTGTGTAGGTAAACAGGTGTTTGGTTGAATCAGACATTAATCACTGTATATTCTGCAGCAGAAGCTGGAGGTTATAAGCAACATGTTCGTGTGAAATGACAGCTGAAATTGTACATCAAGTGTCAGCGTGCACAGTTGAAGGTATGATTTTGTCACTGTTTGGAAATTAGGCAGATCATCCACCTCAGAGATGATGGCCCAGAGAACACATACTGTCCCATGTGTTCTCAGCTACGTTATTTTATTTTTATTTCTCCTAAGCTCTCTTTAACTGCAACCTACATGGCTTGTTCACCTGCACCACTGACTATGTCATACTAGAGGACAAGCATGAGAACGCTAAAATAAATACATTGATTGATTAATTAATTAATTAATTAAAAAAGTAATAAAAATCTACATTAGCGAAACACATCTGAAATGAACATGCAGTGTTTTCTAACCCGGAACTGTCCGTAGATGGAGATCATTGAGAAGAGGAGCACGACAGCCAAAGGCCCCCAGAAGTCAGGGTTGTCCCGGACCACCTGTCTGTTGAATCCCAGTGAGGGCATTGGCATCAGCACACATCTGACCTTATAGTAGATGTCCTTCAAGTCAATATCCAGCTCCTCCCTGTTCAAAACAATCTCAGCATTAAAAAAACAGAAGAGAAAATGAGAAAAACTGCTTCCAGCCCAAACACTTACAGCAGAGGCTTAGTGTCCTCAGCCTCGTCCTCCTCCACCTCCAGCAACCAGCCGTAACCCCTCTGCCTAAGGAATGTGGTGGCATACGCATCCTTGCCCTGATCACCGCCCATGTTCAGCTTGATATCAGGGGCATCGATGGTCCCACTCAGTTCTGCAGTGAAAAACAGTATTTACTGCAGACAAAGAGTCTAAGAGTATTGTCATTAGTGTACTACTGGCCAAACACACAATTGGTAATATAGCTGATAAACACGTAATCAAGCGTGTAATTAAAAATATATAGAGAATATGCAATCTAAACTAAATAATAAAAAAAAACTAAATTACAAAAAGTACATACAATCATATAGTACTAAACTATCGTTAGCTACATTTTGTACTGAAAGAAATTAAATTATACATTGGGTAGTACCGTCAGTAAAAATTACATATTGCAAATTACAAATTATATATTAACCGAGAAACAAAATGATACTTGTGATAGTAGTTATATTACATTGTAAGTACATAAATCACACTGTAAAGAAGATAACTACACTGTCAGTAGTTAAATTACACTGTAAGGAATATAATTATACTTCCAGTACCTAAATTACACTGTAAGGAATAGAATTATACTGCCAGTAGCTAGATTATACTGTCAGTAGTTAAATTACACATTAAGGAATAGAATTATTCTGACAGCTGTTAAATTACACTGTAAGAAATATAATTATATAGTAAGTAGTTAAATTACACTTTAAGAAATATAATTATACTGTCAATATTTAAATTACACTGTAGGAAATATAATTATACTGTCAGTAGCTAAAGTACACTATAGAGAAAAAATTGTAGCTAAATTACACTGCAAGAAATGTAATTATATTGTCAGTAGTTAAATAACACTGTCAGTAGTTAAATTACGCTGTAGGAAATATAATTATACTGTCACTAGCTACAATACACTGTTAGGAATAAAATGTACACTTTCAGAAGCTAAATTACACGATAAGGAATATAATTATACTGTCAGCAGTTAAATTACACTGTAAGGAATACAATTATACTGTCAGTAGCTAAATTAAACAGTGAATTATACCGCTGTCCTGACAGTAGTTAGCTAGGTTAATTAGCTAGCTAACCAAACCCGCAAAATAAATAAGCTAAAGTCTGGGTAGCCTGGCGAACTATTTGTCAAGATTTTGCAGCTAACAGCTAACTAACAGCTAAAGTAAACAGCGTCAGATCTCCTGAAGCACTCTTGTCCTGAGTGTAGTGTTAATTTTAGCTGTGAAATAAAGCAGTAGAGTTGTGTGTTGTGATCTGGGCCGGTCTGTAGAGTAAATTGGGGCTGGAGTGTGTTTGTTAGCCGGTTAGCTGGCTGGCTAGGTTACAGTGCTAACACACACAGCTAACCTACAGTAGCGAGATTATCTCTATCTCTATGCTGAACCTGAACCCTGCACTAGGCTGGCTAAGGGCGGTAGTTCCAGTGTGCGGGTCTGAGTGTGTTTCTGGGTCTGTAAGGGTCCGGTTCAGGGTCTCCGGGCCGCCGGACGGGGTGTCGGTACCTTCGGCGTCAGTGGAGGAGACGAAGGTGAAGTCTCCGTTGGTCGGGGAGAACTGCATGGTTGGCGGTTGGCGCTGATCTCTCTCCCTGCAGCCCGAGCTCCCTTCAGCGGTCTGGCAGAGTCACAGAGGCGGCGGCAGTCAGGCAGCGCTCACTCCATAGCCCGGTCCGGACGGGTTTAAGATGAAGCTGGGTGTGAGCTGGGCCTCGGCCCGTCCACAACATCAACCTGAAAACAGAGGAAGTGCGGCGGACACGACACGTCAAAATCTCCACACAGAGGAGAGGCGAGACCGGCGCCCTCCAGCGCTGAACCCGAAACACTGCACACCGGAGACCCGTCTCCCCGGAGGAGCCCTGACAGCAGCGAACCCGAACCGACCGCACAGTTTTACCTTCAGGTCCTCCTTAGAACTTCACACTCACCAAGCGTTCTGTTCTAGAGCTTTTGGTCAAAATCATATTATCGATTCTCACAGCTTAAAATGTAAAAAATACACATTGAATCAATCAAACTTTACTTTCAATCGGGAATAGACTGAAGGTACCCGGTCACTGTAACGATTATTAATTACATTTCGTTTTAGGATAAATGCAAAAAAAGAAAATTTGATGTAAAAACTCATAATTTTTTTTTTATGTAGTGCAGTGTACAATAAATAATTTTTAATATTTTTTTTCAATATTAGTTTTTTCATCTCGAAACAAAAAACTAGATGATTTTTAAAAAATGGATAAAATGGAAAATAATTATAATTAAGTTTTATAACCAATTTTCTATTTTCAAATTTAGCTAAATACAGTCAGAAAATTAAACTGCTAAACGTTACACTGACTACCACCCCCCCCCCACCCCCCATTTACAACTTCAATAAATCCTAGACAGCAGCAAATAACTTAAATATTAAATATTATTAAATATTAATTGTTTGGTTGCATCACATCTTTTAAGATTAATAAAGGAAAAACAACCTTTAAACAACCTTTACTTAACATTAACTAATAGGCATATTGGTTAATGTTGCAAAATGTTTGTGGAAGTGTTTCATGGCACGCGCAAAGAAGATATCTGAGGACCATATCAGAAAAAGCAACAAAACCAACTCTAAAGAGTTTGGACTCCACCAATTAAGTACAAATTGAGGACATTCAAGATTTGTTACCCTCCCTAGAAGTGGTCGACCAACATAGATCACCATCCAGAGTACACCATCCGGAGAACACTGAACAACAAACGTTTGCATGGCAGGGTTGCAAGCAGAAAGCCACTGCTTTATAATAAGAACATTGCTGCTCATCTGCAGTTTGCTGAAGATAAAATGCACAAGCTAGAATGCTGTTGGAAGAATGTTTGGTGGATGATTGAGACCAAAATAAAACATTTGGGTTTCATTAAAAAGCATTAGAACATTGTCTCATCTGTGAAATATGGTGGTGGTAGTATCATGGTTTGGGCTTGTTTTACGGTATCCTCACTCACACTAAACATTATACGTCTTATGGACGTGCAGATCATGTCTATATTGCGTCGGTCGGTCCAAGACCAATTCTGTACGTCTACACGACGTACAAACTAGGTCCGACCCCACTTGGACGTCAATATGCAGTTAAACATTTGAACAACGGACTAGGTCACTTTTTTGGACGTCATGGGGACGTCTAATACAGGTGCAGGAAATTAACGTTATTTAAGAATATATTTATTTTTAAATGTATGTCAACATTGTTGTTATCAATATTGTTAATCACTATGAATATAGATTATTTATGATTAAGCATCATTTATTTCTAATTATTTATTTGAGTATTATATTTTTTATCTATTTAATTAATTAACGAATGTAGGTATTTATTTACGTATGTTTTTATTTTTATTTGGAAATGCAATTTATGTGGAAAACTGTTAAGTTGATTTCAACCAGTCAACCCACTCTGATTTGCTGAGACCGCACGTCATCATAAACTCCACTCTGATATGCCGAGGCAAAACACGCTCAACATTTTTTGGCTGCTGCAGTAGCTCAGCTCAGCTCGTTCAGTTCAGCTCGCTCAGCTCAGCTCCGCTCCGGACCGGACTCAGCTGCCACTAGGCTATAAGGTAAGACGATATGTATAAGTTAATGTATTTGTAGTGTTAGTTGTTTTAGCTCTGTGGTCTTAAATCATCTGAACCTGCTGCCGTTGCCTCTCTTCCCAGGCAATTAGCTAACTAGCTAGCTAGCTAACGATAGCTAAACAGTGGCCATAGTTAAAATGGAATTGGAATTACTTTTGAGAACGACCGTATTGCCAATAATATTTACTGTAACCGAAGCTTTAACGTAGAAGCATTGTCCGGTCATTAAGTCAATGCACTAACCAGAGCTAGGCTGATAAGCCAATCTAAGCTAAATCAAAGAACCGTCTTTGGCTAAATTCGCTAAGCTAGCGTTAAGTTATATAAGTTTGTGGCGCCCACAATTAACCTAGGCAACTGGGGGCAATATCAAGTGCATTTTGAATAGCGTGAAGAAGTAAGTTTATGTTAATATTACATAAATAAAGCAATTTAAAATAGTTTGTTGTGGGAAAACATTTATTAAAATAGCTTAATATGATGTGTGAGAATTAAAACGGCACGATAATTCTCGTCAGGTGTTAAATGTGTATTCCCGCCTTTAGCTTAGCGTTAGCTAAGCCATAGTGTGAAGAAGTAAGTTTATGTGAATATTACATAAATAAGGCAATTTAAAATATAGTTTGTTGTGGGACAAAAATAAATTAAAATAGCTTAATATGATGTGTGAGAATTAAAACGGCACGATAATTCTCGTCAGGTGTTAAATGTGTATTCCCGCCGTTAGCTTAGCGTTAGCTATCTTTGCTGAGATTTCTAATTTGTCTTTTTCTACTTGTGCAGATGGAGTCATGAAATGTGACGGGACAGCCACCGAGGACTTCATACGGATGTGTACTTCGGAGCATCTCAAACATGCACCACAAAGACGTGGAGGACACACCGCTGTCTCTCAGGACCTAGAATCTTAATGAAAGTATAATGATGTTAAGGGAAGGTGTAATGGAAAGGTGTAATGTAAAGTTGTAATGGTGTTAAGGGAAGGTGTAGTGGAAAGGTGTGATAGTGTTGAGGGAAGGTGTAATGGAAAGGTGTAATGTAAAGTTGTAATGGTGTTAAGGGAAGGTGTAGTGGAAAGGTGTGATAGTGTTGAGGGAAGGTGTAATAGTGTTGAGGGAATGTGTAATAGTGTTGAGGGAAGGGGTAATGTTAAAGGTGTAATAGTGTTAAGGGAAGGTATAATATTGTTAAGGGAAGGTGTAATCTTAAAGGTGTAATAGTTTTGAGGGAAGGTGTAATAGTGTTGAGGGAAGGTGTATTGTTAAAGGTGTAATAGTGTTGAGGGAAGGTGTAATGTAAAGGTGTAATAGTGTTGAGGGAAGGTGTAATGTTAAAGGTGTAATAGTGTTGAGGGAAGGTATAATATTGTTAAGGGAAGGTGTAATGTTAAAGGTGTAATAGTGTTGAGGGAAGGTGCAATGTAAAGGTGTAATAGTGTTGAGGGAAGGTATAATATTGTTAAGGGAAGGTGTAATGTTAAAGGTGTAATAGTGTTGAGGGAAGGTGTAATGTTAAAGGTGTAATAGTGTTGAGGGAAGGTATAATATTGTTAAGGGAAGGTGTAATGTTAAAGGTGTAATAGTGTTGATGGAAGGTATAATGTAAAGGTGTAATAGTGTTGATGGAAGGTATAATGTAAAGGTGTAATAGTTTAAAGGGAAGGTATAATATTGTTAAGGGAAGGTATAATGTTAAAGGTGTTATAGTGTTAAGGGAAGGTATAATATTGTTAAGGGAAGGTGTAATGTTAAAGGTGTAATAGTGTTGATGGAAGGTATAATGTAAAGGTGTAATAGTTTAAAGGGAAGGTATAATATTGTTAAGGGAAGGTATAATGTTAAAGGTGTTATAGTGTTAAGGGAAGGTATAATATTGTTAAGGGAAGGTGTAATAGTTTTGAGGGAAGGTGTAATAGTGTTGAGGGAAGGTGTAATGTTAAAGGTGTAATAGTGTTGAGGGAAGGTATAATATTGTTAAGGGAAGGTGTAATGTTAAAGGTGTAATAGTGTTGATGGAAGGTGTAATGTAAAGGTGTAATAGTGTTAAGGGAAGGTATAATATTGTTAAGGGAAGGTGTAATGTTAAAGGTGTAATAGTTTTGAGGGAAGGTGTAATAGTGTTGATGGAAGGTATAATGTAAAGGTGTAATAGTTTAAAGGGAAGGTATAATATTGTTAAGGGAAGGTGTAATGTTAAAGGTGTAATAGTGTTGATGGAAGGTATAATGTAAAGGTGTAATAGTTTAAAGGGAAGGTATAATATTGTTAAGGGAAGGTGTAATGGTGTAATAGTTTTGAGGGAAGGTCTAATAGTGTTGAGGGAAGGTGTAATGTTAAAGGTGTAATAGTGTTGAGGGAAGGTATAATATTGTTATGGGAAGGTGTAATGTAAAGCTGTAATAGTTTTAAGGGAAGGTAAATGTTTAGTGAAATTGTTATGGTGTGAATCTAAGGTGTATGTTATGTTGATGTAAAATAAAGGCATTAACCCCAAATGAGATTTACTCATTATTTTTATTATTATATTAATGTTTCCCCAAACAGAAAGGGTCAATTTAAAATCAACAGTGGTAAGATGGGAGTAATTAATTTATTCCTTGCTTTTACTGGTTCTTTGCAGGTTGACATGGGGTTGAAATGCAATTTATTTGTAAAGCATATTGTGTATAACTAACGTGCATAACTAGTTCCAGAAGGTTGTGAACCTAATTGTTTGGCTTAGCTTTGTATGCGTTTCCAGTTATCTGCTGAAGCTGGAACAATGGAACAGTTGCCACCGTCTGAAATGGCACTACAGTTATGCAGGGAGCCTCAAAGTAGTTGGTCTATAAAAACGTATACATGTAAATTTCACGTAGAAAAGACGTCCACAACGACTTAATTTAAACTAGAATTAGCCCTTATCCGGAGGTCTCGGGGTCGTCAATACTGGACGTGCAGAAGACGTCAGAAAAAAGACGTCGTCTGGCGTCACAGTCTGCACCTTCAGGAGACCAAAATTGGACGTGCAAAAATGACCTAGAAAAGAAGTCGTTTCAACGTCTCTTTGTTTAGTGGGCTGGGCCAGGATGGCTTGCCTTCTATCAGAGAATTCTAAAAGAAAAGGTGGGTCATGTACCAAGACAATGACCCTAAGCTCACACTACATTCTACCAAAGAATGGATCAAGAAGAATAAAATTAATGAGTCTTGACCTTTATCCAGTAGAATTGTTGTGAAAGGACCTGAAATGAGCAGAAAATATGAGGAAACCCACCAACATCCCAGAGCTGAAGCTGTTCTGTAGGGAGGAATGAGCTAAAATTTAACCAAGACGGTGTGCAAGAATGATTACAAACAAAAAGGTAGAAGGGCAAAACGTGAAATACAGCTCTGGAAAAAAATAAGAGATCTCCTAAAAATGATGAGTTTCTTTGATTTGACCAAATTGAAAACCATCAGGAGGAAGAGGGATGATCAAAGCCATCACACCAAGCTAAACTGCTTGAATTGTTGCACCAGGAGTGGCATAAAGTTATCCAAAAGCAGTGTGCAAGACAGGTGGAGGAGAATATGCCAAGATGCATGACTGTTTCACCAAATATTGATTTCTGAACTCTTAAAACGTTATGAATATGAACTTGTTTTCTTTTGCATTATTTGATATCTGAAAGCTCTGCATCTTTTTTGTTATTTCAGCCATTTTTAATTTTCTACAAATAAATGATCTAAATGACGATATTTACATTTGGAATTTGTGAGAAATGTTGCCTGTAGTTTCTAGAATAAAACAACAATGTTCATTTTACTCAAAAATATACCTATAAATAGCAAAATCATAGAAACTGACTTTTCCAGAGCTGTATATAACAAATAAATATAAGAAATCAAATAAATATAAAAGTAAACAAAATAATTACAGGCTGTCTAAAGGTGGTTAGAAATTAAATTTGTAAAATCATTTAGTGACTCCAGCGAGCGAGTTTTATTGTTTCTTGTTGTAAATTCCACTTTGCTGCTGCATTGTAGCTAAAATTATCCAGTGTCAAGCTGATAGTGAGGACCAACTAGCTTTTTTATACACTAGAAGAGGTTTTAAAAATAATAAACAGAATACATAACATTAATTATTATTTTATTACGAATAATATTAGTATTATCCAGTGATTATCAAAATAAATCTACACATATTTCTATTAGGAATAGTATGTATGCAGGAGATCACTGTGTTGCATTCATGCTTTTTGCTTTAAACACTGACCTTTAACATTAAACATTACCTTTTTTATTGTTTATCAGAATTTTAATTGTTTTTCTCGTGTTTTTTGCGCCAAGTAGAATTGACCAATTGCGTTAGTTTTCTGTGTTTCATCACACTGTTGCCTATGATATCCTGCTTTGTGATTGGCTGGGGAGATCAGCCTGACCAATAGCATTCGTTGTAGGGCTGGACGTCAAGTTTTGCCGCTAAAGTCGAAATGGGTTAGTGGTGCGAGCTGAGCTGCAAAGGAGAGACGGAGAGAAGGCGATAAACCACCCCCGGTTATTGTGATTAAAAATGTTACTTGAAGCGGTTCGGTTTTAGAGACAGTTTATATAGCCTGTGGAGAGAGTCGGGCTGTGTTAAAGTTAGGCTCGGTCTGAGACTCGGAGATCGGAGTAACGCGGGACCGCTGAGCTAGCCTGCTTTAGCTAACGTTAGTTAGTTTAGCCCGTTAGCCGGTTTTGGCGCTGACCGACTGGTTTATGGATTAAATCTAAAGAAACGATGAAGCGATAACTCGATATTATCCACCAACATTTTAACTGGCGTTCAGATTTCTACATTTGATTCTTTTTAACGGTCATTTGATTCCTGAACCGATTCACTTTACATTAGCTAGCTATCAGTTCACGGTCGGTAGCTAAGTCAGTTATCCAGCAGTTGTGAGTGTAAACCCGGGTCAAAATGGGGATTCAGGGGCTGCTGCAGTTTATTAAAGACGCTTCAGAGCCCGTCCATGTGAAGAAGTACCGGGGACAGACCGTGGCTGTGGACACTTACTGCTGGCTGCACAAAGGAGCGTTTTCCTGCGCTGAAAAGCTCGCTAAAGGAGAGCCCACTGACCAGTGAGTGACTAACAAACAGGCTTCTTCTTACTGTAATAAACAGCGCTGCTCTGTTATTAACTATGTGACACAAAGAGAGAACTGCTGCAGTTCATTTTCAGTTATAGATACAGTATCAGTCAAAGTGTGGACGCACCTTTTCTCATTCAGTGTGTTTTCTTTCTTTATAATGATTTTTTTTACGTTGTACAATTTAATATTGATGATATTTAAGGAGAAATTCGGTGTTAAATTGACTCAGGTAAGTTAACCTTAGTTAAACCTGATAACGTTAAACTCACATTTGTCGACTAGCCCAATTCCCAACGGTAACACACAAGTTATTCATGTACTATTACCATATTAAAAGGTTATTTTGAGCTGCTCAGTCGTTATTTTGAGATACTGTCTTATTGTTTTGAGATATTAAAAGGTAATTTTGAGATGCTCAGTCGTTATCTTGAGATAACGTTACTATGTTGTTATTTGGAGATACTATCTCCTTGATAATAGATAATAAGTACTTACTTTGAAATATTAATTCGTTATTTTGAAATAATAAGTCATTATTTTGAGGTACTAAGTCATTATTTTGAGATAATAGGTCATTATCTTAAGATACTATCTCGTTATTTTGAGAAACTATTTCTTAATTGAGATGCTAAGTAGCCTAGTTATTTTGAAATATTAAGTCATTATTTTAAGATGCTTAGTCATTATTTTAGGATACTATCTCGTTATTTTGAGGTACTATCTTGTTCTTTTGAGATACTATCTTGTATTTTGAGATCTCATTATTTTGAATTACTAAGTCGTATTCTGAGATATCTTATTGTTTTTCGATATTAATATAATTTTGAGCTGCTAAGTCGTTATTTTGAGATACTACCCCACTGTTTTGATATAATAAAAAAATATTTTGAGACGCTTAGTCATTACTTTGAGATACTTAGTTGTTATTTTGAAATACTAAGGAATTTTGAGATGTCATTATTTTGAGGTATTAAGTAGTTTTGAAATACTATCTTTTTTATATGAAAAGGTCATTTCAAGATGCCACTTTATTTTGAGATACTATCTCATTGTTGTTGCATATTAAAAGGTAATTTTGAGATGCTAAGTCGTTATTTTTTAAATACTATCTCACTATTTTAATATATTAAAAGGTAATTACTTTAAAAAATACTTTGAGATTCTTAGTTGTTATTTTGTAATACTAAGTCGTAATTTTGAGATGCTATCTCATTATTTTGACATACTAAGTATTTATTTTGAGACTTAAAGTCATTACTTCAAGATAATAAGGCTAGTTAGTTTGAAATTCTAAGTTGTTAATTTGCGATAAAAAGTAGTTATTTGAGAGAGTAACGTTATATAGTATATGTTTTTTGCCTACTCCTATAATAAATACTGTTTATAATTACACATTGACATTAAGTTTCTTATGTAAAGCAAGTATCAACACACCTCTTTTATGTTCAGACATGAAAACATCTCTCTTTAACTATCTGTCCTCTCTGTGTTCATCAGATATGTGTCCTACTGCATGAAGTTTGTGGACATGCTCCTGTCTTTTGGAGTCAAGCCAATCTTGGTGTTTGATGGACGGAACCTTCCATCAAAGCAGGAAGTGGAGAAAGCGCGGCGAGAGTGAGCACTCGCTAATCCGTTTTTAGAAAGGAAAGAGGGAAGTATTCTTAGTAGTGTAATTAATCACGGGTTTGTTTCTTTGAATATCAGACGTCGTGAAGCGAACTTGCAGAAAGGGAAACAGCTGCTGCGGCAGGGGAAGCTGTCAGAAGCCAGAGACTGCTTTACTCGCTGTGTTAATGTCACGCCCACCATGGCCCATGAAGTCATTAAGGTAAGAGCTTCCTAAACCAATATTATGTGGGCGTTTTGTACTAAAATGACTTAAGAATCATGCTGATGTTCCACAGGCTGTATTAAGGTTTAAATAAGTGGATTTAAATGATCTTCACACTCATCTTTGTTTTAAACCACCAAAATGATTCTTCATTTTTAATTAAATAAAACCTGTATAAAGAATAACTGTAGATCAACCCTTTCTCCCTCTTTATTTTTCTACATTAAAAAGCCAAAATGTGCTTTATGTAGAATTATATTTTGTAATTCATGAAGGCACGTATAAAAAAAGAAATAGATAAGAAAATATCTGATTTCTTCCAAAAGGAAGATTAATAAATGTATTTTTTTTTCTGGATAGATTCTGGATAGCTCTTTTTATCTGATCAGAATTCCCAAAGCAGCTTCACAGAAATCTGGTGATAAGACAAAAGATCAAACAACACACAAAACATAAACCCTCACTGAGCAAGACAAAGGTACTGTACTTTCACAAAGAATAGTGAATATTCACGATATTGATGATGAAAAATATAGCCGGAGGCAGCAACTGACGATCGAAGCATGGCCGCGTGGTTTAGCAAGCCACCTAAAGGCCTGTCTGGCTCAAAGTTGACAGTTGTCCTTACAATATTGTTGTAAATGAACAAGATCAATGCTTTTAAATGCCACAAACCAACAGCTGGCTCCACATCACTGTTTATCTGAGAAAATAATAATATTAAGAAATGACTACTGAAATGCAGCAACACACCACACAAAACCACAATTTAGCATTAATTTAGCGATTATTTTGGTTTTCTGGGCATTGTAGAGGCAGGCTACTGAAGACTGATTTGGCTCAAACTTGGCTATTGTACTTACAATAGCATTATAAAGATCAATGTCCTTAAATGCCACAAATCAAAAGCTTGCTCAATTAATCATATTGCTTAATTATAATAATAAAAATAATATGATTTACAAAATGATTAGTTAGAGTTGTTCTTGTTTTTTGAGGGTGTTCACCTAGTCCAAGGCAGGTAGCAGTGCTTGGAAGGGGGGCAGCTGGCCTGTGGTGGGTAAACAGGAGAGCCCAATGGTTAAAGTTCCATCAGTGATGTCAGTTTCAGCTGTATCACTGAAGAAAATGTGGCCTTTTTTTTTATATATAAATATTATACACTGTCACTGTCCTTAGGCTGCCAGGACACGCGGGGTGGACTGTGTTGTGGCCCCTTATGAAGCCGATGCCCAGCTGGCCTTCCTGAACAAAAGTGGAATCGCTCATGCCGTCATCACAGAAGACTCAGACCTGCTGGCATTCGGCTGCAAAAAGGTATTAAAGCTGTTCTTCGTAAAAGACTGTCTGCTGTAATAACTTCATTAGTTCCTAGATGTGTTTGGGCCTCACAGGCATTGATCCAAAGCTTAGTATTTTTTTATTTATTGCTTTGCAAGCCTTTCATGCAAAGTCTGATCTGCCAAGTGATCCACTTTAAGTGATGCAACTTGTATAACTTTAGACTTCTAACAGTTTAGTCCAGTGCTGCTTCCGTCAGGGTGCTTTGCATTGCTATGGTCCTTTAAACACAAAACAGGATGTTAATGGGTGGTGCTGTCTGTACTTCTTCTTCATATTTACCACAACTCAACAACTGTTGTGCTTTAGAGCAAAGAAAAAAAACTTCCCACTGCTTGAAGGAATACTGATTTAAAAAATGTTGCACCTATGTTTTTTGCTTTTGACACTCAGGGGAGTAAATATTTTATAGAATCAAATAACTTTAATATAATAAAAAATAATATATAGCCGATCCCGTTTTTTTTCGTCTGATATCTGCCAGACACTGATTCCAATCAATAGTAATTTTATTTCTAGTAACTGCTTGCATATAAAATATGTACAGTATCCATTCAAAGATCTGCTCTGTGACTGCAGGTGTTATTAAAGATGGACAAGCAGGGGAACGGTCTGGAGATTGACCAGTGCCACCTGGGACGCTGTCGGTCGCTGGGTGACATCTTCACGGAGGAGAAGTTCCGCTACATGTGCATCCTGTCAGGCTGTGACTACCTGGCCTCGCTGTATGGCATCGGCCTGGGCAAGGCCTGCAAGCTGCTGAGAATGGCCAACAACCCTGACATCCTCAAGGTGCAGAGTTGTAGGGTGCACTAAAAAAAAAAGTGCCTATTCTTATTGGTAGATATACTAGTGCATCTCAAAAACTAGAATATCATTGAAAAGTTAGTTTATTTCAGTAATTTAGTTCAAAATGTGAAACTTATATTTTATATGTGTATTATATAAATGCAGAGGTAAGCATGAGGTGCTGTAAGATTTTGCAGGAAAACACTGAACTGACTTTGGACTTGATACAGTATAACACAGTGGATCAACATCAGCAGATGACATGTCTCTCCAAACCATCACTGATCATCAGTAAATTTTACATTTTATTGGTAAATCAAGGAAGCAGAGTCTGGAGGAAGAGTGGAGAGACACACAGTCCAAGCTTCTTGAGGTCTAGTGTGAAGTTTCCACAATCAGTGCAGTGTTTTCCCGGAACATCTTACAGCACTTCATTCCCTGCATTCCCTCTGCTGACAACTTTTATGGAGAAAAGCCAAAAGCACCAGTTGTTCTTAAATAACATTCACATTTTCTAAGACACTGATTTTTGGGTTTTCATTGGCTGTAAGTCATAATAATCAACAGTAAAAGCAATAAACACTTAAAATAGATCACTTTCTGTGTAATATATCTATATAATATGAGTTTCACAATAAAGTAACTTTTTAATTATATTTTTTTGAGATGCACAAGTAGTTGCATCCTAGTAAAGACTTTTATCATGTTGTCCTACCCAGGTGATCCGGAAGATTGGTCAGTACCTGAAGATGAACATCACTGTGCCTGAAGAGTACGTCGAGGGCTTTGTGAAGGCCAACAATACATTCCTGTACCAGCTTGTGTTTGACCCCATTAATAGGAAAGTCGTGCCCCTAAACCCCTACCCTGAGAACATCGATCTGTCCACGCTCAGCTACGCTGGAGTGTATCCTTTAACAGAAGTTGACTTATTTAAATTATCTTGTTGCCTTTTATATGATAAATCATACATAACTCATAACCAGAGTAAACATTTATTGACCTCATTACAAGATTATTACAAAATTTCACTTGCTGTTTTAGTCAAATTAAATATTTTCAATAATTTGATGTAAAAAAATGTATATTGTTAAAATCTCGCTTTTGTCTCGTCAATCCAATATCATATCTCCTCTCTTTTTGTAAGATGATTGACTCATCACACCCCTAGTGTACAAAGTTGTTTCAAAGCGTCATACTTTATTTGCTTAAAGTAGAGAAAATGTCAGCTAGATTTGTTGCTGTTGCCATGTCGCTTGTCATCATATATTGGCTGCACATCACATGGAAGGCAGTGTAATAATTTTGGTTGTCAAGCGTTCTGTGCATTCTTGGTATTTTTGCAGGTGAAAGTGTTTTACTGACCTGGAAAATGTGGTCTCTAACTAATTTCTGATGTTTATAACTTTCTTAAAGAACAAAAGACTATGTCTGAGCTTTCTGTCAATCTCTTGGGAACAATCCTTAATTTGCTTGACCACAGGAATGTCGGGGATAAGCAAGGTCTGCAAATGGCTCTTGGAAATGTGGATATATACACTATGAAGAGAATCGATAATTTTGACCCGGATGCTCCACCAGCACAGGTAAAAACCTGAAAACAGTTTCAGCTCCGTCTGTTAAGCTCCCAGATTTCTGATAAGTGGTGGCCAAGTTACATTTAAACATCTAGGTCTTTAAAAATGAAGCAAGTGTGTCGTCATAAATTCATATATGATGCAAGTTTTTTTATTTCCTCCCCCACAGCCTATCAAAGCACCACGCAGTCGAGGCTGGAACGATAAGTGTGAGGTTCAAAGCCCAGCCCGTGGCAGCATCTGGAACAGGGGTTACCTGCCAAGCTCCTCCCAGCCTCAGATACCGTCCTCCCCTGACAGACCTTCTCCTACCCGGGGAAAAGAGAGGCTCGTTACAGTGAAGGGCCTAAAGCTCTCCAGCAGAGAGCCACAGGTCAAAAGACCTCGTGAAGGTGAGCAAGGAGTGGCTGTATTACTGAACAGCTGATGTTTTTTTTTTTTTCACAAATCCATTTCTGCTAAAGAATATATAGCTGGTGACCACGTTAATGTTTATGTTAAGCATGCTGTTTATTTTAATAAAACACAAAGCAGAAATTTAATTATATAATTTTTGTTGGGTTGTTAATGCTTTACTTCATGCAGTGTTGTAAAAAAAAATAGCCTCTATAGACTATAGTAACTTGCATGTTAAAACAGATAGCTGACTTCAGCAATAGTTCTCAAACTGGTGTGTGTGCATCACTGGTGGTACGCCAGAAGAGCTCAGAAAATGTGTTGTATGCCCTAAAATATTGGAATGTTTTCCTGTAATTTTCAACATTTTTGGCCAAGAACCCTGTGGAATGCCACAACTTCGAATAGTTTTTGCATCAGAATTAATAGCTGAATAACTGTCCTTGCAACCTGAAGTGTAGTGTTATACAGGAGTTTCAGTTTAGTTCTCCAGTATCAAGGCTGGAGCAGCATTAGCATTAGCCACTAAGAAATAGCTCTTTTGCCATTCAGAAGCTAGTATATTGGACTGTAGTCTGCGCATTTACAGTGTTAATACAAGCTATGTGGGATCACCCGCCAGCTAATATCGCCCCAGTTGGGCGCTGTTGGGCACCGTTTACTAGCGCTAATCGCAGCTAACCCAGCCTTAGTGGAAATCTAAGGGCGTATTCACACCTGTAGTTCGTTTCTTTGGTCCGGATCAGTTAATGAGTACATTTAGTTGGTTTGATTTCACACAAACATAAATGTAAAAGCACCAAAATGCGAGCAGGCCGTGTCCTCTGATTGGTCAGAGCTGTCTGGTGTGGGAGTAGATATAAATATATGAAAAAAGTAAAAATAGCGAGAAGATTCTGTGTTCCAGCGCGTATATCTATGCTTTAACACTGAAACGCTGCGCTTTCAAACACAGTGTTTGGACTTGCAGTGCAGGTGTATACATAGTAAACGGAGTCACGCAGCTGTGTGAAGTGAACACAGCACACACCCTGTGTGCATGGACCCAGCGTTTCCTTATAGGTGTGATAATTAGTGGTATCTAGCTAATATATCAGTTTAAAATGCGCCTTATCAGCAGTTTAGCTCAAAATAATGGACAATATTTAATAGCTGGGTCGGATCGAGACCAGATCATGTTCTCACCACAAGTGAACCTCTCCAGAGTTCGTTTGGGACTGGACTGAGACCACCTCCTCTAGCTGGTCTCGGTCCGGTTCTTTTGATCCAAACCAGAGTATATTTACTGTATATTTACCATTACCTGCTCAATGGAACCACACTAAAGTTATAAACGGACCAGAGTTTATTTTAACCAGACCAAACTGGTGTGAAAACGCCCTAAGCTTACTGTAAATACACCGAAGCGCTTTATTCACCCAAATAAAAAGCCTTATATCACCTATAAAATCCAGGATCCACTTTTAAATGTGGTCCAGCTGATCCCAGTGTTTTCACTAACTGATTTTGTTGTGCTGGTGCATTAGTGTTCTCTGAAAGAGAAAAAAAAGCATTAAAAGAAAGCACTGATTCATCACGTGACTGAGAACATTAGTGCAGGATATGAGTCCGTTCACAACTGCTTACAGATAAATATAGCAGGGCTGCTTAATATAACCCATCATTGCTGAGGCGAATGCAAATTTAAAAGGTCAGTGATGCACAAAAAACACATAGACACTGCTGTGCACAGATGTGGAAAAAGTGAATCAAATGAGTCATCCTTCACCATATTCTCCACAATGTGTGTGTATGCATAATAACTGCAAATTGGCTCGAGAGGGCAAGTAGCAGTGGGGAGCTGATCTTGGCCTGCAAACCACCAGTGCCAGATCTTTATTTTTTACATATGGATTTTGATTTTGTACTAAAACAGTTCTCCTAAAATTAAATTTTCCACAGGGTTCGTCACATGGTAGACCACCACACATCACTGTCACGGCTGGACTGAAAATAGTTCACAAACAGTGTATTTTTCGCGATAGCGATACTACTGGTGATATGACAAAACACTGAATAAAAAAAAATAGTGTACAGTGGACCAACACCACTGCACCAACCATCACTGATTGTGGAAACTTCATACTAGACCTCAGTCAGTTTGGGCTGTGTGTCTCTCCACTCTTCCTCCAGACTCTGCTCCCTTGATTTCCAAATAAAATGCAAAATTTACTGATGATCAGTGATGGTTTGGAGAGACAGGTCATCTGCTGGTGTTGATCCACTGTGTTTTATCAAGTACAAAGTCAGTGCAGTGTTTTCCCGCAAAATCTTACAGTGCTTCATGCTTCCTTCTGCTGACAACTTTTATGGAGATGCGGATTTTATTTTCCAGCAGGACTTGTCACACTGCCCACACTGCCAAAAATAACAATTGGTCTTATATAATATTAGAATTTTCTGAGAAACTGATTTTTGGGTTTTAATGGGCTGTAAGCCATAATCATTAACAATAAAAGAAATAAACGGTTAAAATAGATCTCTGTGTGTAATTGTGTACAATTTAATCAAAATACTACACACTAGTATGCACTAGTATGTCTAAAAAGTTTTAGATTGTTTGTATGTTTATATCTATGTGTATGCTTGTATGTTTTAAATGCACCAGAGTCAGAAACCTCTGAAGTGGACATTTTGGAGCAGTACTCGATTAGTCCAAAGAGGCAGTGCAGATCAGAGCCTGCTCGACAAGCTCCAATCACTGTTGAAGTGGACTGCAGTACATCCAAGGACACCAATTCCAGCATGGTTTCCAGCAAGCCTCGACCTCGTAACCGTTTTGCCACGCTGCTGCAGTGGAGGAACCAATCAGATGGGAACGATGGAGAGCAGGGAACACGCAGCAGGTAAGCATACTGTCTAAAGCAGTGGTCGGCAATAGGCGTCCTGCAGGCCATATGTGAAATCATGAAACGTGGCTCAAGGATGAGCTTTTGTTTACATTCCTTCCCCCTCTCTCTCTCTCTGTCGCACTCGGCGTGACTTTAGTTTCTGTATGTTCTCGTTTTTTCTACCCGTTCTTGGGCTCCCTGTCTCCCTATAAGGGCATTTTGTTTTGTTTTTTTCCCCCCAGCCGTGTCCCAATTCACTAGCCAAGGCAGCGGTAGTGTATTAGACTGTGTAGTGTGACCCTGACAACACGGGTTTGATCCCGCGTGAGGAGAGTTGTGTTTATTTCTTTATTTAATTAATTTTTTTTCTTGGGTTTACCTGCTTTGAGATCAACTGTTCTGCAAGAGTGTTTTTTTTTTTTGTAGCCCACCATGTAATGGCTTGGAAAATATCTGGCCAAAATTATTTGGCCAACCAAACTTCATTTCTGATACCTGGACTAAAAATTGTACTGGTATGAATTGGTGTTCAGCTCCACAGAACGGTAGAGTACACAACACGCATTGCTTCCCATTAAATGTTATTTAAGTATGTTCAGAGCGATACAATCTGTGATACTTTCTGCTATATGTTGCACTGACATTTGTGGTGAACAAAGTAGTTCAATTATGGACAGTGACGTTAGCAAGCAAAGGTCATAACTGGTGTAATGTGGGCTGAGTACTGTGTTCTTTTTGTTTTTCCCCTTTTCCTCTTCCCAGAACCTGATTTTAATCAAGGTTAACAAGGCTACTAACATTTCTGTCTTGGTATCTCCTCAGATTCTTTGGTAGCGTTAATGATTCGGGAGCTGAATCTCAGGAGCAGAAGTCCTCTGTGAAGGAAGAATCATCCAGTTCTAAGAAAACAGATGACATGCCCTTACCAGCCAAAGACCTAGTATTGAAGAATGAGACTGTAGACCCACTTACTGAACCCTCCAGCTTTTCACCTTCCCCTTCCCCTCCTCCTGGCCATGCCAGCATGGGCCTCAGTGCCTTTAAGTGGTCCAGTAGCACTGGAGGACATTCCAGCAGTGTTTCAGCAGCAGCTTCATCTGCCACTACAGACTGCCGAAGGACGCCCAGCACTCCCTCAGGCCTTTCAGCCCTACGCCAGTTCCAGAGAAAAAAGGATACTCTATCCTGGGGAGAATCATCCCAGCGCTCCCAATCGTCCTCTCCTGTAGAGGGCGCTGCCGACATAGAAAGTCCTCCTGGTTCTCCTCCCTCTCAAGACAGTGCTTACTTCTCTCAACCCAGCAGCAACCCCTCTAGTGTGGAGGATTATTCACCAACCACAAGTCATCAGGTCATTGGAGACTCACCTGAAAAGGTGATAATTACTAAATATTTTATTCTTTATCTTCCCTATTTTTTCATCACTTTCATTTTTAACCTCTTTTGATTGGATCGTCTTATGTTTGTGTATTTGTGTAAAATATTGATAATAGGAGCATAAATAGCCACAGTATAAAACATTTAACTATTTAAAACATGTACTGGTCAAACGCTGCTTTACTTATTTTTTTTTACAAGGTTTCTAAGCTGAAAATGTAAAAACATGTTTAAAAGCAAGTCCTCTAATTCCTTTGATTTTCTCTCAAGAAAGCCTTTATTTTAAAGAAATGGTTGACCGCATGTTCAAATGATTGATATTTAGGACAAAAAAATCACTCCTGTTAATGGCACTCATTCCTGTTACTGGCACTTATTACTGTTACTTTTTATGTTTTGAGTAACAGGAATAAAAGGAACAGGAATGAGTTTTTAGCGTATGATTAACAAAAACATAAAATAGCCGAATGGTAGCTATGCTAATAGCATGAGGACAATGAGCATATTCTAGTGATTTTCCCAAAAATGTGTAATTTAAAAATAAATAAGTTTATTTATTAATTTGGGTAACAGAAATGAGTGTTGAGATTGATCAAATATACAGAAAATCAAATAAGGGAACCTAAGTTTGGTCTTCCCGTGTTCTTCAGAAGAACCAGCTGATGTAATTTCCTGTTGTATACGAGACTAGAATGACTAGAATGTTCATTGACTAGAATGTTCCAGATTTTTCAGATGGTAATGTGTTACGGTATCAGGTCTGAGTGAAACGACAAGAAAAAACTGAGGGACACAACTAAAATGTGTATTTTACTTAAATATTATGGATTTGTTATGAACAAATAGTTTTAAAGCATAGATGAGGTTTTAAGTCACACAACAATGCAAAAAAGTACATAATTATTTTTGTGTGTAATATTGTGAGTGTGTAAAAAAAAAAAAAAAAAAAAAAAAATATATATATATATATTGCCCAACCTTGT
The DNA here is from genome assembly GCF_023375975.1 of Astyanax mexicanus. Taxonomy (NCBI): domain Eukaryota; kingdom Metazoa; phylum Chordata; class Actinopteri; order Characiformes; family Acestrorhamphidae; genus Astyanax; species Astyanax mexicanus. The sequence continues at coordinate 33,094,283 of NC_064421.1, read as the reverse complement.
CAGTCTTCGTGTTGGTGTACCATTGTTAAATGTTGTCATAAACGACCACTGCAGCCTTAATTATAATAATAATAAAAATAATTTTTATTATTATTATTATTATAGTAGCTTACTCAGAATTTTGTCAGTTCAATCAGATCAGCATATATTAAGCATATATAGTTGGGCTGTTGTATTGATTTGTCGAATATGTTGCTGAACGGATTTTAAACGGCCATAGCGTCCTTTTAGACAATTGTTAGGTAAAGGTGAGAGAGAGAATGGTGTAGGTGAAGAGAATGGGATGAGCTTTATGTGTAACCTCATTTAATATGTGCAGGATTTTGTCATTTTTCTGTACTATGACACTTATTTCTTTCGTTTTTTAGGAGACAGATCATTGGAAAGGTTGCGATACTTCAGCGATTCCCAGCAACTCCCCTGTAGAGGAGGTCAAATGTACACCCATGAGATCAAAGGTACTTGTGTCTCCTTCATATTAAATGTCCGTGGGTGGAGTGTGGTCGTGGTGGTGGGGGAATGTCTGTGGCGTGTGTTTCCATTTTATCTGTCCTAAGCCTGCGTTAGGTGACCATTGGGGACAATCCCTAATAAAGTGAAAGTGTGTGATGACTGTTTTTTTTTTTTTCTCATTCATCTTTCTTCATAACTCATCTTTAATCATCTCTTTCTCAACCTCACACCCCCACCCTCCATACACCCAACGCACCGTAGGTGTCAGGTCTACCCCGCACGCGGCCCAGTGAGCAGGATAAAGGTGTGAAGATCAAACCTTCTGCCCCAGCCAGGGTGAGCGGCTTGAGAAAGAAGACTGGCACTCTGGGCAAGAAGGGAGCCGTTACAAACGAGAACAACCCAGGACTGCAGGCCACCATCAGCGGCCTCTGGAAGAACTTCGGCTTTAAAAAGTAAGTATCAGTGAAGATTATGTTGCTCTTAAAAAAAAAAAACAAGAGCGGTTCAGTGGGCTAAGCACTGTCACTATGATTGGGGGATTGTTGGTTTGAATCCTGGTCATGCAGCTTGCCATCCGGTGACGGAGCCCTGAGAGCACAATTGGTCTTGCTCTCTCTGGGTGGGTAGATGGGTCTCTTCCCTCATCACTCCTAGGGTGATTCTGATCAACATAACACAAGGTGTTTGTGAGCTGATGTATCAGAATTGAGTTGCTGCATTTTCCCAGAGGCGGGGCTTGACTGCACACGTGTCGGAGGAGGCATGTGCTAGTCTTCACCCTCCTTGTGTTGTGGCAGCACTAGTGATGGGGGATACACAACTGAATGATTGGGACAGCCGGTCTAGCTAAATTGGTAAGACAAAATGGGAGAAATTTTGAAATAAATCTTAAAACAAAAATTACTTATTCTATGTACTGTAAAAACATTTCTTTGCAAAAAGAAAGTAGTAATTTTAGTGGGTTTATTGGGTCCCAGATTTTGCTTAATTTTTTAATTTAATAGAATGTCTGATTCCTTATAGTTTTAGTGGAGTAGAATCCAAACTAGGCTGTTAGTTTCTAGTGACAAACTTCACCTCATGCATCAGCTTAAGGCTGGGAAATATAAATGTCTATATATTCAAACGTATTTTTACTAGACATATAAGATAAGAGTGATAATATTGTTACTAGCTACGGTATTTTTCTTACTATAAGACACACTTAAAATCATTTAATTTTCCTAAAAATCGTAAGTGCTCCTTATGTATAAATTTAACCAGTCAGGTTGTAAGGAGCAGTAAAGCCACTCTGCTGAAGTGTAGTGTTATACAGGAGTTTTAGTTT